>NC_088621.1:10188250-10490500 GCF_036013475.1 Columba livia
TGGAGTGGGGCACAATGGTGGAAGGGACCACGCAGGTGGTGTTGCTCAAACCATCTCTCCAGGATTCTCTCAGGGATGGAGAGGCCAGCACCAGCACACACACCTGTTCATGGGGTAGAGCAGGACCTGGACCATGAGCAGGACCATTCATGGCCACATGTACCATGGCTGCGCCTGAGCCAAGCGATGGTGGAAAGCAGAGAGCTGCCAGCTGTGCCCAGGCACCAAGGAGAGGTGGTCTCTGTCCCCTCCAGCCCAACCATGCCAGGGTGGCCAGAGCAGGGCTATGACGTGGTCACGGCAGAAGGGAGCAGCCAGCGCGGGAGGAATGTGCTGTTGCATGAGAGGGAGGAAATCACGGCAAAGGAATGTGCTGTGCCACAGCCAGGGCCTGGGGAGAGTGAGAGGAACCAGCAGGCAGGAAAAATAAACTCTGTCTCTCCCAGGGCTACAGGGCCGTGGTCCTTCTGGTTGCAATTTTTTTTTTTCCTTCTCCCTCTTAAATAAAACATGATGTCAGCTATTGTTCTGGTTGCAGAAGGGCTGCCAAAAACTCTGGCCTTTTCTCAAGCGTCCTCCAAGCTCTGCTCACCTCCCCAGTACAGGACTGTGAACATGAGACCCACCAGTTAAGGTCACCCCTTCTTCTGGCCCCAGCATGGCTCATGGTTGAAGAGCCACAGGCATTGTCATGCAGTCACCAGCCCACTGCCCTTTGCTTCATCTGGTCCACCAACATTACCCCATTGTGGCAGGTCTTTTCACTACTAACATCCCTGTTTGTGTCCTTCAACCCCTTGGGAATCCTGAAACCCCCAAAATGTCCCAGGCTGATGGTGAGCCCTGCGCACTGACCTGGGAGCTTTGCCCAGCGCAGGAGTCAGGGTGAAGCTTGCTGGGTCTGAGATTGTCCCCATGAGGCTGTGCACAAAGTCCTGCTCCAATACAGTCTGCTCTCTCCTCTGGATGAGGAGCAGAGGCTGATCAAGACCCCCTGCAAGAACACAGGTGCTCTGTGGGTGAGCAGAGCTGGCCGGAGGGGGACGAGGCAGGGAAGGAGGGACCATGACAAGTGAAGGATGGTGGAAGAGAAAAGAGCATCACCACACAGGAGGCAGATCCCACTCCATCCCCAGTCATACTGCAGAACACAAGCACATCCACAACCCTGCACAGAAAGACTCTGAACACCCAGGGCTGAGCTTAAATGTTGCTACTGGGCCATGGGCAGGGGTGTGGATGTGGCACAGATGAGGCTGATCAGGGTAATTAAGGTCTCTTGGTGCCCTCAAGGCCCTGACATCCTCCAGACCTAACCAGGAGTGATGGTAGTAGGAGAAAGCTGCTCTGAGAAGGTACAAAAATGGAGGCTGAAGGACACCTCAAGCAGCATCTGCTTTTGCAAAGCTGCTTTTTAGCCTAAGACTTTGGTCTGCTCAAGATGTTTGCACCAGAACATGGTGCGAGGGCTTCATCTGTGCCATGCAGGACAAACCACATGCTCTGTCAGCTTGTGCTGCAGGAGAAATGCTGCATGCAGCTCTTCTGTGGGGTTCAGGGAATAACCCACAGTGCTTGGCATCTGCTGGCACCATTAATGGACATCACATTTGCCAGGGATATAAATCCCTTGGTGGAAGGAGTAAAGTCAAGTGCTTTCACCTCCAGAAGGTGGTGGGGAAGCAGTGGTCCTGTTTAAGATGCTGGAGCCAGCAATGTCCCTGGGCACATCTGAGGGTGTGGTGAATACCCAGGGAAGGTGGGAGAGCCCAGGGGGTGCTGGCTGGCAGCAAGACACTGAGTTCATGACGCTGCCAGCACTCTTGCTTGAGAAAACCCTGTTCCACACAATCCTGTGAGCAGGCTGAGCATGGCATCTTGACCAGCTATTCCCAGATGTGTGCTGGGCTGTGCCTCAGCATTGTCACAACAAGAAAGACCTTGAGGTGCTGGAGGTGCTCTCTAGTCCCAGAGGGCTGTCCCTTCTGAACAGGGAAGCAGGATGTTTCTTCCTGCCTCTGCTCACCATGCATCTCCTGTGCAGCGCAGCACCGTGACACGCGGGATGCAGGTGCTGGGGTGTGCAGGGTGATGAGATCCACACTGTGCCCAGCAGCCAAGACTCCTCTCTCACACCAACCCTCTTTCTCCACTTGCATAACTGCAGTAAACAACCCCCATGATGAATAAATGTGTGGGAAGCATGGGAAGAGAGCAGAGCTGTTTCCAATTCTGGGCCTCTTAAAGCTCGTCCTTCCTGGAATAAGGAGAAAAACACAGTCTTGATCCTGGAGATAAGGCCAGCAGCAGTCAACATGTGAGATGGCTGCAAGGATTTTGTGCCATCCCGGTCGTGGAAGGCAAGTGAGGCTGTCACTAGTGCAACCTGTGCAGATCAACCAGCAGCTCTGATGCTGTGGTGGATGCTCAGGGTGGCACCTGCTCCTCTCCGTGGTTGCAATGGAAAAGCAATGGGGTGGCAAGAAGTAGGGAAATCTGAGCACGGGGGAAGAGGCCTGAAGCTGTCCCTCAGTGGAGAATTTATTCTGTTCTGCCAAGAGGTGCCAGGGTCTCCTCAGGCAGTTCCAGAGCTCTCTCTCAGAGCCTCTGCCCATGGTTTGAATGAGCCCTGAGCACAGCAAGCATGTGACAAACTCTTTCCTTCTCCTTCCAAGGCTGGAGCTTCTTCAGAAACTCTGTCTCCGGGCTGCAGGTTGGGGGAATTTAAAAAGGAGAAGACAGCATCGCTGTGGCATCCTGGAGCCTCCCAAGCAGCAACCCACCGTCCTGGCCCCGTCCAACACGCAGACACTTCTCCAGAGTCTGACAGCAATTTTGAGCTTTTTCCAGTGATGGCACAATCGTATCTTAAAGTGTAGGGAACAAAGAGCAGTCTTTCTCCATCCATGGCTCTGCCAACCTGTTCAAGACGGTGTTACAAACGGAGAAATGTGATTTTTCTTGTTCTTCCTTTATCAGAAAACCATAGGACCAGAGAATAACTCCTTTTGGGAGAAACACACAAAGTCATTAGTCCAGTTGAGCTCAGAGTAGGGCTAACTCCAAGGCCAAATCCATTTGCTCAGGGATGGTTAAATTGATCTCCCCCTGTGCCAGGGCTGCACAACACATTTTCTCTTGTGTTCAGTGCTACCTTGCTTGCTTGCAACTTCTGCTTGTTGCCCATTTCCCCCGTGTTGTTCACCTCTTTAGGTAGAGGAAAATGCAATTAGATCCCCGTTTTCACAGAATCACAGAACAGTTTGTGTTTAAGGGACGTTCCCAGCTCCCCCAGTGCCCCCCCTGCCATGAGCAGGGACATCTTCACCAGCTCAGGTTGCTCAGAGCCCCGTCCAGCCTGGCCTGGGATGTCTCCAGGGATGGTTCATCCACCACCTCTCTGGCCAACCTGGGCCAGGCTCTCACCACCCTCAGGGCCAACAATTTCTTCCTCATGTCTGTCCTGAATCTCCCCTCTTTTAGTTTAAAACCATCACCTCTCATTCTATCTGAATGACCCCAGCTACCGCAGCCTCTTCTCATACATCTTCCCTCCAGATGCTGGCTATTCTCTTGCTAACACAGCACACCAATTGGCTTTCATCGCTGGAAAAGCACACTGCTGATTCATGGTCACCTTGTTCACCCTGTCCCTGTGTTCTTTGCTGCAAGGCTCGTGCACCCAAGCTGGTTGGTCCCCAGCCTGTCCTGACACATGGGGTTGCTCCATCCCAGATGTAGGACACAGTATTTGTCTCTGTTGAGCTTCACAAGGCTTCTATTGGCCCATCCATCCAGCTTGTCAACAAGCCAGAAGGACCTCAAGGTCCCTCCATCTGGCTTTATCTGAACCTCAATGATTGCTTCGTTCCAGTGTGTTCTCCTGAACAAAGAGATGCCGGACTACTCCCAGGATCATTGCTGCTGCCTTTTTCACAGACCAATACAACATTTACTTCATGGCAGACCTCTGGAAAGCTACTGCATTAATGTTGAATTGCCTTCTTCAGTTGACAGAGCAGCTGCTACATTCTTAGTCTCCCTGAGCACTCTCAGTTCTACCATGTGTAGCTGGTGTTTTCTTGTTTAATGTATCACTTTTTATGCAGTGATTTTTCTTCTGTTAGCTCAAGAGTAAGATATACGTCTGTTTTGCAAACATCTGGGATGGGTTAAGAACATATTTCTCCCTGCTCATACAATGGATCGTGGAAGCACTCTTTACCTGGTTCAATGCAGAGTCAATCAAGTTGAACTGTCAGAAGGAAATAGTTGGGTTTCCAGATGCCTCTGCTTTCCCAAAGCAAATCCGGAGGTGTTCACATGTCCTTGTCTACTGTCAGAGCCATGGACAGTATCCTCCAGTGGAACAAGGAAGGAGGCAGAGGCAGATTTCACCAAGCTCTGGATATGTTCTCAATTCAGTCCCAGCAAGAGTTCAATACCTCCTCTCTGGTTAAGTCATTCCTCGTGCTCCAGGACCCTGGAGGTGCTGGTTTCTCACCAGTTCAGCCAGCGTAGAGGTTCTGGAAGTTTCCAAAGGGGACCAGACCCCTGTGGGTCCAAGTGATGCTTCTGCTCTGAGGGGCCATCTCAGGCTCACCTTAGCTCCATGGGGCTTGTGGTCTCTTCTTGGAGACACTGAGGGTCCCCTTGACTCCTAATGCCTTTCCCTGCTCCTCTAGTCCCTGCGTTGGGGACTTCAGTCAAGGTCAAGATGTTTCTGGATTTCCCTTAATATATGGGGCTTTTTTCCCTTTGCCTGCTCATGGTTTCACAGCCTTTTCCCTCATGACAGACTTAAAGTGATTCTTGTTCCTGCCTTCTTTCTTCACTCAATTTTTGTGAGCCATTTGTGGCTTTTACAGATGCTGAAGCAGCCTTTACATTCAGCTGGAGGACTTTAATTTAATTCCCTTTGTGCTTAGGACATTTTTATCATCATCCTGATTCTCTTCAAAATTGCCCGTCTCCAGCTCAGAATGATCCTTCTCATTTTTCAAGTGGTTTCTCCACAAAACAGTGACATGATGTTGGAGTGTCTATTACTGGCAAGCTCAGCTTTCGTTGCTATAGCACTTTGTCTGTAGTTACTTGAATGTCATTACTTGAACAAATGCCCCGTAGTTAAGAATGAGCACTTGGACAGACAAACTTCCCTTGGTTTCTGTAGGTGCTGGATCAGGAATGACGTCCCAGATGCTGCCAGGTGTTCAGGTATTTAACTCCTTTTCACCCCAGGAAGAGGCGATCCCCCAAGTGTCTTGGAGACCCTTGCCCCGGTGGAGCACTTCATGGGGGTGAACATTGTGTCTTCATTGCTTCATCCAAGAGGAAGTCCTGCGAGCTCATTGATCTCCTGGGTCAAGGTATCACCTGTACACTGACTTGGTGTGAACCCCTAAAACTTGCATGATAGTTTTCTCCAACCTTGGAGCTATATTTCAAGGATATTTCTGTATTCACCTCCAACAGCTCTGCCCCATCCCAAAGATGCTGGCACAAAGCCCTTCCAACATCTGCCTTATCCACTCCATCAAGGATCGAGCTTCCTCCTCTGTGCCCATCACCAGACACCTCTCTGCACCTGGGCATGATCTTGGGGTGAAAGAGTCTCTCCAAGTTTGTGAGCTCTTTTCCCCCACTTTTCCTCTCCTTAAGACACAACCACCAACAGGCACACTACAAATAAAGCTCCAGAGTACCTGTGAGGTCTCATGGAGTTGATAGGTGGACAGTAAGACACACACAAACCCTGGTAGACCATTGGCTCAAAAACCATGTGGTCTGTGCAACAGCACCATGCTCACCTCCACTTTGCACGCTTACATCTCTTTTCCATATGCTTGTTCAACACCTCATTATTTAACCCTCAGCCGGCACCAGCCAAGCTCTTCTTGCCAAGCGTTCCCACAAGGTGACCAGCTGTGATGCAGTGTCCCTGGAGGTCACCTTTAAGGATGTCGAGCACCGCACATAAGAGCTGTAGTCCCTTCTGATTTCCTCACTCCCTGAGGAGGTCTCGTTCAGCTGATGAATGGGCTGGTCCCTCTTTGACAGCCAGGCATGGGATAAGTACAACGCTTCCAAATCATGAAGCTGATTTTGAGCTATCTGACAGCTAGTGAGAATGAGAAAAAATGTTTGAAAAGAGGAAAACATATTTATTCTGATGCTTACATAACACAGAAACAGCTGAACGGGTTTTGTTCAAACCATCCCCAAATAATTCTTCGTTTTTTTGGGCTGAGATCAAGCATGAACAAATTCAATCCAAAAGGATATTTTTTGAGCGATGTATAAACAACTGAAAATAGGGGTTTCGGCTGGAATGTGTGTCTCAGTCGTAACTCGAGTGTTGCAAAAGTGGTTCATGTGTGTGTTTCTCCGGGGAGTGTGGTTTGGCGGCGACGTGCAGGATTTAGCTCTCCAGTCTCGCATCCTCCCCTATTGGAGAGGGCTTCTTTACTCTAAACTTAGAAGTATCTTATGGGATCTGTTCCACTCGTGATGGGGCCTCACTGGCAAGCAGCTCCAGTGTGTAATTGTCCCGTCTGGTAGAAATGTTCCCTATGTTTGACTTCAGACTGGCCCCTGCTCCATGCCAGCACGTTGCTGTGATACCGTCTGCAGCCACCCCCGTCATGTGCACCCGGCCGCATCCTCCCTGCTCTCCTTTTTCACATGCCCACTTCAGATCTCCCTCCATTCTCTCCTCAGTCCTGGCTTGTCCCACTCCCAGAGTGTCTGCTCCTTGGCGGTGACGCTGAAGGGACAGATGGGCTGCAGTAGAGGGACAGGAGGCTCCTGGCGGGGTGGGTGAGCTTCCTGGTCCTTCACAGGCAACCTGCTGCCCGATGTGAGGAGAGGCTGTTGGTATCGTGGACAGGGCTGATGTGGGACGGAGGAGATCTCAAGCTGCACTCCCCTCCAAAATGTCCACCAGGTCATGGTTGGCCATGTGCTAGCCCAGAGAGTCTCTGATGGCCAGGAGGTCACAACATTGCCTCCGTAAGTCCTTCTTCATCTCACAGCACTCCCCAGAGCCATACAGCTTCACCAGCCCCTCTGCCAGGTCAGTGCATCATTACAGACTCCTGAAGCTCCAGCAGCCACCAGCACCCTGCAAGGCCCGTCAGGTGTTGGGGTGGTGTGCTGCAGTCCCTGCCTTCCACTCCGGCTGATCAGGTTCCTCTGCCCATTCCCCAGAACAAGCACAGAAGGGTCCCAGCTACAATATTTTACCTGGCATGGACATGCTCTAGACGAACGCGCTTGTTATTTCTGTCTGCTCATCCTGCCTTTGTAACAGTGACTAATGCTTTTTCTGGCTGGGAGAAGGTTTTGGGGCATGTTAGCAAAGTGACTGCAAGGAACAGGCAGCTCCTCTGATCCCCCATCACTGGTGACAACACTTGTCCCATTTATCCAGGCAGGAGTGGCCCAGCCATTAGTCCCATTGTCATGACATACAGAAGCCACATTCTGGGGGCCAGCTGGGGACATGGCACCCCCTGAGCTGGCAGCCGATCCCGTGTGGGGCAGCCTGCCCTTGGCGGCATGTCTGGGCAAACACTTATTCCTGCGTCTGGAATCTTTCCGAAGCATCCAAAGAGGCTGAGCATGGTCTCAGTCCAATGCTGAGACCATGCTGGAGCCCACAGGCTGAACACAAGGCACGCAGAATTGATGTTTCCAAGGAGAAATTCGAAGCACAGCACTGGAAACCTGCAAAGCTCTCGGAGCTGCCTCCAAGCCTTGTGGAGGCAGCAAACCCTGGCACAAGGTGGGGAGGACATGGAGCCAAGAGGCAGCATGACCGAGTGACCCCACATCGTGTCCTCCTCCCACGTTCCTGCCCTGAGCCAGGCTCACTCAGCCGAGTTCGTGGTGGAAATGAGCATCTGGGGCGAGGGGAAAAGATGGATCTCAGCAGAGAGGGTCTGGCAGAGGGGATGTGCAGCTGTCAGTAGGTGTCCCATCACGAGTAGACATCCCATCACGCTGCAGAGATCAGATCTTATTTCCTATTTCTTTCTGTGAGCAACAATTTTTGCTTCCAAAACTTGTACCCATTCCCATTCAAAACTTTGCCTCAAATAGGGATGAATAAACACGTTGTGTTTTTTTTTTTTTTTTCACTCAGAAGACTGCGCGTCACCACAGGAGAAGGTGAATTCAGGTGAAATCTGGGAAGTGAGGTTCATTGTTCCCTCGGACCGCAGGGTGTCCTCTTCTCTAAGGTGATGTGGAGGAGTCCTGGGTGCCTTGGCAGGGATGGGGGCTGCCCGCTTTCGAACCAAGGCTTCTTCAGCGTGGTCTTCCTGCATGGAGGGCACAACAGATTTGTCCCATGACCATAAGGGTATGTCTGCAAGCAAATACCATAGTACGAGTGTTGTGGGATGCCTCATCCACAGCCCAAAGCTTTCTCCAGCCCCTGCTGGCTGGAGGACCCTCAACCATTGCTGCAAGATTGGGAAAAGCCAGCAAGAGCAGATGTTTCTGTATCATCTGCCAGGATCTTAAAGTCTGGCCAGAGGTCCAGGAGTGACAGAGGCACAGTTGTCCTCGGGTTAGAATTGATCAGAAGGTGATGCTCTCAGCCACAGCTGTCTAGGTGCTGCCGGTGAAGTCACCTCTCCAGTGGCCGTCCCAACTCACCAGTGACCAGCTCACAGCCTGGTTTTGGCTGGTTTCTGCATGTCTGAGGTTACTCTGCTGTCGGTGTGGCCTCCACTGGCTCCTGACCACCGCTTCCCTTCCCAGCTCCCTCTCCACAGAGGTCCGCACTGAACAAAGCCCTTGGCTCAGCAGTGACTTTGCGCTGTCAAGAGTTGCACTCCAGGGTGTAAGGACATGGAGGTCAGGATCTGCATTGCTGCCTGATTTCCAGGGTTTTTGTCCAGGAAAGCAGCAGCCCTGTGCATGTCACCACCCAGGACAAGCTGGGAGCCCCGCAGCCTCCCCATCCAGCCCAACTCGTGCTGGTTTGTGCAGGTCTCACCCAAAACCTGTGGGCGGGAAGGTTCATTCCTGCTGCTGGAGATGACCTCATGCCTGCCCTTGTCATCTTCTCCTGAGAGCTCTCCTCTACATTGTGCGCATCACCTCAGAGCCAACACCCAGCTGGGCTGTGAGCACTTGTCCCTGCAAATCAAGCTAGTGCCTGGCTGGCTTCTCCTCTTTTTATCTGCAGCATCCCTTCTGTATCGCCCCTCCCATGGTCCCCCACTGCAGGGACCTCAGCAGCAGCTGCAACCAGAGCGAGCACATCTTCCTGGTCCGCTCTCAAACAAGCCCCGCTGTGCTCGCCACCCACACGCAAGGCCTTCACACCCACAAAAACTGGTGTGAGCTATTCCCCCAGTTCCCTTCTGGAACTTCCAGATTTATTCCTCCCGCTGCAGAAGTGTTTGGGATTCCTCTTATCGCTGAACGCGAACTGCATTCGCAGGCAGGGGATGTCATTTGATTACATCCGACCCAAACTTTAATTCCTCTGTATAAAGGCTCTGTTGTGTTCAGTCTGTACTTTTTGCCTGTGTTAGGATCTTTTCTGAATTTCATTAGAGGAAAGACTTGCCTAAATAATTTGGGAAACAATTTGGAAGTACTTTTACTTATGAAAGCAGTGAGTTCAACACGCTGTCAGTCGTGGATTTATATCGCCTTTGTTTGTGAATATCCAGATGGTATTCTCTGACTATTAAAATGCTTTTCATGATGTTCACAATGATTATTCACTTAGAAATTCCCACAGGAAGCTGTCAACCCACAGTTTGTCAGTCTCCTGCTTGAAAAGCCTCAGCCCAGCCCGACCAGGGGCTGAAACCATCCCAGCCCACCAGGTGACACGACTCGTCTCTCCCAGCGGGGACACCTCGCAGGATTGGTGTTTGGGAGCATCCCGTGGGCACCAGGCTGGGCACTTGTGTCCCCTCCAAGTCCATCCAGACAGGTACTCCGGGAGCCCCAGCCAGCCAGCCCCGTCGCAAGGCTGGCGGCTGCGGTGGCTCCAAATGGGAACTGGCTTTTCGGAAAGCCTGGCCCTGGCTGCAGTGCCGAGCGCTGGGAAATCTGGCGCTCAGCTTCTCCAAAATCTGGCTCTTGACACTTAATGACTTTCTCTCCTACGACGTGCTCTGTTATTTAGCTAGGAATAAAAGTCGGATGTTGAGTGCCAGACTCTCTCTCTATCCATCGCTGTTTCTGAAGCTGCTCTGCATCAGCGTCCCTCCCACGTTCTGCTGCTTTTGCCATTGCTCATGATTTTACACAAGTGCAGCGATCAGCTCCTCGGGCAGTTTCTGTTCTCCTCCGATGCCTGTCCCTGGCCTTGTGGAGCTGCACCAGGATGGATCGTCCACTGTTTGCCAGGTTTGCTTTCCGCTATCCAAGCCAGGACCAGGACAGCTCAATGCCACCTGGATCTTGTTGAGAGGCACAGAAGATGCCATTTTGTGCAGCAGTCCCGTTCCTTGTTCCCAGGCAGAAGGAGCTGGTGGGTCCCCTGATTGCTCCTGCCAGAACAGGGTTTGCTCGTGCTAACGAGTCACCTCTCCTTGTTTACACCAGGTGCCAAGGTCCTGCTGCGTCTCCATGCTGTCGACCTGTCCTGGCCCAAGGGCAGTTGGTGGTCCCCATGCCACACCATCAGTGCTGATACCTCAGGACTTGCTTACCATGCCCCAAACCCAAGAGGAGGGGACGCTTTAGCCCTGCTGCCTATCCACAGTACGCAGGAGATGTGAGGGGCTTTTCAGGGTTATTCAGGTGCATCTCTGCCTCCTCTCCTTGGCTCTCCCCTTGCCTTCCCTCAGCCTCTCTCCCCGCCTGGGCTCGATACAACTGAACTTTTGCCAGGGTTGGAAAGCAGCTTCACCACCATGGAGACGGCGTTTCCTCCTCTCCAAAGTGCTATAAAGCCAGCTGTGAGCTGACGGCTCAGTTTCCCGGCTGGTCATTATTGTTCAAGACCCATGCATCCCCAGGCATGGCTCAGAGATGCTCTGTGGGTCACCTCGCCGCCCTTCATCTTGCTCCAAGCATCACTGGACCAGCCAGCCAGCCCACCAGACCGCCCTTCCTTCCGCCTTAGAGGGAAAGCGAACAGCCCGGCGAGGCCTCGGACGCCTCGTTTTTCTGCCGGTTTGGCAGGGCTGGGAATTGGCTCCAGGTGTTTTTGCTCGGGTCTCGCCTGTGGAAAGGGTGCTGTGGAGGGAGAGGCTGCCTGCTGAGCGTCGCCAGGGCCACCGGCCGGCAAACCATCACACTTCATCAGCTCCCCGGGGAGTGCGGCGCAGTGGGGGGTGGCGGGGGAGCGTCTCCCCCCTTCAAACATCCTGGTTGGGGTCAGCTTGGAGGAGGGAGGGAGCAGGGACCGCCATCCTAGGAATGGGAGCCACACGGGAAAAACGGTTTTCAGCCCTGAACGTGTCTCTAAAATGAGAAGGGGTCATGCGGCGGGGTGGCCACACAGAAGCCGTGTTTTGCCACGCAAAGGCGCACACACGCATGGGTGGCACACGCATGTGCATGAGCATCCTCGTGTTGCTGAACACTTTGCCCCATTATACAAACAGTGCCGGACAGCCAGGGAATGCGGCACCACCAGCCACGGCATGCCAGAATGAACACACACATAGCCGAGTGCACCTCATTTACAAAACACCAGCAGACACACACACTCTAAACACAAACCACATGTCGGCCGGCGCGCACGCCCTCCCCAAGCCGACCAGCACAACAACGCCCGTCGCCAGAGACGTGCCTCGACACGTGCACACACGCCCCACCGACACACACTGTGTCCACACACACCTCGTCCTCCCTGGAAGCATGAGCACCTCCAGCCAGCCCCATGCTGGTGGTGGACCTCCCCTGTGCATAGGGAAAATGTCTCCTCCTGGCCTGTCCAGCTCCCCCATGGTGGCTGGGAGGTGCCCTCAGAGTGTCTTGAGAGATCTCCTGCTCCCTGGTGTAGTTGGTGTGGCAGGGATCACCCATCCTTGGGGTGAGGGACACCTGTTCCAACAGCTTCCAGGGATCAGAGCATCCTTCCCTGCTCTGCTGCCCATGCCAGGAGTGACAATCAGGCTGAGGGACATCTCTGAAGAAGCTGCAGGAGCTTGAGGAGCCTTAGAAGCTATAAGCAGAAGAGGAAGCTGCAAGCGCCTTTGATGCGGATGCAGAGGAGCTGAGTCTGAAGTGGGAGGACGGGAACAGGCTTACACCCTCCACCAGAGAAGACCCCAGCACCAAGAGTTGGCACTTGTCTTGGTGTGAACAGGACATCTTGTCCTCCACATATCCAATACACCTCAGTGTTGGGTCTTATCTGCTTCTGGGCATCACCTCAGCTATCTTGGGTCGTATGGACACACACAATGAGCCCAACCTCGAGACTCCTCAGCCTTGGGTTCATGCAGCCCTCCAGTTCATGAAAGGCTCCTTGACCCATGAGGCATACACACACAACGCTCCTATTGTGCCCATTCAGGCATCCCCAGGCATCCCAGCACTGATTGGATTCTCCTGAGGCTTGTCAGACCCCGGGTGGAGGGTCTAGAACTGGGCTGAGACGGCACAGTCACACCTACAGCATCCCTAGCCAAGGCCGCGTGTTTGAAGAGTTTTTTCCTTCGGAAACACAGCCAGGAGGAAAAGTGAGAAAGCCGCCGCACGAGAGTTGGTCAGAAACATTTAGACAAGACATTTCTCCCTTGGAATGTGCTGGCTCATGGCGATGTTTTGTGGAGACTGTTTGATTGCAAGTCGAACTCTGCCAAGAAACTGCCAGACCTGCTGCCTGGCAATCCTCCTCCCCCTGCTCCTGAGCAGCTGCCTGGGGCATGGGCAGCAACCCAAGAACCTAGAGAGTCTGCAAGCCCCAGGTCTCCACTCACCACTCCATGAGAAGCTGAGCTCCCATGGCTGACCTGGGCTTTGGCTGGAGGACAGAGCAGCAAGAGGAGTAGCATGAAGTCAGTGTTCCCAGGAATTCCCTGGGCTTGGGCGTCAGGGCAGCCAGCGTCAGATCCAAGCCCCCCACCCCTGAAAAAGAATCTGTCGACTGGAGAAGCTCCATGTCTTGGGTTCATTCTATGTCCAAACAAACTCAAATCTCCAAGTGTCAGAATTTTTGGGAAATCATAGTTGCTGCTCTGCTATCATGTGTTGGTACCAGGCTTCAGCACCTCCAGAAGCCTGGAGCAATGGTGAGGGGTTCAGTCCCTGGGGAGGAGTGTAGAGACCTCATAGGAGAAATCTGTCTCTCATGTCGGCCTGCTGCAAGAATGACTGTCCTCCTCGGGCAGGTTCAGAGGCAAACTTTGGGTAGAAGGTGGGGAAAAGCTGTGCTAAGTGTCAGTTATGTGCACAAATCCTTCTGATAGAAAGATGTGAAGTGGCAATGAAATGATGTTGTTGTGGCAATGAAACAATGTTGTGGCAACAAAACAGGGACCAGATCCCCCGCCAAGAGCACTTCACAACACAGTAGAAAGATTGCTCTGCTCTTGGTAGAAAAGCAGAGACCGTGCCTTTTGTGGCCAAGATTTGAGGTGTCTGTTCTGGTGCCCAAGATGCAGAATCAGTTCTTGGAAGGATCCCAGTGAGGTGACAAGCAAAAGAGATGGGCAATCTCCATCCTTGGAGGCTTTCAAGGCTCACAGAGATAAAGCCACAAGCACCCAGACATCATCTTGGGGATAGTCCTGCTGTGAGTCAGAGATGGGATTTGATGCCTCTGGAGCCCCCCTCCCATCAAACCTTGGGTGTTTCTGGGAGAAGCACCCCAAGGGGATGTTTTCAAAGGCTGGACCTTTCCAGCCAGAAGATCCAGGTGCCCTGTGTGCAGGCTGAGGACCATGTTTCATGTGGCTGTTTCTCCACCGTTACACTCCTGCCAGCCTGGCTCTGGTCACGGGCAGCCACAGACCAGGCAAAGAGACCATATCCTGTGAGATGTGTGTGGATGGCTCACAGCCCAGCAGCTGCTGCGCAATTACGGGTGAGGGATCTCCTCCAGCCAACACGAGAGCTCTGCAATGTAATTCTAGAGGTGGTAGTTGTGTCAAGGCAGTGTACTGTTGTGGGACAGGTAATTCAATCCGGTCCCAGATCTCAATTAGAGACTAAACAATATAAAAGCCACATGGCACACGTGAAATGTAATTGAGTGCTGGCTGGCTGTCAGCTCTCGGAAGCAACTGAGATGAGGCCCATCACTTGCGAGCGAGTTCTTGCAGTCCCAGTCCTCTGCTATTTAACATGAAGACAACATGATTAATGTTATAAGTGATTAATGGATGAAAAACATGATTAATATTGTCTGCAGATGGCACAGGCTGTAGTGAGAGAGAGCAGCCACTGTGACCTGTGTGTTTCTAGCCGTGTGTGAAGCCGCTCCAGCAGGAATGGAGCACGGACTAGGGGCTCTGGCCCCATACCCGCAAAACAAGGGTCTTGACCCCCCTTCCCACAATTCGGGGTCTCCCTCCCAGGAGGCAGCTTGGGAGTCTGGCAGGTGATTTGTGATCACGGTCCCCAAAGAAGTGACACAGGGGAGCTGGAGCAGAAGTGCGAAGGTTGTGAGTGTTTTGGTGTATCCCGACCGGGGGCTGTGCTCAGCTCACACCCATCACAAGGGAGTCAGCGAAAAGTCACAAAAATTATTATAGAGAAGAAAGTAGAGAGCGTCAGGAGTGAGTGAACTACAGGGGACACTTTATGGTGTCCACAAAGACGTTGTGAGGGGTGGTATGTGGGGGCGACCTGTCTTTATTCACAGAGTTGGTTTGCAATCCTTTAAGAAACTGATTGCATTAAGCAGATCCCTCCTTGAAGAAGAGGAGAAAACTCTGTCCCTGGTAAGTGACGTGGAGGGAAGGTCCCAGGTACAGCAGGGTGGGCAGGAGCTGGTGTCCCAGCAGGCACCCAGGAAGGGGCAGCTCATCGTGGTCAGCCCTCGGTGCTGAAACCCGAATGAGGTAAAGGAGACAGAGATCACAGAAAACCTTCAGAAAGATGAGCAGGACAAGGCTTCAGAGAGCAAAGTCTGTTGTACAAAATGCAAAAGTTTTTCACGAACAGCACTGCGAGGGCTGGAAACAAGCAGCCTGTCCTGGGAGCACTGCATGGGTGCTGGTGCCCCGAGAAGGGTCCCAGCAAGAGAACTGACCCTGCATGGGGGTCAGAGGAGGTTCCTGGGCTCTGGGATGGATCCTGCATCTCCCTCGGAGCAGAGAGCCCTGTGGGGCAGGGGGACACCCGAGAGGTTGCGATTTGCTCCCCCAGGAGCAAACGGGACCATCCCTGGGATGGTTCCCTGGGAGGTGGCCGAGGGATTAGCAGCACATACCAGTTGTGAGTGGCCGCCAGCTCAGCACAGCGTGGATCAGCAGGGGCTTTACTGGCTGCCCCTCGGGGATGATCATGACTCAGTGGCACACTTTAATAAATAAATTTTTTTCCCTGCAGAAACAGCAAGTTCGGCCAAGCCCTGTTGCAGGGGTGGTTGGCAGGGGGATGCCCTGGGGGGGAATGTGCGGCTGCCTGGGGGTGGATGGGTCCCCCTCCCTGGGCGCTGACGGGACCTGCAGGATCATGGCACTGGTCCCTGCAGCCCTGTGGCTCCCCAGGGGACGGCCGGGCTGCCGGCGGCCAGGGGAAGCAGACATGCGTGTGCGGGGAGGAATGTTTGCTCCGAGCAGGTCCAGCCCCTGCACTATTTCTGATCCCAAGAGGCCCCCTGGGAGGGCTGTTTATCAGGGATAGACTGTACCAGATTGACTTGCCATCTTAAAAAAAATATATATAAAGTTCATTTTTGGGTTTGCTTTTTTTATTTTTAGACAAGAGCTAATTACGGGGAAGGCTGGAGGAGAAGCAGAGTGACACAGGACCATTTGGGCTATCAGGGAGAGGACGCAGTGTGCCAGAGGGCCAGGAACAACAGCCAGCAGAGCCCCTTAAAATGCATTTTTGAGGCCAGGTCATCAGCATCCCTGAAGAACAAGAGGCACAGCAAGGAATACAGTGGGTCAGAAGGCTTCAGGAGAGCAGCAAGTAGGTGACATTGAGAGCTGAAGTAAGAGAAAATGAGCATAGTGTGATGCTGCAAGAAAGTTTTGCACATAGAACAAAAATTCTTCCTGGAAAGGGCTGTGGGGCATTGGAACAGGCTGTCCAGGGCAGTGCTGGAGTCACCATCCCTGGAGGGGTTGAACAGATGCGGAGATGAGGTTCTCAGGGACATGGGGCAGTGCCAGGGGTGGGGTAATGGTTGAACTCAGTGATCTTGAGGGTCTCTTCCAACTATAATGGTTCTGTGATACTATGAGCTGGCCGTGGCAGCTATGGCCTAAGAGGTGACTTTGGTGGAAGCCCCTGAGGCAAAGCCAGGCTGCAGATGTGAGCCCTGAGCCAGCAATGTGAGGTGGCTCTGGCAAGAGGATCAAAGGGTCAGAAGAAACCTGGGGTCACTGAGGCTGCAGTCCTGGGATCAAGGACATGGGATCATGGGGAATGGGATCTGTCACCTCGGGGAGCTGCACCACCATGTACCCTCATCCTCTCCCTCTCCTGGGAAGCACAGACCCATGGTGGTGTTGTCCACAGGCCTCCTCAAGGCCCTGGAGGCTGTCCACGGTCTTGTTACTGTCTCCTGTCCAGCCATGTGCTGGGCTCGTTGATGATGGTGGTGGATTGGGGATCTGAACCACTGCTTATAAATATCCCCAGGGTGGGTGTCAGAGGATGGACCAGACTCTGTTCAGTGGTGCCCAACGCCAGGGTGAGGGGCAACGGGCACAGACTGAAACACAGGAGGCTCCATGTGAACATGAGCAGAAACTTGTTTGCTGGGAGGTGCCAGAGCCTGGCCCAGGCTGCCCAGAGTGGGTGTGGAGTCTCCTGCTCTGAGACATTCCAACCGCCTGGACCCACCTGTGTGATCTGCTCTGTGACCCTGCGTGAGCAGGGCTGGGCTGGGGATCTGCAGAGCTCCTGCAACCCAAACAGCCTGGGGTTCTGTGATTCTGTGAGGAGGGGACAGAAGTATTGCGTGGCCTCGGCTTGCCAGAGGGATCTGATGGCTGGGGTTTCATCAGAGCTTCCAGGAAAACAAGACCTTGGCCACTGACAAGGGACCAAATGGGGAGTAGGCACCTTTCAAGTGTTTGTATGGAACTGGAAGTGTCTCTGGCCCACGGGATGAGCTTCTGGAGGATGCACGCTGGGCATCCCAAGCATGTTGTGGGGTCAAGACAAGCTGGACTGCTCCACGTCTTGGGGAGACTAAACCAGAAGGAGAGACCTACCTTTACCCCACTCAGAAGGCTGTGAGAACGCACATTGCTGATGGGAGCTCCGAAGGACACAAGGCATGCAAAGGAGCTACAAGGCTATGAGCTGAGGGACATTATCAGCCACAGGATGTCCTGGCTGGCAGGTACTCCAGCCTGTGCCTGGGACAGTCTCCCAGCGAGGGAATGGGGCCAGCAGAGGCACGGGGAAGGGAACAGGGACTGCGATGATGGTGGTTCTTGGCCACATGTCCACAGAACGTGGGCATGAGGTCACTTTTTTTTGGGAGATGAGCTTGTGGCAGAGATCATGCCCACCAGTTGCCCACAGGAGCAAGCAGAGGGTTTGCAGGGGGAGTAGAGTCCCCCCAGGGCAGTCCATGGTGGGAAAAGGGCTGGCACGAGGTGGCTGTTTTCAGGAAGGTTCACTTGTTGTGGTTCTCCAGGACTTGCTCTCTGGCACAGGGAGCCAACTTCCAGGAACTCCTGGCTGTCTGGGAAAGCCTCAGCTGCCTGCACATGTCCAGCCCTTTAAGGATCTTTTCCTCCATGTCTGAACTCCCCCTCCTCTCTACGAGCATCCCAGGTGGTGTGGCACAGGCACGGCCAGCTGCCATCCAGCACTCCATGCACCAACAAGCAGACAGCACCCGCCACGGGGGTGAGCTGGGGACCCCCCAGCACCTGGATGGGCTTCAGGGGCAGCAGAGGGCACTGCCAGGTACGAAGGGGCCTGGGCAGGGATTTGAGGGCTCTCCAGACCTGAGCACATGTTGAGGTGTGTGCTCGACTTCACGCCCAGGCTCTGCCAGCCATGGCACTGCCCCATGACCCTGAGAACCTCATGTCCGTCTGTCCAACCCTCCAGGGATGGTGACTCCAGCACTGCCCTGGGCAGCCTGTTCCAATGCCCCACAGCCCTTTCTGGGAATAAATTGTTACCAATATCCAATCTAAACCTCCCCTGCTGCAACTCAAGGTCATTTTGTTCTCTCACTGGCTACTTGGGAGCAGAGACCAACACCCTCCATGCTACAACCTCCTTTCAGTTAGTTGTAGAAAGTGTCTATTCCCTGGGACATGTGCATGACTCATATCTGTGCTAAGATGTGTGGTCCCCACCTTCTCGTGTCGTGTTGGTGTGTGTGTGCCATGGCCGGCTGTGTGCAAGCAGGGACGTACATGCGGATGTGCATGTGTGGCTCTGTCATCAGGAGCTGATGCTTGCAGGTTTGTGTGAGCCCCACAGCAAGCATGGGGTGGTCACTGGATGCCCTGCAGCATATGCGCCCACCTGCCCACTGTATCTGAACCTCCCGGCAGGTGTGGGGGTCCGTGTGGGGGCTGCACATGAGGCAGGGGAGGGCATGGCTCCTGCTGTGCTGCCTGGGACCATGCCAGTCCTCGCGTGCAGCATTGTCCCCTGCCAGCTCTCCTGGCAGTTGTCACTTCCAGAAGAAATCTCAGGGTTTGTTGAGGAACATGGCTTCCTCCAATTGTCCCCTGAGCAGCAGTGCTGGGTTGGGCACAGGGCTGTGACATGGCCTTGGCACTGGGTACACCAGAGCCAGCACCCTGCTAGGTGGGGCAGTGAGATAAGGAGCCCAGACACAAATAACAGCAAAGCCAAAGCTGCCAAGGCACTAGGACGGGACATTTCAAGACATGAACCTTCCCCAGGGTACGTTGTCCTTAACAGGGAGGTCATGGCCAGGGGACATCCCCCCTCATGCCATGGTGCTGTTGGAGACACACAGACACCCTGCTGCAGTGTCCTTTGTGTCCTGCTGGTGCTGTGGCTGCAAAGCAGGTTTGGAGGGTGGCAGAGAACCATGGAGCTGAGGAGCAAGGAGAAGCCTGGTGCTTGCAGCAGGTCCTGTGCCTGGGTGAGGGCCTCAGCCCCTCTGAGCCCAGCACAGGCTGGGTGGCTCCGTGACATGCCAGGGGACAGCAGGATGGGTGCATGGTTATGGTGTGTCCCCCAGCACCAAGAGGGGTTAGGAGGAGTGAGAACGCACTGGGTAGGCTGAGTCCTCTCCAGCATGGGAGCACTGGAGCCAGGAGGAAAATCCAGGATACCACCAGGTGTGGGGAACCAGCCAGCACAGACCACACCTTCCCCAGGACCGTGCCTATTCAGAGGCACATCTTATGAAAAAAGTGACCTGTGACACTCCAGGTTTACTGTCTCAGCACATGTCTTGTCTATTTTTGAGGCTACTTTGTTTTTTGGGGAAAAAAATTGCTGAAAACTGTCTATTTTGCATGATTTGTTATAACTGACCATTGGGGTTCTCAGACTTACTCATGACTGCCCATCTGACAACAGCTTGGTGGAAGTCACTGCAAGGTCTCACTCTGGTTCTCCTGCTGGGATTTTCCACGACAATGAGCAGAAGCCCAAGGGCAGCAGCAGCTCTCCAGACACTGCCTGCAGCACCAATTTCGCAGTGGCCAGGGATTCAAACTCTGTGCTGCCCCATCCCCAGACACATCCTGTGGTGCCTTGACACTTGACAATAAGTTGGACGCGATTAACTTGAGGGTCTCTTCCAGCCAAAATTATTCAATGACTCTATGATTCTATGATTCTGTGACAGGGTATTTTCCAGCCTTTCCAGCTACTTCTTTCCCACATCCCTCTTAAGCATCAGGAACGTGTGCTTTAGCACCAGCTCCTGTCTCAGCTCAACCTCTGCTTGCTGCCAGGGACATCTCAAGGGGCTGGGGTGGCCTACCAGTGCTTGGTCATTCTGGCACACTTTGAGCATCCCATCCCATCCCATCCCATCCCATCCCATCCCATCCCATCCCATTTCATCTCATCCCATCCCATCCCATCCCACCCCATCCCATCCCATCCCATCCCATCCCATCCCATCCCATCCCATCCCATCCCATCCCATTTCATCCCAACTTCGCTTCCTCTGAACACTGCACATCCCTCCTGGCATCCTCTGCCAGACAATTTCCCATCCAAAAACAACTCCTGATAGCTGGGGTGACTCCTAGTCTGAAACAGTTTCCTGCACAGCCCTTGATAGCATTTCAGCCAGCTAAGGGGCCATGGGAAGACCCATCCCCTTCCAGGTATTTGTTTCTCCAAGGCTGCTATCCCACAAGCCCCCTCATGCAGATAAGAGCCACCTCATCCTGTCACACAGCCCTGCTGCTTCAACCACCAAAAGCTTGTTGAAGGGTCAAGGTCATGGTTCTGCCTGTCACACGTCTCCAGGATGGATGAACAGCCCTGATGCAAAGGAAGGGGCTGGAGCAGGGTGAGGAGACTTTGGGCATAGGCTGCAGGGCCACCTGGGGAAGAAGAGCTTCAGGAAGGAAGAGAAAAGGCTGACGGGTCCCCAGTGAGGTCACGGGACTGCTGGGCTTCCAGGACATTGGCACATCTGTCCTGGCATGGCTTGTTGAGTGTCAAGCCCATTTATGAGGTTTGGAAGCAGCCATGGGGCACAAGAGAGGCAGAGGAGAGTCTGGGTCCATGCAAGGTGTCCCCTGCCCCCAGGAAAGCCCACACCAGGCTGGGTCTGCCCCCACCCCCCTCACCCCTCAATTAATCTGCGAGGGGCAGCAGGCACTGGCACTGCCCAGGCAGTGTTGTTGCACCCCTGTGCCAAACGCAGCCCCCAGCACAGCCACAGCATCACACTGAGCACAGGGTTTGCTCTGGTGCTTCATCTTGGCTCTGGGAGGTGTTTGGAGGCATTTCTTGTGTTGCCTAAGCATGGACTTGCATTTGACCAGATGCCTGGACTACCCTTGTCCAGTTTGGACTTGTCAGTCTAAGAAGGAAAAGGAATTACTGGAGAGAGTCCAGCGGAGGGACACAGAGATGCTGAGGGGTCTGGAGCATCTTTGTGATGAGGAGACACTGAGAGAGCTGGGGCTGTTGAGCTGGAGAAGAGAAGCTGAGAGGGATCTGATCCATGGGATCAATAGCTCAGGGTGGGTGTCAGAGGATGGAGCAGACTCTGTTCAGTGGTGCCCAATGCCAGGGTGAGGGGCAACGGGCACAGACTGAAACACAGGAGGCTCCATGTGAACATGAGCAGAAACTTGTTTGCTGGGAGGTGCCAGAGCCTGGCCCAGGCTGCCCAGAGCGGGTGTGGAGTCTCCTTCTCTGAGACATTCCAACCGCCTGGACCCACCTGTGTGATCTGCTCTGTGACCCTGCGTGAGCAGGGCTGGGCTGGGGATCTACAGAGCTCATGCAACCCAACCAGCCTGGGGTTCTGTTCGTGTGGGCTGGTGGGCTGCTGGAGCAGCCAGAGGGACAGCAGGCTGCACACTGAGATGGTGAGCAGCCAGGAGCTGGAGGGGAACAGGGGGCTGTGGGCTCTCTGCCACATCCTCGGTCCCAATGTGACCTGGCTAAGGGCCCAGGCGGGCAAGGGGGGAAGGCTGCAGGAACTTGATAAAGGGTGTGGAGGGTGGGGACGTGGGGCTGGCTCTGGGCTGCACAAGGAGAGCTGTGGTTGCATTGGGATCCCAGGGACGCTGTGGGGCACGAAGAGGCTGGCCTGGAGGATGTTGAAGTGTCATGGGGTGAAGAAAGGGAATAGGCACAAGCCTCCCTGGGAAGAAGGGACTGTGATGTCCTCACCCGGCAGGGAAGGGCGTCCCTGCAGCCTGGACTGGCTCAAATGAATCTGCACCAGTGCTCAGGTCCCTTGAGCAGCCTGTGCTCAAGAGACATGAAGATGACACTGGCTGGTGTCAGAGTGGGGGACAGGGCTGGCTGCTGCTCTGTTCTCCATGCTCCATCCACTGGTGGGACCATGGGCTGTTTTGCTCCTCCTGTCACGTTCCAGCACCTCATGTTTCCCTGTAGCACATCCCAGAGGGATGCCCTCCCCATGGCACACTGGGGTTCTATCCAGAGAGGGGCTGGTCAGGCCAGGACATGCCTGCTGCTGCACTGCATCCCCTCTCATCTCCTCTACTGCAACAAAAACAGCCAGCACTCTCAAACCTGCCCAGCCCCGGCCCCTGGTGTGATCCAGACAGGCCCTGCTGCGAGGGAACAGGGGGTCAAGGGCCACACAAACATCTGGAGGGAGGCGCAGCCCATCCCGCATCCATGCAGAGGGGCTCCCCGCAGACAGGCAGCACTTGGGGGTCAGAGGTGTCCCCAGGGGCTGTGCCCCCAGCCCTCTGATGGGCAGGGGAAGGGCGTGCTGGCAGCATCCCTCAGACACAGCTGGTCCAAGGAGTCCCAGCAGCAGTGCACAGCTGGCTCACTGACCGCCTGCACATCTGGAGCTGCTCCGGCAGGTCCAGGCAGCCGCCCGCAGAGGGAAGCACTGCATGTTGCTGCTCTGCTGGGAGGAACGCCAGGCTTGTAGCAACGGGGCTGCCACTGCACCCCACTAAAGCCACAGCAGGTCACACTGCTGTCCCCACTCACTGCCCTGCCCCATCCCCAGAGGATGTCATCCCTTGTCCCTGGCACTGGGGTGGCACACGAGGGCTGGGCTGCAAGGACCGGCAGAGCAGGGTGACATACAGCTGCTATGTCAGCTGTCTTGTCCAGGATGGATGGCTGCTCTGCCAGCACCCCCTTGCTGCCCACCGTTGTCTTCTGGAAGGCCAGATGGGATGTATGGACAGGGACAGAAGACACGAGCAGACTGCACAGGGACGGTGGAGCACAGCTGGTTGGGGAGGGTCACCCAGGGCAGCCAAGCTGCCCCTGGTCTTGTTGGACCTGGGTGTTATTATCAGCTGTCCCTACGAACCCTGGGCTTCTCCTTGCATGCACCCTCTGTCCTTTGCTTTGGATTCCTGTGTGCTCCCAAGAAAGGAGCCAGGAAGATCTCAGAAAGGCTTTGGAGCATCTCCTGGAGATGCTCACCCCATGATGAGGGGGTATGTGGGGCCACCAGCACAAGGCAAACATGTCCCAGACCAAGTCCTGCCTAACAACTCCACCAGCAGCCCAGTGGAGAGCCCCACCACAGCCTTCCTACCCCACCATCCTCCTGGACCACCCCAGAGCATCTGCTGAGCACCAGCCCTTCTCCATCAGGGAGGACCTGCTGCTGCCCACCAACAAGTTGGCAAGTGAAGGGGAAGAGGGGGAGTGGTGTCCCAGTGCTGGAGCAGAAAACGTCATTAATGAAACATCAGTAGCTCATTGGGGAAAGCAAGGCTATTCTTGATGAGTTCAGATCTAGATTAGGCAAGAGAGGTGAGTAACAGCGTGGGCTGGACCCATGTAAAGTTGTTGGCTCAAACAGACTAAAAAATAAACAAAAGAAGAAAAAAATAAAAAGAAGAAATACCATATTCAGGTCTGGTTTGTTTATTCAGAAACGGAGAAAATTAAAACATAAGTACAAGGACAAAATATGCCAGCTCTAAATTCTGCCTGAGATGATGATTTTATTAGCAAAGAATCTGGATCTCAAGTTATGTCTCAAAACAACACAAAACCAGATGCAAAGGTCAATACTCTCATGCCTAATAACAATGCTTTCAGTGACATCCTTAAGGAAGAGATGGGCTCATCAGTACTGCAAGAAACTTTTCAAGCAAATTTGGACAGCAAAGAAGACAGCAAGATTTCACTGTTAGAACCTGCAGTCTAAGTTGAGACAGAGCATAATGAAAGTTCTGTTCCAAATGCAGTCCCATGACATCACTAAGATTCAACAATTAACATCAGCTGCTTCCCAAGTAGTTAGAAAAATGGAGATAAGGTCGTAACTCATCAGCTAAAGTCATCCCATAAGAAAAATCAGTGGTATCCTGAAAAACAAGGGGGCTTGAAGTCTCAATCTAAAGCCATTTCCAAAGGGAATAACAGCAACACTGGTAGGAAATTAAAAGTATGTGAAAGTCATACATCTTGAAATGTTCATGATAGTACTAAGACAAATGTAAATAAAAGAACATTCTTGCAGCAGAATCCAATTCTGTGGACAAAACACTCTGCACCAACCAAAGGAAAGACATCTTGAAGGTCAGCAGGACCAGATTCCAGCTTTCCAGGTTTGGAAGAGAAGATCCAGTTCCAGAGAATTATTTGTGCATAACAATGTTGTTCACATTAAAATCCTTAAAAAGATATATAAAAAACCCAAAACACTAAAGATTTCCACAGAAGTAGTTAAGAGATCCTGCAATAAAAACAAGTATTTGGGGCACTGAGACCAGATGGCATCTGTTATTTTGCCTTAAAATCTTTTCTTCATTGCACTCAAGACAAGCAAAACTTTCCAAGCATTTCTATAAGGAAAGGCATTGCAAAGTGACACAGGGAAGGTGAGAGCCGACAACGAAGAACGAAGGTTTAGACAGCGAAATGTCTGAATATTTGAAAAGCTGGGGTTGATCGGATGAGAGCTGTGGCCACTTTGGCAGTCACAGGTATCTCCCACAGGAACAAAAATGAGACAAAGGAATGAGAGAGTCAGCAGATCGATGGCTGGTTGCTCATCGACCGCAAAGGCTCTGCATGGATGTGACACAAGTATCTCCTCCAGCTTCACTACGGACATGAGAGGCACTGCCAGTGCTGTCAGTGGTGTCAGAGCTTGCTTTCAGCAAGCCAGATCTCAAATCCAAAGTTTCAATCTAGACATGGCTCACGTCTGTCAGACAGTCTCCCAAGAGGTCTTCTTGGCTTTGCTTGCTGCTGTCTGTCCTGGAGGAAAAGTTGATGAGGCTCCACCACAAAAAATGCCACTATCAGTCCCTGCTCATTACTAGCATTTGAAATCCTAGAGCAACATGCCAGCGTTGAAAAAGATATGAAGACCTTTTGTGGTTTGGAATGGACAAATATGGTACTGCAACCATTATAAAGGCGCCCAGTGGGAGTGGGAACGACTCTCCAGTACCATGGGGAACCCTCTCTTATCTTTAAAGAAAGCTACAAATACATGGCATGTGGTGTTTTAGAGAATGTTTATAAGCAACACTGATGGTTGGAGGAGAAAAGGCTCCAGGGAGACCTTACTGCAGCCTTTCCATACTTAGAAGGGGCCCATAAGAAAGATGGGTACAGATTCTTTAGCAGGGCCTGTTGTGATAGGACAAGGTGTGATGGTTTAAACTAAAGGAGGGAGATTCAGGACAGACATGAGGAAGAAATTGTTGGCCCTGAGGGTGGTGAGAGCCTGGCCCAGGTTGGCCAGAGAGGTGGTGGCTGAACCATCCCTGGAGACATCCCAGGCCAGGCTGGACGGGGCTCTGAGCAACCTGAGCTGGTGAAGATGTCCCTGCTCATGGCCGGGGGGGCACTGGGGGAGCTGGGAAGGGCCCTCCAAACCAAACCCTTTGATTCTATGATTCTAACTGACCACAGGTTTCTAGAGAAAACCAAATGACCGTTGAGGTTTGGTCCCTGTCTTGTGGTGTGCCCTGAGAGACTCAAACACAGACGTGAAGACTGAGGTCTCCACTCAGCTCCTGTTCTCCAGCTGAACCCCCAGCTCCCTCAGCCGCTCCATCACACTTGTGCTCCAGCCCCTCACCAGCTCCGTTCCCTTCTCTCCACTCGCTCCAGCACCTCAAGGCCTTTCTCGGTGTGAGGGGCTCAAAACTGCCCCCAGGATTTGTGGTTTGGTCTCCCCAGGTCCCAGAACAGGGACGGTCACTGCCTTGGGCCTACTGGCCACACCAGTGCTAGTATCAGCCAGGATGCTGGTGGCCTTTTTGGCCACCTGGGCACACGCTGGCTTATGTTCATCCAGAAGACACTCTCAACCAGGGGTGTCAGTGCCTGGGGATGAGCAGAGACCTCAGAGACCATGCCTCTGCCTGCAGAGCACTCAGCTGCTCCCTCCTCCCTCCAGATCTCTGCATGCATCACCAGATTTTGCAAAGGGGATTTTCCAGGATAAACAGTTGAGATGAACTCATGGAAATGTGTGGCTTGTTAACCCTCGTTAACGGCCACTGGCAGGAGCCTGGGAACTCAAGTCCCCAGAGGGACAGCCTGGGTGAGGGTTTTAGGGAGAGCTGCTGGGCAGGTGAGAGGGGCTGCGCAGGTGACCCTGGTGCTGGGGCTGGCAGGGCTGGACGTCCTGTTCTCCAGTATCTCAGCCCAGTTAACATCACCTCGGAGAATGAGGTCACCGTAGCGGCCAGACAGTCTGAGAAAACACTTTCACAGCTCCAGGAGGATTTCCTTTTTCCTTTTTTCAATTGTTCCTCTGTGCTGGCTCCCCCGCCCCCCATCCATGTCCTCAGGCCTCCTTTGCACTTGGGCAGAGGCAGCTCCTGGATGCTGTGCTCACAATATTCCTTTGGGGAGGCAGTAGAGGCAACCACAGCCTGCAAAAGGGCTTCGTGGGAGCTGGGGGTGACCCCAGGTGCTGCAGTGGATCCTGCTCTGCCCAGGCTGTTGGGTGACCATTGGAAGAAGGTGGCTGCAGAGCTGCCTCTGGTCAGCCCCAGCAAGCACATCCCATCCCCAGGAGTGATGGGGAGTGGCAGAGCCAGTATCTCTGTCCTTATCCTCCTCTTGGTCACCTATTTAGGACAGTGATGTCTGCTCAGCATGAGAGGCAGGACACCTCTATATTTTGCCACCAAGGATATGGAAGTCCTTGAAGATGCAAGTCTTTAGAGTAAATATTTATCCAAAATTTGTCTTGCACCATGTGGGCAGCAGCTGCTGCTGAATCACGTGTCATTCATTCAGCAGCATCGCTCTCCTACTTGCTGATGGTTTGTCTTGTGCATCTTGTTCTGAACTCCTCAGCTCCACATCCGGACGACCCTGGTCCCTGAGCTGTTCAGGCACTGCATGGTCATCACATACTTGAGAGCCAAAGCAAGTGAAGATGTGGGGCATGACACTGGACCCACATTACCTGGGGTGGCTGGTTTGGCACATGTGAAGTACAGTATTTGGAGAGTTTGTGTGCCCATGACTTTCCAAGGGACCAAATTGTTGCTTTGGGGCACCTCTTCATTCAGATGTTGGAGGGTAGCATCCAACATGGCCAAGGCACCAAGTAAGAAGGACCCTCAGGGCTTGGTGTCCTGGCACTCATCCATGGGCAGAGAATGTCCTGGCGCTCCTGGGCCAGCTTGGCCTTGGAAGAGGAGATGTGCTTGCAGAAAAATCATGTCCCACAGCCAATCTTATGCTCCACAAAGCATCCAGGGAAAGGAGATCTGCAAAATCACATTTCCAAAGGAGCTGCCAGACTTGTCCATGGCTCCACCACAGCCCTGGGCTTTTGCACTCACAAGCCACTGCTGCCTTATCCTTTCTGCACGACAATGTTTATTCCCACCAGCACCCACCACCCCTCCTCACCTTGGGAAATGCCCCCATGTGCAGCATCGCTCTCCCCTCGAGCTCGCCACCTGCCCTCTGCTCAGAGCCAGTGTTCCAGCAAGGGTTTGCCAGCCCGCTGGTAGACATGACCTCAGGCCAGTGTGCAACATGCTCCAGAGGTGCCTGTTTTCCTCTGGGGGAGTGGAATCCACAGAACAGCTCGGATACAGGGATACACAAACCCGTCTGATGTGTTCAAAGAATTACTGAGCATCTGCAAGGAGAGGGAAAGAAAAACAAACACATGGATGAAAGGATTCCTGGAACATGACAAAAAGGCAAGAAAAGGAGACAGGGATGAATAAGGCCACCCAGACTGGTCCCAGGCTTGTCTGGGAGCCCACCATCCCCTTGAGGAGAGGAACCTCAGCACCTGCTCTATGGCCAGACCATCACCACCTGCCTGTCCCCTCTGCTCCTCCTCAGACAAGCCATTTGGTGCAACTTCATCAGTGCAGAGCTCCTTTCTGCCAAGCAGACACATTACTCCTGAACTCCCTGACCTCTGCCATGACCATTTGGAGAGGCTGATGGTTCTGTAGGTATTAAATGAGCCTCATATCTCATCCTGTCCCTTTTACATCCTCCCTAAAGAACTCTTCTTTGCATTAAACATGCAGCCCAGGGCAGACTTTTCTTGCTGTCCTTGGCACCAGTCACATCAGACACATCCATCCATTTTCCAGTCTTCCAGGTCTCGCTCCATTGACATTCGGAAGTCTCCCAGGTATTGTTCCACAGCTTCTTTTTCCTGACCCAATATCAAGCACAAAGTTTCATCCATCCAAAAAAAACCTTGAGGGCAACTTGTGGTCTTCCAGGATAACCAGAGGAGCTGCAGCTCCAGCTGTACCCAAGGAGACCACTGGAGGAGGATGCTGAGAGCAGTTCACATCCCTCAGGAGATGCTCAAGACTGGTCCACAAACTCCACACTGCAGTGCTGAGTTCCCAGGCAGACAGGATCCTCCAGTTTCAGTGCTGTGGAAACCCCCGTGGTCCCCAACAAGGAGCAGGGATGGGGCTGCAGGTCTCTGGGAAAGGCACCTTTGGCAGCCTGAAGCCCCACCTGCCCTGATGGACCTGTAAGCACCTCTGCCTTTTCCCCACAAAGCCAAAATGCTGCCAAGCCAGGGATGGGTCTACTTGGTGTCACCTACTCTCTGGTGTCCTTAGCCCTGGGATTTGAAGTCTTTGCACTGGCTTGAAGCTCAGAACTGCTGTTCACTGCTGTCAGGATCAGGCTCAGAGTGAGATGTCTGGCTCGCAAAAAATAGGGATAAGGGAGGATTATTCTCTTGGTCCCCATGTTCTGACCACGGGGACAGAGACAGGTCTGCGCTGCCCATAGCCAACGCTGCCTTTGTGGAGAGAAGCTGTGCATGGGCACAGCTTGCTCCTGCAATACACAGATCTCTGCTGCATTAAGGACACTATTTTAAAGCACCGCCATCATCTTAATTACTCCAAAAATGGGAGCCGAAAAAGGGAGGTGAACCGGCAGGAAGCTGTTTGCTGTCAGGACTAGTTTTCACTCTGCAGTGCCTCAGTGTCTGATGGGACAAAGAGGTGTGGGTGGGATGGATGAGAAGCAGAGTTCTCCAGCAAGGGAGGGAGACGGACGCTTTGAGTGGCTTTAGCCTTTGGACAGGCTTTGCTGGCTCATAAAACAAATCAAAATGGGCTCAAGAAAGAGTCAGTTTGGGACCAGTGCTACCTGAGAGATCCCATGGGAGTCTCAAAGGACCACAGCATCAGCCCAGTGGTGGGACAGACCCAGGAAGGAACAAGCACTAGTGGGATATTCCCTGGTCCCCAGGAGCCAGAGGCTCTGGGGCACATGGAGAGCTCAGAGGTGCATGGGCAGCTGTCCACTGCCCTGTGTGCAGCCCCAGAGATAATGGCAGGTCTGGGTCCGGGTCCAGGTTCAGATCCAGGTCCAGGTCCAGGTCCAGGTCCAGGTCTAGGTCTAGGTCCAGGTCCAGATACAGGTCCAGGTCTAAGTCTAGGTCCAGGTCTAGGTCCAAGTCCAGGTCCAGGTCCAGGTCCAGGTCCAGGTCCAGGTCCAGGTCCAGGTCCAGGTCCAGGTCTAGGTCTAGGTCCAGGTCCAGATACAGGTCTAGGTCCAGGTCCAGGTCCAGGTCCAGGTCTAAGACCAGGTCCAGGTCTAGCTACTGCTCAATGCTTAGCTGGACAGCAGGTGCCATGCAGGTGCTGAGGTGTATCCACAGGCTGGCTAACACAGGGACAGGAGGAAGATCCTACAGACATGTCCCCACTGCCTCTTGCCTATGTGTCCTCTCTGTAGGGGCCTCCTAGGTGCTCCTGTCCCTATCTGCTCCCTCCCCACAAATCCCAGCCCCTGCCCCTTGTCTTTCTCCCACCCTGGTGCCTTGGTCCAGCAGTCAGCTGGTCTCCAGGGGATGCTGTGTGGCTGCAAAGCTCTCTTGAAGCTGTTTTGGTGGATGCTGTTTGTCCCCATCAAGGTGAGACCTTCTGGGGTCCTCCCCCAGAAGAGATGGGGAGGAATCACGGCCTGATGTGATGTGCACCAGCCAGTACCAGCACAAAGCATCCTGAGCACACCAGTTCATGGGGACAGCACTGGGAGAAAGCCGGGCACGGCCAGCACAAGGCACAGACTGAAGCTCAGTGTCTTTTTCTGGGTTCCACAAATATTAGTGCTCTTAGGTCCGAGGCTTAGCTGTTGAGTCAGCAAGCACCAGGACCATTAATAGTGCAGTGACAGTGTTTAAACTGGAGCTGCCACCACCGCAGACACAATAACTCCTCGTGCCCAGGGAACTGATTAGCCATGGCCCCACTCTGCATTTTCCATCACCCTCTGTGGAGCAAGCGAGGGATGTGTCTGCAGAGAAAAGGGTGCAAACTGGAGCTCTGGGGCTATGGCTCACCCTGCCACCACAAGGTTCTTCCCAATAGCTGTACCCCGTACCCTTACATCCCGGAGCCCCTTCTGCAGAGCTTCACGGCTTTGCTTGCGACCTATTGGTGAGTGTTTACTGCCATTGCCGGGGAGACATTAGTTCAGATTATGTCAAAACAAAGTTATTCCAAGCTCAATCCTAGAGAAAAATATTATTGTAAGCAGTGATTGGCGAGGGGCAGCGTGTCCACCGCCAGCAATCCCAAAGCCCAGGGGGTGGGGGGAGATGATAGGATCTTTGTTTTCAAGCCAGGCTCCCAGCCAAGAGCAGCCAAAGCCGAGGTAGAAGGGAGATTTTGTGAGGCAGCCAGCAATTCAGGTCAAAGCTTCATTTTCTCCAGAAAAAAAAAATCCTTTAAACTGTAAAGAGAAAGTCTTGTTCCAGACCCAGCTTTGGCCAGAGAGCATATGTGCCATATTGTCCAGGAATTGAATGTAAGGAATCCAGATGTGCCATGTTATCCAAGAATCACATGTAGGAAATCCAGGAGTGACTTGTTATCTAGGAATCACATGCTGGGAAGCCAGACACAGCCTGTTAGACAGGGATTGTATGCAAGGAATCCAGATGTGGCACATCAAGATGGGGGCTGGCTACAAGGAATCCAGATGTGCTGCATTACCCCGGAGCTGCAAGGAGCGATGAGAAACAGGCAAACATGTGCAGGCTGCACCCAGCCTGAGAGTGCAGGTACCCAGCTGGCTCCAGCCTTCACTCAGAAAGAGATGAAACGCAAAAGGTAGCCCCAAAACCAGGGGCTGTGAGTGGGGCCAGGCCAGGCACAAGCTGGTAGGGTGGGAGACCAGGCGGGCAGCTTGCAGCAGGGCAGAGAGGAACGTGCTGGGGGTGGAGGCAGATTTATGGGCTCAGAAACCAACCGTGGAGACGGGGGTCAGCAGGGAGAGGTGATGGTCATTCACACCAGTGCTGGACAGTGGCCACAGGGCCACCAAAAGAGATCCAGGAGCAAGAGGGGGCAGCTGGTGGAGGGAAGGAGATGCACCAAGGAGGGGAGGAGATGATGCAAGGGTATAAATGAGCCTAAAGAGGTGCAAATAAGGACAGGCAAAGTCTCAGGAGAAATTCCCAGACAGTGAGATAGAGCGGGCAGTGGACACCTCTCCCCAGGGCTGGAAGGGGATGGATGGGAGCTGTGGAGCTGGCTCCCCGGGGAGGACAAGGAGATGGAGCTGAGAGCAGCCTGGCTGGGCTGGGTGCCTGAGCCTCAGTGAGCTGCATGAGGACATCTCAGGAGGGTGGTCACCGAGACCACCCCAAGTCTCATCCCAGTCAGATCAAGGGTAGCACAGCCCGCTCAGCTGGAAACAGGGGCATGGGGGGGGGTGCGTCTGCACAGGCGAGTTGGCATGGGTGCTACCACCACCCCAGCCCCCCATGAGGCCTTTTGTGACCCTGGTCAGTGCCAGGGGAAAGGAGAACTTCCCTAACACATGTCCCCTAGGAACATCACTTGGTTTGGTTGGAGGGAGACAGCTCTGCAGGGTCACAGTCCCACTCCCAGACCCTCCTGTGCTGCCAAGACATCTTCCCAGGAGCTGGGAAAAGCTTCAGAGCAGCTGGTACCACCCTGGTAGTTGAGGCTCATCTGGTCCCATCCCTGAGGAAGACTGGGAATGGATCGCAATCACCCCAGTGCTGGGACAATCAGGTGCAGGCAGCGATCCATTGCTGTGAGCTTCCCATAACAGTGCCCAATGGGGCCCAGGTGCTCTGATCCCATCCCCTCCCCTTCGGGATGGGGTTTCTCATCTGCTTCTTCTCTCAGCATCTATTTTTGTCCCTCCCTCCAGCCCATTTAATAACTGCTACAGAAATAAAGCACCGGACGGCTCTTGGGACTGGCCAAAGCACGAGATGTGCAAATGGCACCGGGCAAAATGCCCAGTATTATTCTGGCACTGGAACAGGCTCTTTAGGGACCGGCCAGAGCCTTCTTCCCCAGAGCTCCTGGAGGAAGAGACACCCACAGGGTGGAGGTAAATTGGGCCCCAACCACTGCGATGCACAGAATCAGCAAATCGTCCTCTGCTTTTTAAGGTGGGGCTGTAGGATGGAGCAGAGAGGAGGGAGTGGGCAGGGGTGGGGCAACAAGGATGTCCCCGGGCAAGTGGGTAACACTTGCATCTGAGAATCTGGGTGGATGCTCTGGGAAAAGAGCCACAGTGGGTGCCTGGTCCTGCTGGTGACATCTGCTGGGCACCGCTGCTGGGTGATGACAGACACATGGCAGACGCTTGCTCAGACTAAGCAAGATCCTTTTGCAGACGCACGGGTGGGTGTCAGCACCACCAGCTGCATCCTTGTCCACAGCACTGTCTGCTGCTGGTCTGTATTGTCATGTTCAATGGCTTATATCTCTATCCCATAGCATCTTCCACTCCTCTGCACTGTCATGTCTGTCTTCCATATCATTTCCAACGTCCACCACTGTTCTGGTTTCATGGTCCTCTGTGGTGGCCTGTGGCCCGAGAAGCTCTTTGGTGCAGGACCTGGGCCCAGACCCACTCTCCTGCGAGTACTCTGACCCTCTGCTCAGCTGGATAGCCCCACCAAAGGGTAAAGCCCATTTCCACTGATTAAAATTGCTCTGTCCCAGCTCCAAGTAACAGTGAATCCTCCCAGTATCCAAAAATCTCCTCCAGTGCTCAGTGAACCTTGAGGAGTGGGAAACTGCAGCTCGTTTCAAGGCTCAGTTTCTATAAATTATGTTTCCACCCAGTGGACCGTTGCACACATTTGTCAACGCTCCCGAAAGCCTTCCCCACCAGGAAACATCTTTATGTGCACGTACCTATAAAAATGATCACGTCACCCCCCAGGCTTCTCTGAGTGAGCAGGATAAACCAAGACACACATCCTGCAGCTCATTTCCCAGCCCGTGGGACCAGGGGCCCATGACAAGTGGACACCACGCCTGGTTGCACGTCACCCTCCCTGGGCCATCAAGACCTGGATCCTGGCAGGTCTCCAAGCCCTCGATATTGTCCTGTCTTTCCAAGTCTTGTTCAATGTCAACATAAGCATTTCAAGGACTCTTCCAGCAGCTCATTCCCAGCTCAAGGGTTGATCTGGGATTGCACAGCCTCCAACCATCACAGATGTTAATCTCAACCCCCCCAAGACTGAAAGTGTCTCTGTGCTTTTTGACCCAAGCACAGGCTGGAGTCATCTATTGAACACTTATGTTTTCGCTTGTTATAACTTTACTCTATTTGTTTTGTGCAAGGCTGGGACTTGGGGTTGGCTTGGTTGTCCTAAATGTATATTTTTGAAGACTTCTAACTGTCATCAGCCAGCAACAGCCCGTTGATTTGTTTAGCTTCCCATTATACCACCTGCAGACTTCAAGCAGCAGTTCTTTACTCTCCCTTTACCCCATCCTCGCTGCAGTGCTCCTGCTTCTCCAGCCCATGGCTTGGACCTTGGTTTTTGACACATCCTAGGCTCTTGGCAAGAAGCCTTCTCCATGCAGGAGGAGATTTCTCCTGCCTGCTCTGCACAACAGGTGTCAGGACAGATGGGAGCACGCCATGGACCAGACAGACCCTGCTTGAAGTGTTAACCCTGGGTATTTCATTGCTGTACAAGCTTCTCCTGGGCTGCAGCACAGCTGTGCCTGATTTTCAGGGATCTTGAGAAGCTGAATTGCACCATTTTGGTGCTCAGTAACAACTGGTGGGAGTGACAGTGCCTGTGTCTGATCACCCCTCTCTCCTTGTCTGATCACCCCTCTCTGGTGGGATGGAGCAGGAGACTGGTGCCTACTCTGGACCCTACTCTGCAGGGTCTAAGGGCAGATCCTTGCTGAGGTCTTCACCAGCTGCAATTGCCCTGTGGTCCCAGGAGATTCCACCAAGGTCACTTTTCTCATCCAATAGCCACTCCGTTCCACACCACCACCTTCTCACTCTGGCTGCTCGGTATGAGTCACCCCTCCAAAATACATGGTCAAAGCAGAAGAAAGAGGATGAGGAAGAGGGAAAGGCACGCTGCCCTCTTTGAGGCAATGAAACGAAGTAAATACTTCAACCTTCATCCAGCTTTCTTCTCCCTACCCCAGATGCCGGCCAGGCTCCCGCCTGGTTCCCACCTGCTGCATCGCTCGGGGCAGAGCAGTCCTCCCGCTCCAGCTGCGGGCCACCACGCTTACACATCCAAACCGCCTCTGACAGCCTCTTCCCTGGGAGAATTATTTTGGTCTATGAAATCATGGCTTTTGGGGCACTTTTGGGATGTCCTTGAATGAGTCCCAGTTTTTGCTAACACCTCCCACTCTAAATTTACAGTCCCAGCCGGTCATGCCAGCAATTGTTTCACATTTTAGCAAATTTGACCTTTCAGATGTCCAAATAAACACTCTGTTCATTGATGTCCAAGGCAGCCACGCCGCTCTCCAGTGCCTACAGATCCCCTGCGCCTGAGCCCAGCAATCAGCCTCTCGTTAGCGGAGCAGAGCCCACTCTCTCCTCAGCCTGACAGTGTCCAGAGCTTTCCGTAATGACCAGCTCTTATCTGGGATTTTTAGAAACTCTTGAGAAGTTACATCGCTGGCTGCACAAGACATCTGCTGCGCCTCTACCGGGCATTTCCAGGGAAGGAGCTCCTTCCCTCCACAAACTTTCCTGTAAACTGCAACCACGTTTCCCCTAAATGACCCTCTAATTAAAGAAGCTGGGCTGTCTCTGGGGTGGCCGGCGGGTGCCAGAGCCATCAGTGACCGTGTCCGGTCCCCTCCTGCCCCTGGGTTGAGCCAGCGCATCCTCGGCAGCCGCTCTGCTCCCAGGGTCACGATGCTCATCAAGGCTTTTTATCAGCTGTTCCAGGGCTTGAACAACCCCTCCTGGCAACAGCACTTCATTCATTCCTCAGCCCATTTTTCCCTCCCTGTGAGGCAATTAAATACTTTACCTTTGGGGGGTTTTATTACTATTATTCACCATCAACAGCTCTGCAAACACCCTGAGTTTGGACTAGTGCTTTGCCAGGTTTTTGGCAGCCCCAGGGACCAAGTATCTCCCAGCCACCTTCGCTCCTAAAAGCCCTTTTTTTTTTCCGTAACTCGCACTATTTCTGGCGATACTTTCACTAGACGGACTGCTGCCACTATGTTTGTATCATGTGTTGGGCAATAGCATGAGGAGATTTCATGTTTCTAAAACTGGCTAATTTTGGGACGTGTGCAGCGATGCTGTGGCTGAGGTCAGACATCCAGCTGTGTCCATGCACCGACCTCCTGGAGACTCCTCTATCCCATCCCACCTCGTAGGACATTCACTGACACTCAAGTGCCCCAACCCTGTGCCAAGGGTCTCAGCCCATCAGCACAGGTCACTCACAGCGGGGACCGTCCTGCAGCAGCTGACCCAGGGTCCTGTGCCTACCACTCACACACACGGTCCACACCAACCTCCCAGGGCCTCCTTGATCTCCCAGGACCTACTTGATCTCCCAGGTGGTGGGACCATTTGCAGAAGGAAAGCTGGCGAGGGTTAGATGCCAAGTTTATGTGGTCTCCACATGTGGTTGGGTTCTGGGCACACTTTGCTAGGCATTGGACATAATGTGGGTAATATTTACTTGTTGGTCACGGCAAGAACCGCTGCTCCAGGAGCTGCTCGTGCAGCGCTGCCTGCTGTCTCCCACCCTCACATTGTCCAACAACACATGTGACTGGTTCATCAGCAATGGTGTGAATCTGGATTCAAGAACGTTGCATGGACAATTCCCTCTCAACACACCTCTTGTGGCATCCAGATGCTTCCATGGAGATTAGCTAGGACAGGGTTTGGTCAGCTCCTCCCCATTGGAGCCACATCTGCAGCATGAAGGTCTGCATCAGGCTGAGCTTTCTGCACCAGGTGGGAGAGGGTCAGAACCTACCACACCAAAATGGGCAATGCTGACAGATATTCTCACAGCTGGAAGGACCATAGCACCCCTTGGATCTACTTCCCACACAGGCAGAGGGGACAGGAAAGGCCATTGGCTCCAGCACAGGGTTGGTCTTCTCCAAGGAAAACCTTGTCCCATGGGACAGATCCTTCACCTTGAAGATCTGCAGCATGTCATGCTGTCAGACCCTGGGATGAAGGCCCAAGACAAGCTGCCAATGGCTATCCGGATTGCTGCTGGTAGATGACAGAGATGTCCAGGGGGCTCATCAATCCCAACAGACACATGTGCCCACCTGAGCTCCCCCAGGGCATGGAGCACGTCTGCTCTGGGTGTCCACAGCACATCCAGCACAGAGCAGTCCCTGGACCACCACGCGGGGTTTTAGAGGTGCCGTCAGCGGCAGCGCAGGCGTTGGTGACTCATGGAGTGAGAACAGGCAGTTCTGCGGGACGGGGGAGCCCAGGGAGACAACAACAGTCTGAGATTTATTCCACAAAGCAGCCTACAAACAGACCCGAGGAATGTTTTTTATTTTTCCTATGTGGCAGGGAAATAAAGCACGATTGTCTCTCGCCTGGAAATGCTGGCATCCCCACACACGGCTCCTCCGCTGAGATAGCGTCCGCAGCTGGACACTCCCAGCCTTGAGTCAGGGCTGCCTCTCCGCCATCCGCACCACGGAGGAAGGGAGATTTATGGACTGACTGAATCTCTGGGACTGAGCCCACTGGGAAAGGTCATCCTGAGCCGCAGGAGCACCTGCCATGGATGCAAAGGCTTGGGTTTTCTTTCCCTCTGGCATAGTCCCCAGGCTGGGAGTGATGGATGTGCATCAGCGAGGGATGCCACCTCCCCTTTCCCCAGAGCCGTTTCCCTCCTCAGCGCTGGTGGCACAAGGGAGCTGTCACACACAGTGGGGCTGCCACATCGGGATGCTTCTGTCAGGTCCACAGCTTGCACACCATCTGCACCCTCCCTTGGCATCCTCCCAGCCCCCCTCCTTCCCTCTCTGCCCCCGACATCCCTCCTGGCTCCAGCAAAGGCCAAGCAAGGTAGCACTTGGGACATCATTGGCCAAACAGCACCCACCCCAGCCCAGATTCTCTGCAATGTTGCAGACACCAGGCAAAACCTCAGAGACATCATGAGGAAGACCAGGTCACATCCAGCACTAATGTCCATACACCCTACAGACAGCAGAGATTCACCCCAAAGCCCGGCTGGTCTCACATGGCACCACATTCCACTCAGACACTCTCTTCTACTCTGCTTCCAAGAGATCTGAGTCTTTGCACCCCTTCCTGAGGTGCTGTTCCCAAAGGTATGAGGGCAGCACCCTCCTGGGGTGCTGTTCCCCAAAGCTGCACCTTCCCTTTCCCAGGATAAGGAACAGCAGCACTGAGACTGGTATGAACTGAATGTATGTGGGGATGGGGTGTAAACGCTGCTGGGAGAAGGGCCCTGGGAAGGGAAGGTGTTGGCAGCACTGGCATTAGCAGCTCATCCAGATACTGACACAACTCAGAGCAGCCTCACCGGGAACCCAGGCTGGGAAAACAAAGCAGGAGCTGCTCTAAAGGGCAGGTTGAAGCCACTAGAAGTCAACATCAGGAAGATAAGGAACAGGCTGGAGTTGTAAAACTCCCAGGTGAGGAGACAGAGAACATCAGCCCACCAGCAGCACCTCTGCCTTGTGATTTCCAGAGGTGGGTAAGGACGGAGAGAGGAAAGACTGTGGGCACTGCTAGCCCATGCACACCGATCACAGCCACCCCCAGCTCATGTTTTCCATATGCCACCATCCCCTGGATAAGCCAGACTGCAAGCCAGGCTCCTGCTGGCCAGCGACCTTCTCTGTAATGTGGTCTTGCAAGTTTTTCCAGCTTTGACCTCAGTTCTGCTGCAGTACACACAGGCTTGGGAGGGCTGGAGCTGGTCCCGCTCCCTGCCCTGTCTCGCAGGGCCCAGCCCTTTGCAAATCAAGAATGTTTATTTAAAACAATTAAAAAAAAACCACCCTCATGTAGAGCTAGGGAAGCCCTGAGACAATAAACGAACATGAGTGTGACACTAAGCTTCAAAAGGGCAGGGAGAACTGGTCTGTGCCTCATAAAATAATGACTGAGTATTAGGAAAAGATCCTTAAATACCACAGATGAAAAAAGCAAAAGCATCTGGCACAGACCTTTTGCAAAGAACATCTCTTGCCTGACAAACTTCATGGTTTTGTCAGGAAGAATTATGGGATGAGGCCAATTAGAGCTGGATTTTGATTCGGTGCCCAGTCTGATGTCCTCAGAGATTAGCACCCACACGCATCTCAGTGTCCTGAGCAGTGTCACACCAGCTCATGTCCAGCACATGGAGCAATAGCTGGGAACTGCTGGGGGCACAGGGCTGTGTCCTGGTTGATGTGGTCAGCAGCTACCCTAGGAGCGGGGGCAGGGTCTGTTCCTGAGCCCTGGGGACACCAGAGAGCCTGGTCTGCTCTTGCCCAGAGAGAGAGCGAAGTAAAGCCCTTGATCCCCGGACCACACAGGTGGTCCATGGGGTTCCTTCTCTGAAGGGTCTGGGGAACTGAACTCTGGAAAATGGTCCTGAAACCTGGAGAGGGCAGTGAGGAAGGACAAGTTTGCATGGTGGTGGAGAAGCAGGATCATCCTCAGAGTGCAGCTTTGTGCTCCCAGGCACCATCTCCAGGAGCAGCCCACCACAACCTGCTCTGGTACCTGGGGGAGAACGTGCAGCTCCAGCAGCAGAGTAATGCTGATGGATTGGGACCATTCTGGCACCGGGCTGGGCGCTGGAGACAGGAGGAGGGTCACACCCCAGACAAGTGTGCTGGAAAATCAGCTTTAAACAGAGGCTGTAACGAACAGCCCAGGGCTCAGTAACAAGGTCAGGGTCCCGGGACACACTCAGGGGACACCCCCCACCCTGCATCTTCTTCACCACTTTTCAGCAAACCTCCTTTGCAGTTTATCCCTTCTTTGACAGCCACCGGTTGATGCCACCTCAGTGCCTTCAGCCCCTCAGGCTGTGCTGGGAGAGCGTCATCCCTGGGTGCTATCAGAAAATTACAGACGAACTGAGGTTGGAGGGGGCTTGTCTGGTCCAGCTATGGTTCCCCAGCACAGCAGGTCCAAGGTGATCAGGTTGACTGGGTTCATGTCCAGTCAAGTCCTGAACATCTGAGCCTTTGTTCCAATGTTTGATCACCCTTGGGGGGTAAAAATTTCCATCAGGAAACACTGAGATGATTCCCTGTGTTGCAACCACTGCCCATCACCTCTGGCCCTCCTGCTGCACCCCAGCAAGGCGAGGGTACCAGACCATGCGGGGTAGGGAACAGTTCAGCCCCCAGCACCCCTTCCCTGCTGCTCCTCCTCACCCCCATGGTCCTGTTACATCACCCCAGCCAGTCTCCTGGCCAAAACGGGACTGTGTCCTGCTGAGGGGATGGGTGGTGGGTCCATGTCTGCTGGTGCTGTGCTTCCTGGGAATATTTGCCCTGCCCATACTGCTGGGGCTTTGGGCTCGGGGCTTTGTGGGGCGCAGGGATCTGCAGGGGCAGCACAGGAAGTGGGAAAGGGCAGAGATGGGGAAAGCTTTGGAACAGCACATGCTCAGGGAAACGTCCATTCATGACAAACAGCAACACAAAGCGTGAGTGAAACCAGACCCTGGTGGAGAGATAACAGAACAATTACAGTGAAACTGGAATTCGAAAAATGGCTTACTTGCTTTCGGCTGGGGAAAGTGCAGACAAAATAATAAAAGACCTACCACGGGGACATGGCCCTGGGCACCGGCTACTGACCCACAGAGCAGGAGACAGGGCAGGGGGTTGTGCCCTCAGTCAGACAGGGCTGGTGGCACCCAGGGTTGCTTATCATAGGATCGCAGGATCATTTTGGTTGGAAGAGACCCTCGGGATCATCGAGTCCAGCCATAACCCACCCTTGGCACTGCCCCATGTCCTGAGAACCTCATGTCCGTCTGTCCAACCCTCCAGGGATGGTGACTCCAGCACTGCCCTGGGCAGCCTGTTCCAGTGCCCCACAGCCCTTTGGGGAACAAATTGTTCCTGAGAATGGGGCAGCAAGGGGGCTGAAAATTTGGGATTATGGGATGGAACACCTCTTCTATGAGGACAAGCTGAGAAAGTTGGGGCTGTACAGCCTGGAGAAGAGAAGGTTCTGGCAAGACCTTATTATTGGCTTTCTGTACTTAAAAGGGGCCAATAAGAAAGATGAGGACAGATTTCCAACAGGGTCCATTGTGAAAGGACAAGGGGTGATGGTTTAAACTAAAGGAGGGAGATTCAGGCTGGACATGAGGAAGGAATTGTTGACCCTGAGGGTGGTGAGAGCCTGGCCCAGGTTGGCCAGAGAGGTGGTGGCTGAACCATCCCTGGAGACATCCCAGGCCAGGCTGGACGGGGCTCTGAGCAACCTGAGCTGGTGAAGATGTCCCTGCTCATGGCAGGGGGGGCACTGGGGAGCTGGGAAGGTTCCTCCAACCCAAACTATTCTATAACTCTATCATAATCCTGGAACATCAGACCCTCGGCACTCTCATCACAGGACAGAAAACATAAGCTAGTCCATGAGACACTGGGGAGGGGTTTCTCTCTTCACCGCTGACCCTCAGGTTCCCCGGGTTGGTGGGACATTGCCCCTCTCTGCCCACAAGCCCCTGCAAGGGGATGGGGCAGTTCCACTGGCACCATCAGCCACAGGTGGCCACAAATTCCCCTCTCTCCACTGGGTGCAGAAGCACCATCCCAGGATGTGCTTGTCAGGAGGAGGAAAGCGGCCCATAAATCACTCCAGCTGTGACAGGAGCTGGGTCGGGGCCATGGCCATGGCAGCCCCTCCTGCTCCCCGTGCCAAAGGGAACAAGCCGGGCACGGGGGTGCTGGCTGTGCCGCCGTCAGACGCAATCCGTCTGCAATGCTGCAGTCTGTATTTATATCAAACAGGGGGAAGGGTTGTATTATTTAATTTCTCTTTTTTTCTCTTTTTTTTTTTTTCAGTCCAGCAGGAAATAGCTGGGATAGTTACATACCTGGCGAGATGGCCGAGGAACCAGAGGCCAAGAAACATAGCAGATCTGGCATCACCCAAAGCATCTGTGCTGCACACAGCTTGCAAGCATCCGGGGCTGCGTGTGGATCCGTGTGCCTGGCAGGGGAGAGCTGGGTCACAGCAGGGACCCTCACGAAGGGCCAACGCTTTGTGAACCGGTGGTGAGCAGCCGGCATGTGCCGGGTGTCTGGAGGTGGAACACTGAGCTCCATCCACCCGGCCGTGAAGCACAGGTGCCCAACAAGTTGCAAACAAGAACACAGAGCCCAGCCACCACCCCACCTCAGGGCAGGCTCAGACACCCCCTCATAGCCCCAGTGCTGCGTTCATCTGCTGACCCACAGCCCAGGAAGGGACCAGGCTTCTCTGCAGCCCATGAGGACTGCAGGAGAGAGGTCCAAAGTAGGAGTTGCAGAGCTCTTGACATAGAATCATAGAATCATTTCAGTTGGAAGAGACCCTCGGGATCATCGAGTCCAACCATCACCTGTCCTAACTCTAGCACTGCCCCATGTCCCTGAGAACCTCATCTCAGGTCTGTCCAACCCTCCAGGGATGGTGACTCCAGCACTGCCCTGGGCAGCCTGTTCCAATGCCCCACAGCCCTTTCTAGGAATAATTTTTTCCTAATATCCAATCTAAACCTCCCCTGGTGCAACTTGAGGCCATTGTCCATCCTCCTATCCCAGCCAGGAGCCAGGACCCCATCACATCGGTGTCCCTGCATTAGGGCATGCTGCCCACAGCCCACCGAGACCCAGCACAGCACCAGGCATCAGGCTAGTCTCTGGTGTTGGTAATAGTAGAGATTGGACTAGGAACCTCCTGTGGTCCCTTCCACTCAGCTCTGCAGTCATTTCCATCTCAGAGACAAGGCATGTTGAGCTCTGCCATCCATCCCAGACACCCTGTGGTGAACCTCAGACCAGACACCCTCCTCCAAGGCCCACTGTACCAACCACTGGTTGAAGACCAGACCTGGTGAAGCTCAGCTGGCTGTGGCACCAAGGGATGACCTCCCTGACTCAGCCTTGTGGCAGGACAGGACCTGTTATGGTAGAACAAGGAGTGATGGTTTTAAACTAGAAGAGGGGAGATTCAGGCCGGATATGAGGAAGAAATGTTTTACCCTGAGGGTGGTGAGAGCCTGTCCCAGGTTGGCCAGAGAAGTGGTGGGTGAACCATCCCTGGAGACATCCCAGGCCAGGCTGGACAGGGCTCTGAGCAACCTGAGCTGGTGAAGATGTCCCTGCTCATGGCAGGGGGGCACTGGGGAGCTGGGAAGGCCCTTCAACCCAAACTGCTCCGTGATTCTGTGATTCTATGATGTCAAGAGGGCTGCAAGACACCAGCCCTCAAAAGCAGGGATGGGATGAAGCTGGAGAGACTCTCCTAGGGCTTGTGGCACAGAAGTCTCCCCCAGCACTTGTACTTCACCACTGTCATCTCGATCCCCAGATCCTCATCCTACCAGCAGAGCAATTGTCATTCCCTTGCTCAGGCAGATCAGACCAGGTCCCTCCTGACCCTGCCCTCCAGCCCCCACGGTGCCACTCCAGCCCTGCTCCTTTCCAGCCTGCCTGGCTGCATCTTCTTGCTTGAGAGTTTCCTTTTAGAGCATTGTTAAGCTACACCAAATAATTCAATAACTTAAGGCAGTATATTCCTTAACAGTATGTCCCTTAATGAGGTGGGTTGTGGAGTGCTTTTTAATAAGATAATTTAATTGATGTCTCAGGATAATTTTGATCTCTGAATTGGTCCTTCAAGGCTCCTCGCAGTGTTGTGGAGTCTGGAAAATGAGACCAACATGGTCTTCATTTGGGGGCGTTGAGGATTGCTCTTGGGGAACTACATCTGCACACAGGTTACAGCAGTCCCAGGTGATTCACGCTCCCTGCTGACCAGCATGAAGCGATACCAGAGACCTTCCTGCAGTCAAGGATCCGACATGTGCCTTTTCCACCCACCTCTTCACTTGCTGCAGAGGGCAGTTTGCTGCCTTGCCCTGCACTGGAAGGTGGGTGCAGTGCCCCAGGGCACCGTGCATGCCGTACCTTGCCATCAGTAGAAGCCCAGGACCCACACGGGGTGACACATCCTCAAATACTTTCTCAGCTTACAGCAGTTTGCAGTTCATGGACCTCCTGAGCCAGAGCCGAGTCTTTTTATGTGATAATCCCTGGTGGATTTTTCTTCCGTGAACTTGAGCCGAACCCACCCTTTGAACCCATGTGAGCTCCTAGTTTACTTGTTCTCAAAGATAATCCACAGACGAGATTTCTTCAGCCAGTACTCCAAGTGCCATAAGACAAAAGCCCACCATCAGGCTTTTGAAAATATGGGGGTTATCCAAACACCCTTTACACAGACCTCCAGCCCAGCCTAGGCTGAGCTCTCACCCTGCCAGAGGACATCAGCTGAAAAGGAATGTAACCAACCAGCCATCCCAGACCCAGCCACAGCCACGCCTCCCCAGGACACTGGGACCACCAGGGACCACCTTCCCCTTGCCTGTGGGCTCTTGGAAATGCATCAGCCACCTCCAGCAGGTCGTGCTGCGTCTGCCCATGCACGCACATTACCCTGTCTCTAATGATTTAATGCTGTTTCCGCTGTCTGGGCTCCTCCTCCTTGTTCTTGAGATAATTGCAGAGATTTCCATTTTGCCAGATTCCTAGCCTCTCTCTGAACTTACTCCCTTAAAGCTGTTTCTGAAGGACCAGGCGGGATCCTCCCTCGCACGTGTTTCCCGGGAGTTATTACGTTGTGTTTCTCAGCCCGTAGTCTTCGCTTTGCTGCTCCCCCTCCTTCCTTTTCCAAGACATTAATTGCACATCCTCTTCCAGCTGCAACTGTGAGTTAGGATAGGCCCACCACCAGACTGCCTAACCAGGTCATTTGGATCAACGTGGGCTGGAGAGCATTCAGACAAGCAGCTCAAGCCAGGAAATCCAAAGGAACAATCCTCCAGCAAAACCCTCCAAAGCTGACATCCTCCGGCAAAGGGAGGGCAACACTCCACAGCCAGGAGGGATTGGTTGATGTTGTTTCAACCACAAAAGCACACGTCATCACGCTCTAGGACAGATGAACTCTCAGTCCGTGGTCACCATCGCTCAAACCGTTGTCACCTTCTCGGTCCATTGCTCTCTGCTGGTCAACCCAGACTCAAAGCCACTTTGTCTTCTGTGCATGCTTTCCCTGAATGTGTTATACAGTCCATGTCTGGTGGTTTGGTTCCAGTTGGAACTGTCAAAGCTCAGCTCAGGTTTAGCTCAATTTAAGAAAAAAATAATGATTTCACCTCGTTGGCTCCACTCCGCAAGAGAACCCCACAGTCCCCATTTGCACAGGATGGGCAGGGGTTGAAGCAACTGAGGGATCCTCCCTCCCTCCTGCCAAAGGTGAGCTGCTGGGCTCACAGCAGAGCTGGCGTCCACAGATGCCACTGCCAAGGGAAGGCCTGGCCTTCTGGAGATAATGCAAGAGCCTGAGGATAAAGTAAATAGGGACAGCAGCAGCCCGTCCTCCTCCCTGAATATATGTATATGGGTGCTGGTGGAGGGAATTAGAAATTGCCTTTTGAGATTCAGATACCCAAATGACACCCAAGTCCCAGTGTAGACAGAGTTCAGATGGTTTGGCCTCACCAAATGCCCAGAAGTGCGGTCCTCAACAGATAAAGTCCAGACTACCCAGGGCTCACTGCGCTGTCTGCTTGGGCTACACCCAGCCTCACCGAAAGCACTGAGTCATCTCTTACAAGGCACAAGAAATCCTTTGTTTATTTATGGCCATTAATCCACTCATTAATTCCTGCTCCAACGAAAATTTGCACCTTATTACTGAGCTGAACTTTATTGACTCCAGCTTCTACCTCCTGGATCTCAGCCAGCCTGTCCCCAAGGTTCCCCAGGAGGTGGCAGTCACCTCCTGAGACACACGGGCAGACCGGGGCAGTCTCAGGGATGAGACCTTGGAGCTGGGCCGGGTCCCATGGGTGAGATCTGGGTAGCCAGGCTGGTGGCAGGGGGGTGGTTGGGTGGGATTTGCACCCTGCCATGGGGTTGTGGTCTCCAGCCCTACCCGGAGCCCCAGCAACACGCTTCAGGATTTACACTGAGTGGCAGGGATGTGGTCAGGAAGGAGTGGGAATGGGAAGCTCCTGGGGTGTGCCTGGGGAGGGACAAGGAGTCACAAGGGTGCTGTCCCACGAGGGATGTTGAGTGATGAGGGTGCTGTCCCACGGGGGATGTTGAGTCATGAGGGTGCTGTCCCGCTAGGGACATCAGCTCACGAGAGTGCTGTCCCATGAGGGACAGGGCTGAGATGGTGACGGTGCGGTGGCGCTGCCCATGGGCGTGGGAGCAAGGAGGTGGCGCGGGGTGCCTGGCTGCAGGAAGGGCTGTGAGGGAGGGGACGTGGCCATGGGACATGATGGCTAGCAGGCAGGGGCTGTGGGTGGGAGCTGAGCTGAGGCTCCCAGGGGGTGTTGGACATGGCTGGGGTGGAAAGTGGAAGTCCCTGGTCAGGGGAAGAGAACAGATGGCAATGGGGACAACAGGAGGGAGCAAGGGGGAAAGTGCAGCTGGGGCAGACATGGAGGGAGGCCCGTGGGCTGGGGATGTGGAGATGGTCTGTGTGGGGCTGCTCGGTGGTGAGGAGGTTGAGCAGAGCTCAGGTGAAGAAGGAGTTGCTGGCATCTGGGATAGGGATGGTGAGAAATGGGAATGTCACCAGTGTGGGAGCACCATGGCCCCATGATGTACTGACGTGGGACTGCTGTGCCCTGGGGGTGCAGTGGGGCAGGGGGCACCAGACATTTGGGGTACAGGAGAGGTGGGAGCACCAGATATTTGGGGTACAGGAGGGGTGGAAGCCCTGTGCACCAGAGGTACAGGAGAGGTTGGAGAACTATACGTTGAGTGTGCAGGGGGGATGGAGCCCTTACATTGGGGGTGCAGGGGAATGGAGCACTGGGCACGAGGGATGCAGGAGGGGTGGGAGCACCATACAGTGGGGATGCAGGAGGGATGAGGTGCAGGTGACACATGTACAGAGGCTGAGGCTGATGTGGAAGCACCATGGCCTGGGGAGGTTCTCAGCATGGTGAGACGTCTTGCTGTGACCTGGCCCTGGGGAGCAGCCATGGTCAGAGCCCCACAGGGTGACAGGCCACAGCCGGGGGACACGTCAGGTCCCCAGATGTTGCATATGGTACGGGCAGCGTGGTTCGCTGGCGGGAGGACAACCCGTCCCAGCCATGAATCAGCTCTGTGAGTTGCTCCCCCCATCCATTCCGTCGGACTGATCCCCAGCCAGCGCTGTGCTGCACTGATTTATATTGCAGCCTTTTCTGGCTACCTGGTCCTGAGCCATGTGGGCGTGAGGGGCCAGTGTGGATGGTTTAGTGACAGCAGCCCCGGCCACCATCAATCACAGCAACACTTGGATTTACGAACTGAGAAGTCAGGCGAGAGCCCAGCCATCCGGGGGGGTCATGGTGCTGAGTGATATGTGCTGGGGGCAAAATCCACTTGTCCTTGGACACCGAAGGGCTGGGCTTTAGGGAAGGAACTGTACAGTTCAGGGGCTGATGGACTCCAGCCACGTTTGGATGCTGGGAAGGGAAAATGCTGTGTCCTCTAAGCATGCAAGCGCTGAGCCGCCCCAGCCCACAGCAGCGCTGATGTGCAAACCTCAGCAGCCACCCCATCCATCCTGCGTGTCCTTGGCCTCAAGGACAAGCTCCCTCCTGCCTCTGCCCCCACATAGGTCCCCCCTGGCTGCACCCCACAGGTTTTACTTGCTGTGCCCCGTTCGTAGCTCCAGAGCACCCAATTTCAGCAGGGCAAGTCCTGCACCTTGTGAGGCTCAGGTGCCCCCAGGATGGCTGTCCTTGCTCCTCCAGGCTCGGGATGCAGAGCAGGGAGGTCAGAGCGGTCCATTACCAGAGCTGTGTGTGTCTTGGGGTGCCTTGAGGACATTCTCTGGCCCTGGCATCCTCCCTCCATCACCAAGGAGGACCTGGGGTAGGGAGAGGTGATCGCACCTGTCCCAGTTCAGCGGCAGATCCAAGGACGAAGGACCCACCTAAGCTGCCTTTCCACCCCTGCCACCATCTGCTTGGTGAAGTAGAACAGGCGAGGTGACGCCAGAGCTCGGAGTGACCAGCCAAACCCCTGCCTTGGGGACACAAGTCCCCCCAACCTCCTTCTGGAGGGAAGACACCCCACCAAACTGGTTGCACCGAGCTGGCCCAGCCCCAGCTCCAGGGTCACAGGAGCACAGGCCAATGCGCCCCATATGATATTGGATATTAGGAACAATTTCTTCCCCAAAGGGCTGTGGGGCATTGGAACAGGCTGCCCAGGGCAGTGCTGGAGTCACCATCCCTGGAGGGCTGGACAGACGGACATGAGGTTCTCAGGGACATGGGGCAGTGCCAGGGGTGGGTTATGGTTGGACTCTATGATCTTGAGGGTCTCTTCCAATAAAAATGATTCTGTGATTCCATGATTCTGTGCAGTCAGCACAACCAGGGCACAGCCAGACCCCCTGTCCCCAGGCAGGGGACAAGGACAGCACCCCAAGGAACTGCACCGCAGCAAGAGGATGACACATACCCGAGTGGGAGCCATGGGTGCCAGGACAAAGTCTGACCTCAGGACTAGCCACAGCGAAGCTCCAACCTGCTTCGACCTGCTGCCACCCCTCTTCGGGGTCCCCACCATCCCACCACGCACCCTCAGGGGACACAACACGTCCTCCGACATTGGCACTGGGTCCAGTTCAAACCCCAGTTGGCCAGCACTGGGTCAAGCCAGCCCAAAGCCACCAGGACACGGCACAAAGCTGTTTGCACAGCTGTGCGCAGCATGGCGGAGCGAGCCAGCCCCGGGAAGGCGATGTCTGGAAAAGCACCGGAGGATTTGGGATGGGATCTGTGCGGGTCGAGGCTCGGGGATGGTGTGACCCAGCTGCAGCCCGGAGGGTGGCAGAGCGAGGGACAGGGGGACACTGGCAGCGTATCCTGCCTCTGGTTTATCTTCTGAATTAAGATCAAGCTTACTTAGTGGTGGAAATAATGCTGGGAGTGTGAAAGCCATTATGAGAGTTCTGGTCACAAAGCTGTCCGGTGGTCACCACGGTGCTACGGCAGGAGGTGCAGAGCTCGAGGGTCAGGATCGAACCCCTGACAGCAGCCGCAGAGGGGACAAAGTGCCCGTGGGGGTGGCAGGAGCTGTCCCAGGACTGCAGTCCCCCCGGGCCCCAGCCGGGAGTCACCCATGTCCTTGGCACAGGTGGGGGTGACCCCTGCGTCCCCTCTGCCACCCCTGGGGGCGGCTCCGAGGGTGTCCCCGGGGTGACCCGGGGCTCTGCTGGCCGGGAAGCCGAGCGCGGGCGGAGGGCTCCCTCTCGAGGTCCCGGCCAGCACTGCCCGGCCAGGGGCACGGCCACCCCCACGCGTGTCCGCGGGCAGGTCCCCACAGGGCTCCCGGACCTGCTGGCTGGAGGTGAAGCGGCCACCAGTGGGGTGGTGGCCAGGAGGACATGGGGACAACGGAGGAGCATCATCAAGATGTCAGAGGTGTCGAGCAGAGCAGGAGGTGATAAGAGCCACTAATGCAGCCTCAGGACAGGCACCAGCTCCTTCAGGCCATTTTCTTTCCAGAATTAATTAGCAGCTGGTTTTGTCTGCTTCACGCCTGGAAAAAGCCAGAAGGCAAGTGATGGGTTACAACAGCTGGGGATGGTCCCACTAGCCAGAGCTTGTTCAACATCATCCACCGTGAATGTCAAAGGTTGGTTGAGCAGAAGAATCACCCCGAACACCGCAGAGACTCAACAAGTAATGAGTGGGGTCCTTTCTACCCAAGAGCTAATGAACTTCTCTCATTAATCAGCTAGCTATGGTATGTTAAAAATGCTGGGCACCTGGATCAAGGGAGAAAGCATCTCACCACCTCCTTGTGCGTGTTGGTGCTCGGTGATGTTTCTTGTCCTGCTTCCCCTGAGCAAAATTCAAACTTGATGGAGGCAAGATGTTCGACCTCCCTCACAACCATGCCTCTGTCCTCAAGCTCTGCTCCTGCTGCTACACACCTTGTCCATGGGTGAGGGGCAGCGCAGAATGGCCACCCCATGGGAGCAGTTCACACAGAATCACACAGCACAGCTGGGATTGAAGTGACCTCTGCAGATCCCCAGCCCAGCCCTGCTCACGCAGGGTCGCAGAGCAGATCACACAGGTGGCTCCAGGCGGTTGGAATGTCTCAGAGAAGGAGACTCCACACCCGCTCTGGGCAGCCTGGGCCAGGCTCTGGCACCTCCCAGCAAACAAGTTTCTGCTCATGTTCACATGGAGCCTCCTGTGTTTCAGTCTGTGCCCGTTGCCCCTCACCCTGGCGTTGGGCACCACTGAACAGAGTCTGCTCCATCCTCTGACACCCACCCGGAGATATTGACCAGCATACATGGCTGGGCAGCTTGAGATGGGTGGACATGTCAGGACATGAAGGACCTACCCCAGTGGTGGGGACTGTGACGGCTGCTGTCACCTTCACACGTGGTGGGACATGCTGGGGTCAGGTGGTGCCTGAGGAGGTGGTGGGTGGGAGTGGCAGAAGATGCAGGTGCAGGTGTGGAGGTGACAGCACAGCATCGCGGATGGGACCAGTGGTGGGGCAGGAGGTGACCTGTCCAGGGAGCAGGGTCACCATGGACGGGTGACACGGGGGAGCAAGAAAGCAGCGCCTGAGCCCGGCAAGGGACAAGGCAGGACCTCCAGGAGCAGCAGCTGCCTGGGGACACTGCAGGGACAGAGCACTTGGTGTCAACCCTGCCAAGGGTTCCTTGTGCCACCACCCCAGCAGACTTGATGTCAAACCCCAGGGCACTTGGTGTCACCATCCCCTGGACAGTTAGTCACCCATTGGGGTACTTGCTGCTACCCCCGGGGCACCATGACGCCCCACCGGGACACTTGGTCGCACCCGGCCCTCTCGGTGCACCCCTACCGCCCCGGCGCACTTGGTCGCGCCCCCTCGCCGTTTCGCGCAACGGAGTGGGCCGGAGGAGGCGGTGGCGCAGGTCGGCCGGCCAATGGGGCCCTGGGGGCGTGGTTCGGAGTTCACGAAGCCAATGAAACGCTGGGGGCGTGACCAGGACAGAGAGTGGAGCCAATGGCGCTCCGAGGGTGGGGCCGGGGCGGGGCGCGGATCCGGCGGGCCCGGGGATGCGGCTGTCGGCGGGCGCGCGGCGGCGCGTGGCCGCGGTGCACGGGGATTCGCCGCTGCCCGAGCGCCTGCGGTTCTACGACGGCTGGGCCGCCCAGTACGAGCAGGTACCGGGGCCGGGGGGCCGGGGCCGCCCCGCCCCCCTCCACTCCCCGGCGCCGCTGATCGCCGTGTCCCCGCAGGATGTGGCAACGCTGGAGTACCGGGCACCGGCCCTGGCTGCCGCTTCGCTCGCCTCCGCCTTCCCCGCGCCTCCCGCCGAGGCGCGGCTGCTCGACGTGGCCTGTGGCACCGGGCTCGTAGCGCGGGAGGTACCGGGCGGGCCGGGGCCTCGGGGCCGGGCCGGGCCGGAGGGTTAACGGCGCCATGTGTCCGTCTGTCCCTGCAGCTCCACCGGCGCGGGTTCCGCTGCTTGCACGGCGTGGACGGCAGCGCGGGGATGCTGGAGCGGGCGCGGAGCACCGGGCTGTACCGGGAGCTGCGGCGGTGTGTGCTGGGCCCGGAGCCGCTGCCCGCGCCCGCAGGTACCGGCCCGGCGCCGAGGGACCGGGGGTGCAGCCCGGAGTGACCCCCGGTGACACCACGCGTGTCCCCGCAGAGCACTACGATGCCGTGACCGTGGTGGGGGCGCTGGGCGAGGGGCAGGTGCCCAGCTCGGCTGTGACAGAGCTGCTCCGGGTCACCAAGCCGGGTGAGGGGGTGTCCCCTGCTGTCCCCTCCCTGCCGCGCCCCCCGGATGGCAGGACAGGGTCACCAGATCCCGGTAGATGTGTGTCCCCAGCTGGGCGCTGGCCCTGTGGCACAACCAGAACGTGGCCTTGTCCCTTCTGCCAGGTGCAGGGATGTGTAGTGACACCCGGGTCCCCGGCCATGCCTGCTGGCGGGGTCAGGAGGTGGCAGTGGCGCTCCTGATGTGTGACAGTGTGTGCTTCCATGTGCTGTCCTGCTGTCCCCTGTCCTGCCTGTGCCCTGCCTGCTGACACCCATCAGGGTCTCTCTGCCTCCCCTTGCCCCCCACTTTCCAGTGTGACACCGGTCACATGGTGCCCTGCTCAGGGGGGAGACAGGCATGGATGTCCCCTCTCCTGGCAGGAGGTTTCATCTGCATGACAACCAGGAGTGACCCCTCGAACCTGCGGTACAAGGCAGAGCTGGAGGCAGCGCTGGAGCAGCTGGGGGCGCAGGGAGCCTGGCGGAAGGTCCTGTCCCAGGAGGTGGAGCACTGGGAGAGGGCGACCGCTGAGCAGGACAGCACCCAGGGCACCGGCTACATCTCCGGGGTGGTCTACATCTACCAGAAGTGCCCCGTGTCCCCCCTTGAGGAGGGCTGAGAGCCACCATGGTTCTGGGGAGCTGGGTGAGCACGTGGCCCCACATAAAACCCAACCCAGCGACCCTCCTGGAGCTGGGCAGCTGCTAGGGGGTGAACAATGTTTTTGGGGAGCCTCCTCATTCCCTTCCCCGGCTCCTTCTCCCCTGGCAACCTTGCCCATTCCTCAGCCTGGGGAGGGTCTCCTGGTTTCAGTGGGGTCTCCTGGGCACTACTGTTTGCTCTGACATTCAGGTACTGTCCCCAGCACCTTGGCCCTCACCATCACATCTTGCAGACTGACTGTTCAGAGCCATCTCCTGTCCAGGATTTCTTCTCCCTGCCGTGCTCACCTCTCAGCCCTCATGGTCAAAATCTAGACCCTTCTTCATCCTCCCCACCCCAGACCCCCATGGTCTTTACCTGGGGAGTGTTGGAGGTGGGTCCCCATCGCCATGTCCTGCGCTTCCCTCATCTTCATCCTCCCCAGGAGTTAACCCAGCGCACCCTGAGCTGCAGGAGACGTCCACAGCTGCACCAACGTGACACCCAGCCGGAGAAGCTCTCCAAGCACCACATCAGCCTTTCATCCCACAGCAGCTGCTTAAGATTCTCACCTTCCTACATCTTTGTAGTTAATGGTCCGGGTGGGAAATGAGGCTGGAAGGCTCCCAGGAGCACCCGGCATCGCCGGCCCAGCCTGTTCCCCAGCCCCTCACCCAGCTGCCTCCACCCCTCCTCCTCCTCCACTGCTCCCTTGGGAAGTTTTTTACCCAAATCTCTTGCTGGGATATTTCCTTTTTATCTTTTCTCTTTCCCAGACCTGTTCCTGCTCGTCCCGTTCCCATGGCCCTGGGGAAGGTTCCTTCCTTCTCCTCAGGAGCTCGTCCCAGGCAGGAAGTGGTGACTGTCTCTCCTTGTCCCCGTTCCCCACCCTGGGCATCCCACCCCTCCCACACTCAACTTCCCCATGGTTCCTATCACCCCTGTGTGTTGTCCCGCCAGGTCTTGGGGTTCATGCACCCATTGTGGGTGGCTGCCCTGCTCCCCTCTCCCGTATTTGTACCCTGGGGGACAATCCCACCTGTTGAGTAAACTCCCTGCCTCTGTTGCCTGCTGTGTGCCTGCTGTGGACCCTCTGGAGTGTGCAGGGGAGGGTGGCCAGGAGCTGGGGATGGAGGATTTGGCCTTTCTTTGCAGTCCCCTCCCAGTCCCTGGGGGCTGAAATGTCCGAGTTCTGGGTGCCTGGTGTCCCTCTGTGCCCCTCTTGGCTCTCAGCACCCTCTCCCTGCCTCAGTTTCCCTGCTGGGGGATGCACAAGGAGCATCCTGCCTGATCACCGCCACATCCCTGTGGGGACATGGGGACATGCCAAGGTGCTGGAGCAGCAGCCCCCGAGCTGGCAGGACACAGCACCCCTAGGACATGTCACCGTCCTCCCCCCATTGCTCCCCAATGAGCCCAGGCAGCCTCGGTGGCACCAAGATGTTTATCGTCCATGGCGAGCGCAGCGCCCGCGAGCGGGGAAGGGCAGGGATGGGAGGATGGTGCTGGGGGTGCAGCCGGTGTGGGGGCGGGCAGGGGGAGGCAGCGAGTGGCGGGGGGGCAGGACGGTGGTGCTCTTCCGTGAGCTGGCAGTGGCCGTGGCGGCTCACACATAGTCCTTCATGGGGTAAGCCATGGGGCTGCAGCCCTTCACCGCTCTGTACACCTTGGGATAGGTGTCCTGCTGGGACGGGGGTCCTGAGCAGCACAGGATGCCCCCACCAAAGAGCAGGAGGGCACTGGCAGCCCAGCCGATGTAGAGGGCAGCCCCCAGCTCCCGCTTGAGGGCTGCGGGCACCATGGGGTTGTAGAAGTTGGTGACGATGCTGTTGGCAGACCAGGAGACAGGGATGAGCAGCATGATGCCGGCCAGGACGAAGATGGCACCTGCCACGATGGAGATCCTGGTCTTGGCATCCTTGTCGTCCACGCAGCGGGTGCAGTCTGCGCCCGAGATGGCCGTGAGGAAGGCAAAGAGGGCCACGAAGATGGAGGTGACCACCAAGGCGCGAGCTGCTTGCAGGTCCGAGGTGAGCTCCAGCAGGGAGTCGTAGGCCTTGCACTGCATCTGCCCCGTGGTCTCGTACACGCAGTTCATCCACAGCCCTTCCCAGAAGACCTGGGCCACCACGATGTTGGAGCCGATGAAGGCCGTCACCTTCCACATGGGCAGTGCGCAGGTGAGGATGGAGCCCAGCCAGCCCAGCGCCGCCAGCAACAGCCCACCCAGCTGCATCGTCATCGTCGCCATCAACAGCACCTGTGGGGACAGGGGACAGCTATCACCGACACCACCCCAGAGACAGGGGTGCTTTCTGAACAGTGTGGGCTCCATGCTGGGTGCATCCTTATCCCCATCTGGATGGGAACAGATGCAGGACGGCATGGGGACACGTGTGACCTGGGGTATTGCGGCAGGATGGCATGGGGACACGTGTGACAAGGGGCATTGCTGCAGGACAACATGGGGACACGTGTGACGAGGGGCACTGCTGCAGGAGGGCATGGGGACAGGTGTGACAAGGGGCACTGCTGCAGGTCACCCCACAGCTCCCACCCCACGCCCTGTTCCATTGCTGGTGCTTCACCCCCCCGGCACCGGGGGTCCCGGGCAGCAGCCCCTGCTCTCACCGCGGCACCAGCTGCTCCAGGTTCAAGGGCAGGTTCTGCTTCGCCCTTGGCAGCCGTGCTGCAGCGCCCTTTGGACCCGGGAATTCTCATCTGTGGCACTGGAAACGGGCCAGGGCTCAGCGCTTACAGCGATACCAGCTCTTCCCTCACACCGGGACCAGCATCGAGAGAGAAAACCCCCGGCAAGGGGCTATGGGCCCACAGGCATCACCCCTGTAAGAGGGGTGGCAGGTACAAGGGGACATGCTGGACACACCAATGGCTCTACCACAGTCACACACGGCCAAGTCTCCGCTTAGCCCCACACAGAGCAGATCCACGGTACCACCGCAGGGCAGAGTGCACCCATGGGTGCTCACACCCGTGCTGGGCAGACAGGACCAGCTGAGTTTTTATGAGCCCCACACAACAGCGCGGTATCGGCTGTGCCCGGCGCACCCTCTGGCCTCGTAGGAGGTTTCACCACGGTTTCTCTGGTCCCAGTTTCGGTTTCTGTGGCCTTTTCTCCCCCATTGCGTCCCCGCTCCTTCCCCAGCGCCTTTCATCCAGACAGACACCCAGTGCTGGGGCTTTGATTCCCTGAACCAAAAATAAAGCTTCTCTCACCTAGAGAAAGGGGGACCAACCGCTGGGAAGGTTGGGGAGCCAGGACAATGGAAAGCCATCACGGGCACTGTTTCCCAGCCAGTGGGACCTGGACTACAAGAGACACCCAAAATGGGGTGCAAGGCCACCCCCAGTGGGGACAAGCGGTGTCCCCACGGATCCCAGCAGGAATGCTCACCCAGGCATCGCACTCACATTTCCACCCAGCCACCAGCACAACAGGGCTGTGGGAGCATTTTCTAACATTCCCAGTGAAGGGATGGGGGAGCTGGGAGACCCCAGACCCAGATGAGACACCCACAGCCTCATGTTCACCAGGCAGCAGCATCACCCACCATCCCTGCGCACCCCGAGGCACAAGGGAAGGACATTCCCAAGCTGGTTCAGTGCCGCTGCGCCCCAGCACAGTTTGCCATGCAGGAACCGAGATAGGCAAAACACCCGGCGTTGCCCACGCTGCCCTGGGGAGCTCCCAGCTGGTGCTGCAGGGTGGCCCTGGGGCCAGCAAACCCCGACCTGCCCTCACCAGCACCCATCACCTTCCTCCTTTCTTTGGAAGATCACGTCAGGACAGGGGGTAGTTGCGATGCTATGTTGGGTGCTGCCAAGGCACCGTGCCATGGAGGTCCCATTGTCACTCCCAGGGAGCAGGGGCCCGGGGAGGGGAGCAGTGGGTGATGGAGCAGGGGTTGGGGGGCTGGGATTGCAGGAGGCTCTGGAAAGCAGATTTAGGGGGGTCTCAGGGGGACGGGGATCTGCGGCACAGGAACACTGGTCTGTCCCATCACCAGGGCACGTGTTGGAGAAGGTAAAGAAAACAATGCACATGGGGCTGAGCAGCTGCCGTTTAATGTGGGAAGGTTGTGACATGGGGACAGATGGCAGCACAGTCCCAGGGGACACCACAAGCCACCCCCTCCCCAGACAGCCCACCCGGGGGATGCCAGGGGACTATGGGGCTGGGGGCACCCCATGGGTCAGGATCCTGGAGTCGCCCCCTCCATGCGGGTGCACAGACCCGCTCCGCTTCCGCCTCCCCGACCGGTTCTCCCAGCCCAGCCGCTGCCATCCCACTCCCAGGATAATGATGCCCCCGCCCCGGAGAGCCGCTGCGAGAAATCACACGTCTGTACCGTCTGTACCGCCACTGCGAGCACCGAAAGTAGGTCAGTGTCAAAATCTACAGGGGGGACAGGGGGTACAAGCAGATGAGATCCCCCATGTCACCCCTCAAGCCCCTGACAGGGTTTGCAGAGCCACCATGTCCCCATGACAGTGTGGGACAGGTTTGCTGTCCCCATCAGCACCGCCGTCCACCCGGGGGGACGCATCCTGGGGGGTTTTACCAAGTGAGAGCCCCATGTCACCCACGGGACAGGCCCCGGGAGTTGCGTCACCGCACGGCACACCCCGATACCGGGAGCCAGGAGATGCTCCGGGGGGGTATCGGGTGGTGTCTCAGAGAAGATGCCGTGACCGGGTGCTCCAGGGGGAGCGGGACCCCGCCGGGGAGGCAGCCAGGACAGGATCGCCTTGTTCTCCGTCTCAACCGAGATTAAAGAACCAGCTTCCATCCCCCGGTGAACAAAGGCAGCTCTGTCTGCCGTCCCTCGCACCGCCCTGCCACCGCCTTGGCGCCAGCCAGCACCCAGCCAGGGGGGTCCGTGATCCAGGGATGCCCCGAGAGCTCCCGGCTCCATGGGGAGGCTGGGGGGTCCAGGGGGGTGCAGCGGCTCCTCAGACGTAGTTGCTGGCTGGCAGTGAGCGAGCAGCCGTGAACTTGGCAGAGTAGGGCTTCTCATCCCGGGGGGGGCAGGTGCAGCACAGGATCCCCCCTCCCAGCAGCAGCAGCGCGGAGGCCGCCCAGCCCACGTAGAGGGACGAGCCCAGGTCCCGCTTCTGGGAGTCGGTGACCATCGGGTTGTAGAAGTCCTGGATGATGCTGTTGGCCGACCAAGAGATGGGGATGAGGATGAGGACACCGGCGATGATGAAGATGATACCGGAGACGATCATGACCTTGGCTTTGGCGGTGTCATCCTCCACGCAGTTGGTGCACTTGCCGCCGGTGACGGCGAGCAGGGTGCCCAGGACGGCCAAGACGATGGCCACCACCACCATGGCGCGGGCGGCTTGCAGATCCTGCGGCAGGGCCAGCAGGGAGTCGTAGAACTTGCACTGCATCTGCCCCGTGCTCTGCACCACGCAGTTCATCCACAGCCCTTCCCAGATGATCTGCGCCGTCACGATGTTGTTGCCGACGAAGGCCGTCTCCCGCCACATGGGCAAGGCGCAGCAGAGGATGGTGGCCAACCAGCCGATGACGGAGAGGGCGATGCCCAGCACCTGCAGCCCCATGGAGGCCATGGCTCTCTGCCTGCACCCCTGCCCGCCTCCCTCAGCACTGTGCCGCTCGCCAGGACCATGGCGGGCATTATATGCCTTCGCCGAGGGAGGAGCGCAGCCACCGCCGCCGTCCTGCCGCCGGCACCGGACGGAGGGGTAAAACCAGTTTCCCAGGATTCCTCCACTTATATTTCTCCCTGCAGCACTGACACTGAATATCCCGGCTGCTCTTGCGGAGGAGGGCGCAAGGGACGGGGATGAGGCCACCCAGGTGCGGGAGCGTGTCCCACCACTGCCCACAGGCAGGTGACAGATGCCAAGAGCAGTGCTGGGGCTCAGCCTGGGATGCTGAAGGGGAAAAGCCAGTGTCCAGACATTGGGATGTCTCTGTCATTGCTGCCAGCACCTCCTGCTCCATCACCCACATGTAGTCCCTCTATGCTTTTGTGCCTCAGTTTCCCCCCAGCTCACAGGGTGGCTTTTCCCGCGGTGCTCCAGCCCCTGGCTCCCGCAGCCCCGTGCCGGGGAGCAGCGCGTCGGCCCTGCCCCGCCGCCGGGCGCCGTGCCCAGCAGGACACAACCGACTCCTGCTTGTTCTTTTGCGGCCATACCCGCGCTCCCCAGCCCTCTGCCAGGCCTGGGGCGGGAGGTGTCGCCACCCAGACCCACAAACTGGTTGGAGCGGCTGCCGGCTCCCCGCGGAGGAGAGACGGTGCTGCCGCGGGCGAGGGGGGGGCAGATCCCGGAACCCACCCCGCCTTGTGCTCCACTGCCAAGACGGCGCTCGCACGGCAGCCCGGTCCCTGCCCTGCTGCCTGCGCTGCAGCCGGGCTCGGTGGGTCACAGGCTGCGGGGGCAGACGTGACCCTCGGGGTGCCACAGTGGGGACCGGGGTGCCAAGCACGGGCAGGGCAGCATGGACAGGGGACCATGTCATGCTGGCAGAATTCTGGCACATCTGGCCATGCCAGTGGCCAAGCTGTGCTGATACCAATACCGATGCTAGCTCCAGTGCCAATACTGATGCCAATAACGATACTGATACCGATGCCAATACCAATACCAATATCAACATCAATGCCGCTTCCAATGCCCATGCCCATGCCACTTCCAATGCCAATACCAATTCCAAGGCCGATGCCAATGCCAATGCCAACACCAATATCAATGCTGATGCAAATACCAATGCCAATTCCAATGCAAATACCAATGCCAATTCCAATGCCAAAACTGATGCCGAAGCTTTGGGCACTGCCCAACCTCTCCTTCACTCCACGAGACCCTGCACACACACTTCCCCTCCTCGCTCCCTCCAAAGTCCCTCCAGCACCCACGCAAGCACAGCATGAGGCCAGACAGACCATAAGGACGGACAGACAGACAGTGCACCGTTCTCCCAGCCCGGCTTAAGCCCAGGCCTCTGGAAAAGATAACAGGGCCATAGATTATCTTTGTTTTCCCAAGCACTGTAGTTACCGATACGATCCCATTACTTGTGCTAATTGTTTGGCTACCGCTGCCCACACTGGGGTGTCCCCGGGCATCGCGCCCTAACACAGGGGGAGAACCAGGTGGTTCCTGCCTGCGGTGCCATGACGATGCCAACAGCACCTGGGCTGGGGACACCGGTGCCCGGCGCGGCAGGAGCGGGCAGGGTGCTTGGAGACACTCGGGTCTCGTGGCACACCCTCACCTACGGGGACAAGCCGGGGTCCTGACCTGTGCCAGGGGAGCCATGCTGGGACAATCTGTCTGTCCGTCTGTCCTGCTGGAGCGCCCACATTGCTGTCATACCAGCGTGCCCACCCCAGGGCCAGAGCCTTGTGGTCAGGGGCTCCCTTTAATCCACGGGGATCTGGAGCATCCCCGGCCTCTGCCCCAGGCTGAATGTGGTTTTCACCTCCCAGCTGGCTGCTGTAACCACCAAATTACGTGGGGTTGGAGACAGGCGTGCACCACGTGTGTGTGTGTGCAAATGGCATGGGCCATGTCCCCGAAGGCACACAGGGACACGCTTCAGGGCCAGGGACAAATGACAGGGACTCCTCCACGTGCTCACGCTCCCCCTTGGAGCAAGGGCAGGCGCCAGCACGGCCCTCCAACAGCCAATTACTATAATTAAAGCCAGAACGTGACATATATTCAAACAGGCAGCTGCCACCCAGAAACAGCCCCTGTGCCCATCCCCATGTCCCCCAGTGACGCACTTGCCAGGCCGGCACCACTGGCCCCATGTCCCCAGCACTGCTGGCCAGCAGGACAGACAGACACGGACTCGGCGGGGAGGGGAGGAGCAACAGCCCCCTGTCCCCATGGGCCAGCCCCTCATCCCCAGCACCCATTGAGCCAGGGTGCTACTGCAGCTCGGGCAGGACCACAGCACCACCAAGCACCTTGACACGTGTCATTCAGGGATGTGACCACAGGGACACCAGCGCCACAGCCCCATCCCAGCTGCCCAGGTGCATCCTGCAGGACCTGAGCCCCAGCTTTGTCCCAGCGCCACCTGCAAGGACACACAGCGAGGAATGTGTCCTGGTGGCAACACAGTCCCCCTGCTCAGGTGGGAGCTCCTCCACTCCAAAACAGGTGCTCACTCCAAAACAGGTGCTCACCCCATCCCCAGCCCTCACCACCTGCAGCTGCTGCGGCACCCAGCGGGTGCGGGGACACAGGGGCCTGAGTCTCTGCCCCACTGCACACTAATGGGATCGGTGACAGCACAGCTGCCATCCCGGCACATCGGCCACTGGCCCTTTGTGGCTCGGGAAATGCCCTCTGCCCCTCACCCCTGTGTCATTGAGATGGGGACACATTTCAGCCCCACGGCTGGGCAGCAAGGCCATCCCCGGGCAGGGAGAGGGGACCAACAGCCTTGAGCAGGTGTCACCGCAATGCCGGACGCCACCAGGCACACAGCAGGAGCTGCGCCACCCTGACCTTGCTCAGGACAGAGGACGCCCCACGGGGAGAGCGCTCGGGGCACAAATCCTCTGCCAAAGCACTTCGGGACGTCCCCACCAGGGACACAGGTGACATTCCCACCTCACACCAGCTCAGCCCCACGTCCCCCAGCACCCACGCACAAGCTCGCTGCCCCGGCTACCTTGAGGTCCCACAAAGGCACGTGAGACTTGCCAGGAGCGGTGATCCACTGGGATCTCCGGCTTCACATCCACTGAGCAAGGCACAGAGGGACGGCCACCAGCCCTCCCGCTCCACCGGCACGGAGCTGGCAGCCTCCCCTGCCAGCGCGCGGGGATTAGTTACCGGCAGGCCAGAGACTGAATGTTCCCAAAAAAAAGTCCTTGCCCAACATAAACCCCCCCAACCAGCTCAAATATGCAGAGTCAGGTTGTTTCCTGCTATGGGAAAGCAAATTCTTATCGGCTCAGCAGAGAGGAGCCGTGGGGTCCCCTGGGGGACGCGAGACGTGAGAAACGGGACCTTGGACCTGAAATCACTCCAAAATCAAAAGTCCTGCCTAATTTTCTGAGCAAAAAAGCAGCTCTGAACAGGGAAAACATGCACAAGTGCTGCCGAGGTGGTTGTCAAAGGGATGGGGAGATGACAGCCTTGGCCCAGGGAGGGGGATGCAAGCGGTGCAATGTGGGGACCCCCCACAGACGATGCTCGGAGGAAGCGGGATGCTGCAGCAAAGCTGTCAGAGTGAGGATGCCCCAGGGCACACTGAGATCTATGGGTGACCCGGCATTCCCTGGGCGAGCTGCCAGCCCCCTGCCGGGTCCTGCCGGACCGTGCCCCCCACCACCCCCGGCTCCCCGTGTGCCGACAGCCCCGTCCCCGCCCCGCCGGCAGACAGAGCTGCCATTGATGCTGGAGCAGCCCTACCTGCTCCTCGCCGCCGCCGAAGGGGCTTCAACAATGGGCTGCCTGTGTGCCCTGGCCGGGGCAGAGCCAGCAGCCCCGCGCCTGAAATATAAGCGGTCGAGGCAGCGTTTACCGCCCCAACCCAGCTCCCCCGGGGGGGGAAACGCGCCGTCACTCCCGAGACCGCAGTGGGGGGGAAACACCCCAAACCTGCCCTGGTTGATGGCTACACGTGAGCGGGACGCGGCCCCACGGCCCCGGGGCGGTTTCTGGTGTCACCTCCTGCTCGCCCCAGGGTGCTGGGATGGGGGTGCCCGTGGTGGGTGTCCCCCCCACCAGCACAGGTGTCCTTCCCACGGCACAGGCCACCAAACCAGCAATGCGACTGTGACCTTTGGGTCACCACAGCACAGGGGCAAACCTGTCCCCATGTCATCGGTGGCTCCATGTGGCCACCCCACCTTGTCCACATCCCGGGAGACCCGCTGGCTAAGGTCCCCATCCCTTCCCAGCTGCTGGGGGAGAGCACAGGGGCTCCACCGGGGGCGACACGGCAGGGGATGGATGGGGATGCTCCCAGCACCCCCCAGGGACACCAGCCCCACGCAGCTCTTTTCAGTAAACACCACGAGCTGGTTTGCTGGCCACAAGAATGCACCTCGGAGCGCGCGGCAGCCGGCTCCCCGAAACCCCGGTGGTTTGCCCCTTCCTCCACCATGACTCAGGCGGCCGCTGCCCCGGGCCGGTGCGGCACCACACGCACAGCCTGTACTTTGGGCAATTTAGGGTGACAAAATGGGGACGCGGCGCGTGTGGGGCTTTGATTGCAGGGTTGGGGGCTGCAGTGCTTCCCCTGCCCACTCCCACCCCATCCCTGCCCCATAGCCCCTGCCCCAGGGGTATCGCCCCTGCCTGGGATACCCCAGCACACCTGCGTGTGGTACGCCCCCACCCCACAACCCTGCCCAGGGTACCCACCACACCACAACCCTTACCTGGGGTACCCCCTGCCCCACATTCAGAGCTGGGGTACCCCAGTGCCTCACAGCCTTGTGTTGGGTACCCCCATTCCACAGGCCTACCTGGGGCACCCCCTGCCCTAAATCCCTCCCTGGGTACCCCTTGCCCCACAATCCTACCTGGGGTACCCCCCCTACCCTTTCCCCACAGCCCTGCCCGGTGTACCCCAGTGCCCCGCAGCCCTGCCTGCCATATCCCCTCTCCCCACACCCCCACCTGGGGTACTTGCCTGCCCTACAGCCTTGCCTGGGGTCCCCTCCACCCCAAAACCCTGTCTGGGGTACTTCCCTGCCCCACAGTCCTACATGGAGGACCCCAGAGCCACACAGCCTTGCCTGGGGTACCCCCCTCTGCCCCAAACCCCTCCCTGGGGTACCCCTACACACAGCCCCCCTGGGTTACACCCACCCCTGCCCCACAGCCGTGTGTGTGGGGTGCACATGCCGGTGTACCCACAGCCATGGGTACACCATGGTGGGGAGGGGTGTGTGCACCCCCACTGTCATGTGTCTGTTTGCCTCTTCCTGTGTGTGGTGTCTGTCTGTCTGTCTGTCTGTGGGTGCAGATGTGGGTGTCCCCACCAGCAGAGGGGGTGTGAGTTTGTGTGTGTGTGCGCCTGTGCGCATCTGCACCCCGGGGGTGCTGGCACAGCCCCGCCCGAGGTGTGTGCTGCCTGCACCCCTGCCTGCACCCCTGTCTGCACCCCTGCCTGCACCCCTGCCTGCATCCCTGCCCGCACCCCTGCCTGCGTCCCTGCCCGCACCCCTGCCTGCGTCCCTGCCTGCACCCCTGCCTGCAGACGGGGGGCCCTGGGCCAGGCTGCACCCCGCTCTGTTTGGGTTTGTGGTGCCAGCAATACCTTGGGCAGATCTGACCCTGTACCCACTGTCACCTGCTGCAGCACCAGCATCACCGGCACCCCACGGTGTCCCCAAGGACCAGCACCCAGTGACAAGGCACTGCCCCCAGGGTGCTGCTGGCCCGGGCTGCCCCTCAGCAACATATACAGGGTCACCCCTGGGCACTCCCACAGCCACCAAGCCTGGCTCAGGGTGCCCTTGGGGGGTGATCAGGCTACAACGGGGTGGCAGAAGCCAGCGCAGCCAGACACGGGAGACATTGGCACACAATGGGGTGGCAGAAGGCTACCTGGCCGTATACAGGGTATTTTTGGGGAGCCATGGGTTGGTAGCGGCTAGCCTGGCTCGGTACGGGGTATCGGGGTGGTGCAGTCAGGTACAAGATGTTGCAAGGGACCAGAGGCCAACCCGGATGCATGCAGGGTGCTGGGGTGACATGGGGTGACAATATCTGACCCAGCCAGATTTGGGTTGTCAGGGTGCTGTGGGGTGGCAGGGGGACACCCTACTGGCTCTGGTTCAGGGTGCTGACCCAGGCACATCTGTGGTTTTGGGGTGCTGTGGGGTACCCAAAGCCAAGCCCCTGGCTCCAGGGTGCTGGGGTGCTGTGGGGTACAGCCAGGACAGAGAGCTCTCCCCATCGCAGACCTCGGGTCCCCGAGCTGCGCAGGCTCCCGCCATGGTCCAGCATCCCGCTGCGCTCTTGAGTAGTTAATGAGTTGTAGGGGAGATTTTGAGCAGGCAGGGAACAGGCAGGAGCGAGCCCGTGTCTGGCAGAGGCCAGCGACCACATTCCTGGGGGCGGGGGGGTGGCTGGAAATGCCACCACCAGTGTGAAATGTTGGGGGGCTGTTGCTGGGGTCACACACGCCCCCGCAGCCGCTGCCAGGTGTGTGTGTGTGTGAGCGCAGGCAGCCGCCCCCCACCTGCCCTGTGGGGTTTTTTATTTTCCCTTTGCCGTCTCCCTGCTCAGGTTGACTGGTGACGCTGCCGGGGTGGTTACGTGCGTTATCTGCTTCCTTCAAGGCCAAAATATTTGAGCAGGATGAGTAAAGGTATTTATCACCCAGTTCGGGGATCCCCGCCGGTGCTCCCTGCCTGGCAGGGTGGGAGAAGGAGGGGGCCGGGTGTTGGGGACCCTGCACCCACCCCACAGGGCAGGGAGCACCCATGGGTGCCCTGAGGTGACAGTGTCGGAGCAACAAGCATCACAGCGAAGGGGCTGCACTTTGCACACTGATGCAGAGGTGCCCGGCGGTCGCTGAACCCCAGTTAAACGTGAGCACTGATAAGATGTTCTAGAAATAAAAGCAAACCCTGACCTGGCGGCAGCTCCAGGTGATAATGGTGAAGCTGAGGAATTTCTAGGTCCCCAGGGGGGTTCAGTGGGTCCAAATGAGCAGGGTGGCTCTGTGTTCCTGGCACCTATCACCCCGAAACCAAGGGGACGGCTGCGGCAGGTGGCGTCTCTCCCCCTCCCGCCCTTCTCAGGTAACCCAGCGCCATCTCTGCAAACAAAGGGGAGGGTGTGGGACGCAGGTGACGGTGACGGAGGAGCCGAGAGGAGCGTCCAGCAGTGAAACCCCACCCCGGGCGGGCGCTGGAGCTGGCCCCGCCAGCCCTTATAAGCACAGGTGCACCCAGGTGTAAGCTGATCCCCCAAGGGCTGCGAACGGCGACAGGTGGCGGTGACGGTTTCGGTCCGTGGGTTCTTCTCCACCATCGCCTGCAGCGCGGCAGCGAAGCGGTCACCATGTCGATGGCACTGGAGATCAGTGGGGTGGCCTTGTCGGTGCTGGGTTGGTTGTGCAGCATCCTCTGCTGCGCCTTGCCCATGTGGAGGGTGACGGCTTTCATCGGCAACAACATCGTGACGGCGCAGATCATCTGGGAAGGGCTGTGGATGAACTGCGTGGTGCAGAGCACGGGGCAGATGCAGTGCAAGGTCTACGACTCCCTGCTGGCCCTGCCGCAGGATTTGCAAGCCGCCCGCGCCCTCCTGGTGGTAACCATCCTCTTGGCCGTCCTGGGTTTACTGGTGGCCATCATAGGCGCCCAGTGCACCCGGTGCGTGGAGGACGAGAGCACCAAAGCCAAGATCACCATCGTCTCCGGCGTCATCTTCATCCTCTCCGCCATCATGAACCTCATCCCCGTCTCCTGGTCGGCCAACACCATCATCCGGGATTTCTACAACCCGCTGGTGCTCGACGCGCAGAAGCGGGAGCTGGGCACCTCGCTCTACGTGGGCTGGGCAGCCTCTGCCCTCCTGCTGCTGGGGGGGTCCCTGCTCTGCTGCTCCTGCCCCCCCAAAGACGACAGGTACACCACCGGCAAGGTGGCCTACTCAGCCCCACGCTCTGCCGTCACCAGCTACGACAAGAGGAACTATGTCTGAGCCCCCCCGGGATCCCCTGGGACCCTCCGACACCCACCCTCCCTACCCCACCCACCCCGAGACCCTCATCACCCTCCACAGAGCCAGGGGTGGCGGCAGTGGGGCAGGGGGGCGCGAAGGAGGGGACGGGGACGGCGGTGGGGTCAGGGCCAGGCTGTGTAAATAGAGACAGTTTCGGGTAAACAAGAAGCGGTTTCGGGTTGGCGGGAGACGCGGCGCCCAGCGCGCCCCTGCCCGCGCCGATGGGGCAGGATGGGGACAGGGCTGGCGACAGTGGCCCCCTCTCAGTGTGTCCCCCCCCATCACGCCGGCCGGGCACCGTTTGTCCCTGTTACGTGTGTCTGTACCGGTTACATTTGTCAATAAACGTGTCCTGTTTTGGTAGCCAGAGTATCTTTGGAGTGTGTGTGGGGGAAACAAGATCCCACCAGGGACGGTGGGGTTGCTGGGGCTACGGCCCCCCCAAGGCGCCACGTCACGTCCCCCGCTAGGGCAACACCGGATTTGGGGGCGGGGGTGTCCCGTTGTGGGGTGTCCCGTTGTGGGGTGTCCCGCTGCAGCCCCGCGTCCCCCGCACCGGGGTCTCTTCTCGGGGGGGCGGCTCCCCGCTGCCCGTTCGCGGGCACATTCGTGGCGGGTCGGGAGGCAGCGGAGCCGCTGAACTCCGGCAGCGGCACTCCCTGCGCGCCCGGTCCAAAGTCTGGCTCCACGGAGGGGAACACGGGGTGCTCCCCCACCCCCCACCGAGAGCAGCGGCCGGGGCGAGGCCGCATTGCACAACCGCTCCCACCGGCCCGGCCCGGCCTCCCCCGCCACGCTCCAGCGGGCAGGGACAAAGGGGGAAGGAGCCGCCGCAGGTGCACGGCCGGATCCCGCGCACCCGCACCCTGCCCGCCCCGCGGCTCGGAGCAGCTCTCGGGAAAACGCTGCCCGCGGGCAGGTGGGAGCGGGACGTTTTGTTGCCTTCGGGCTGGGATGTGGCTGCGGGCAGGCGCAGGCAGCGGGAGCCCGGCCCCGAGCGCCGTGTCCCGGCCGAGCCCCGCTGCCCGGCCCGCAGGCGGGGACTCTGCCCCGGCCCCCCCGGCCGCTCCCCGCAGCAGCCGCGATAAGGATCGGCAGCGCCCGGGCGGGGCGGCGCTGCCCGGCTGTGCCGGGGGCGCTGACAGACGGGGACGCGGCGCCGTGTCCGGCCCGGCAGGCAGCGCGCGCTCGGCGGTGACCTTGCCGCCGGCAGCGCCCGGCACGCGGCGCCCTCCCGCCGCCAGGGGGCGCCCCGCTGCCGGCAAGCGAGGCGGGGGCGGGGCCGCCGGCGCGCACGGTGCGTCACGGCCCGCGCGCCCCGCCGCCGCCGTCGCCATGATGCTCCGCCGGCTGTCCCTCGCCCCCGCCCCGCCGGGCCGGCTGCGCCCCCGCCCGCCGCTCGCTACCGCCCCCCGCTCCGTGGTGACGTAAGGGCCCGGCCGCGCGCGAGGGGCGGGGGCGGCGGGAGGGGTCCGGAGAGGAGGGGCGGGGCCGTTACCCGCGGTTGGGCCACGCCCCCCGGACGTTAGCCCCGCCCCGTGTTATGGTTTCCCTTCACGGGGCAGTCCCCCGCCAGCAGGGCAGCGCTTGGCAGCACGGCCGGGCCAGCCACGCCCTCACCCCGACCGCGCCCCCCCGACCACACCCCTGCCCCCCTGGCCACGCCCCTCTCCCGCAGCGCGGTGCCGGTGGCGTACACGGAGGTGTCGGGACGCGGAGACCGGCCGCCCCTGGTGATGCTCCACGGGCTCTTCGGCAACCGCGGCAACTTCCAGACGGCGGCCAAGGCGCTGGTGCGCGGCGGCAGCGGCAAGGTGAGGCCGCGGCGCCCCGAGGAGGGGTCACGGGCAGGCAGTGCCGGGGCCGGGGTGACACGGTACCTCTGCCCAGGCAGGTGCTCGCGCTGGACGCCCGGAACCACGGCAGCAGCCCCCACAGCCCGCTGATGAGCTACGAAGCGATGAGCGTGGATGTGCAGCAGCTCCTGACCCACCTGGGCATCACCAAGTGCATCCTCCTGGGCCACAGCATGGGGGGCAAGACGGCCATGACGCTGGCCTTGCAGCGGGTCGGCAGGCGCAGGGCTCTGGGGCTGGGGGCGCGCAGGCTCAGGGGGCTCCTGGAGCAGGAGGCTGTAGGAAGGGGGGTGGCACTGGGGGGTGTTGTTCACCAATGCCAGCCTTGCCCGCGGCCCCACAGCGAGTGGCTTTTCTCCACGTGGTCGGTGGTGCTGTCCCGCTCAGAGTGGTAAGCCGGGCTGTGGAAGCAGGAGCGGGTCTCTGTCCACCAGCCCACGCTCTGGTACTGATTGCAGGTGAGGTTAGAGATTGGTGCCAAGGCACAGGGACACAGGAACTCACGGAAGGGCACGGGGAGTCTTTGCTGAGGCAGAAATGAGCTAGAAGTCTCTAAGGAGGCTGACTGAGAGCAGAACTCTGTGCTCGGTCATGCTGCGGAGATCCTGGCTGGCATCTATCTGCCGTTTGTGTCCCCAGCCAGACCTGGTGGAGCGCCTCATCTCTGTGGACATTAGTCCTGTCACAACCGCACCTGTCTCCGAATTCTCTGCCTACATCTCAGCCATGAAGACAGTGAAGATCCCGGAGGGTCTGTCCCGTTCTGCAGCCCGCCAGCTGGCTGACGATCAGCTGCGACCAGTGGTGCAGGTAGGAAATGACACTTCTGGGATGGGGTTTCCTTTCCCCACCTGTCCCTGGGAGTGTCCCAGAGCTTTATGGCCATGGTCCTGGTGGGATGCTTTGCACACCCGGCCTGGGCAGCTGGAGGACATCTCAGGGCTGCAGGGGTGATGGGGAGTGTGACAGCATGGGTGTCGGGCAGAAGGGATGGAGGGGAGATCAGAGGGTGCCAGGATATCTTGAGGTCTTGTTGTTTTCACTGAAAAGCATACGATCCCCTTTTGTGGCAGCTCCCGCAGCTGAGGCAGTTCCTGCTCACCAACCTGGTGGAGGTGGAGGGCCGCTATGTCTGGCGGGTGAACCTGGAGGCCATTTCCCACCACCTGGCAGATATCATGAACTTCCCCGCCTTCCACAAGCCATATCCTGGCCCTGCACTCTTCTTGGGAGGATCCAACTCACCCTATATCAGGTGGGACTGGGAGAAGCAGTTCAGGGTCTGAGAGTCTGTGGTTTGACCCTTTGTGGTCTTCTGCAGCTGCTGAGGGTGGGAGGAAGCCCCTGAGATGGGGAAGGTCCTGGAGTGAGCTCTGTGCCTCCAGCAGCCATGACACCAAAGCGCTGGAGAGCGAGGGGGAACCTGGGGACAGCCCCAGCAGGGAAGGGGACGTGGTCAGACCTGGGATCCCACTCTGCTTGAGTAGGGTGAGGGAAGACACCTGGACAGACATCTGACCACACTTCCCGTGGCGTGTTCCCCTGTCCTGCAGCTCCAAAGACTATCCGGAGATCCAGCGCCTCTTCCCCAGGGCTGATGTCAAGTACATCGAAGGTGCGGGCCACATAGTCCATCAGGATAAATTCGAGGAATTCATCACTGCTGTCCTCAACTTCCTGCCACCTCCATAGCGCTGGGGACCTGGGGTTCTGCACGCACCACGTGGGACCCGGGGAGCTCCGGGCACTGGGGCAGGACTCTGTGAGAGGGGCTCAGCCTGGACTGATTAGGCTGGATCCTGCCTGCAAGGGCTTCTCCCAGCCTGGCTTGCCTGGATCCAGAGTGGAGAGGCACCTCCATCCCGCATAGCTCTCCTGCCACCTCGCAGGGTGGCACCGGCCCTGGCACTGCCCTTCCTGCGCAGCCTGTCCCACCTGTGCTGGGGCTTTGGGAGGGGACAGGAGAGCCCTCTCGTTCTTCTGCCAGACCACCTGGCTGTGGATCTGGCTGTGACTTTGCCAAATGTGCAATAAAGCTGAATCCATGCCAAGGCAGAGAAGGGTTTGGATGTGGCGGTGAAGGACAGGGGAGTTGGGGAGGGCACAGGACGGGGCTTTCACCACCAGCAGGAATATTGGTGGGAGGTGACAACTGGGCTGGGCCTGTAACACACTGAGCTGTGGGAGCAGTGCATGTAAGACACAGGTCTGAGGGTCTTTTGTGTCTCCAAGGGGGAATTGCATCCTCCTTCCACCTCAGGGGCAGACAGAGGATTGTAGGATCTTCTAAGCAAGGAGATGCTGCGAGCCTGCAATGCAGGGTGCACAGAAGTCCCCCTGGAGCGCATCTGCCTAGCACACCCCCAAGGCAGGCACCTCCTCCTCCCTGAGCTCCCCCCGATTTCTCACCTCCCACCCACTCACAGCATCCCTGAGAAGGCAATGTAACACCAGCTACAACCATCCACCCACCGTGGGCTAAAGGCAGAGAAGCGGTGCTGTCTGCTGTAAAATCTCTTTATTAGATGATGGATAAAACCAGAGATGGGGCGGAAGCGTCTCTGGGGGTGACGGATCGTTTCTGTCGCAACTGGGTACCAGCTCTGGGAACAGTTAAGAGAGACACTAATCAGCTTTGCATTTGGTGCTGCAGAGCCAGGTGTCTGTTGCTCCCTGAGAAGAGTTTGCCCAGTTTGGGGTTGCCTGGAGGCCACAAAAGGAAGGGAGGAGACCAAGGACTATTTTATTGCAGGTCTGTTTGTTGCTACCAGCACACAAGTCCTGGGAAATTTCTCCCCGCTCCGCCTTGCTGGCTGGTTTGGTACCAGGTTTGGGGCACAGACAAAAGGCTGGCGCAGAGGTGTGAGGTGAAGGGACTCACCATGGGCTGGAGGTCAGTGGCCTGGGAAGAGGTAGAACTTCCTGAGCAGTGTGGTCCGTTCTAGTGATGGCAACTGCCGAGGGAACTTTTCAAAGGCGCGTTGCACCTGGGGTGAGAGAGGCAGCGGGAACACATGAGAGCAGCTCCGTGCCCAGCATTGGAAGGGTGCAGGGAGTTGGGAAGTGTCCCCAGGGGCATCCCCAGATGTGTGTCTGGTGGCATGAGATGCCGTGGGCTGCACCAACACGCCAGGCTCTTGCATGCCCACCCCATGGCAGGGTGCCAGCTGACTTTCCAGGCCAAACCAGACCTCTTTTTGACAGATCTTGCTGGGAAATGGCCTGTCCTGAACTCTGCTCTGAGCAGTACTTCTGACCATTGGTATGGCTGCATCTGCCGGCACACCTGCAGGTAACTGCAAAGCCTCACCTTTCGGAAGATCTCCTGTAAGTTGCTGTCACAGGCATGGTTTCGAAACTGTTCTATCAGGACCTGGATGAAAATGGTGCCTTTTTCTGTGCTTCTCCAGGACAAAGTATCTGAGGAGACAGAAGGTGCCAAGTGTGATTTCACTGCAGCAATGATTAGTGCTGGGTGCTGAAACAGGAGGCTGGGGCACCTTCTCCGAGATCATTAATCAACCCACGGGCTTGGGAAAGGACAGGGCATCCCAGGGAAGCAAGAAGTCTTCAAGCCTCTCCGCTCTCCCATGTTCCCAGCCATGCCAGCTGCCAGGCCATCTGTGACCTGGCAGAAGACAATTTCCCCTGGCCGGCCACTGCGGTGAGATAAATTGGCTGGGGAAGGAGTGTGGGCAGAGCCAGTGGGCAGGGCTGGAGCTGCGGCGAGGGACAGCAGCCAGGCAGGGGAACAAAGCTCTGTCCCTGGCCAAGAGGGATCTGTGGTGTCCTGGAGCAGCCTTGTACCCTGGCATTAGGGGACACTGACTTCTCCAGAGCTGTTGGAGCAATGCCTGAGCAGTCACTGGCTGGAGGGGATCCCCATCAACCAGCCTCAAGGACGAGGAGGTGTGGAGGAGACCCATGGCATCAGGAATAGGAGTCCTGTTGTCCCCACCTGCTTTCAGGCACGGCAACTATCTCCAGGAACCGCTTACCAGGTGTGGAGGCATGTAAAGTGGCAAAATCACTCTCCAGGTGGACTTCGCGGATTCCCTCAGCTTCCAGCCCTTCAGGGAATGCGTCAGCCGAGCCAGGAGCAGGTGCAGCAGGGTCTGCGGAATCACTCACCAAGACAGACCCTCTTTTTCCTGGGAAGGCAGGGCCAGCCATCAGCGATGACGGGCTGTCCTGTCCCCACCCTGCGCTCAGGGCTCACGTGCCCTGGGAGAGCCTGGCTGGCTTGGTCGCCTCACAGGCCCCTCATAATGGAGACTCACCTCCACGGCAGGCCTGGATAATGACCACTTTGGGTTTGCCCAGCAGTGCCCGGCAGTTCTGGTTGTTGAATTTCTGATAGATGGTGTCGAGGGAAAGGATGTCTGTGGTCTCATCTTTGCTCTTGGTCCCGCAGAGCCCAGCGCTCAGCCCGTGGGACATGAAGACCAGGAAGGTGCTGTCAGAGGTCCAGTGCTCTTCACGGTCTGCAAAATCCTTCATGACCGTAGCCATCCCCTACAAACCAGCACAAGGAAGGAACATCAGCAACTTGTGACCCAGCCACCCGCTGTGGGCAGGAGCCACTGCCACTGGGGACAGAGTTGTCCGTGTGGTGCCTGAGCCCTCTCACCAGTGCAGGCAAGGAGGGTCACTGTGCCACTGCTGGGGCCGGTGGCAGCTGCTTTGTGCTCTGCTTTACCTGGGAAGTTAAGTTGTAGTGGGTGTCCACCACATAGCCCAGCCCTTCTAGCAGCTTTGTCATCCCCACCATGTCTACTTCAGCCCCATTTCGCCGGCTCAAGTGCTCAAACTCGATGTTGCAGATGAGCAGGGCCCTACGGGTTCGCGTCTCCCGTGGTAGATGGATGGGATAGATCTGTGAGGAAGGAGGGAGGGAGAGAGGGCTCAGTGGTGGGTGGGTGCAGGGAGGCTTTTCTTGAGAGGCAGCTAATAGTGGAGAAGGCCCATGAGTGCAGCAACCACATCTCCCTGTCCCTGGGGCATCTCCCCACATCTCCTGCCCTACTCCTGGGTCAGCAAAGACCCTAGCTTCCCTGGGCAAGGCCCTGCCACGCTCCAGCCCCCTCTCATCTCTGCAGCACCTGGTCTCCCTCTGTGTCCCTGATGTGCCGGTACTCGCTCAGGGAGCACTGCCGGATCCACTGCTGGCCCTGGATGCTGATGGGGTGCCCAGTGGGGACCTCAATGTTGGGGGCGGGCAGCTGCACATCACGAGGCCCTGCAAGCAGAAAGCCCTCCTTTACGCTGGGAAGCACCTGCAGCAAGAGGGGCCTATGGCAGGGCACAGACGGGTGAGCAGAGCTGGGATCCGCCCCTTGGGAGAGGACAGACACCCCTTAGAGCCCTGTCATTGCTGCACAACAAGGGGGTCTCAGTGCCACAAAGCAGTGACACTGGGAACACCAAACTGCCTCTTGCCTTTGGGCCTCGGACACCCTCCAGGGCCAGACCCCCCTCCAGTACCACACAGGAGATGCTGGGTCCCCCCGCAAGGCCTGGAGCAAACCACAGCTCCACAGTTCTCACCCGACTCAGCGGCCAAACCCAGCTGCTTTGCCAAGACACCATCGCGCTTCCTGAGGCTGTCGATGAAGATCTGGCTGGCCCTGGAGCCCTTGAGGCGCACGCAATCGATGAGGCAGCGAGCCTTGTCGGTGCGCACCACGTACCGGTCCTGCACCTCGTCTACCTCCTGCAGGTTCAGCACCCCTTGGGCCAGCAGGTCGTCCAGCAGGCCAGAGATCAGTGGCTTGCTCACCCGCTCCACAAACTCCGTCCGCACATTCAGGAGTTGCCGATCTGTGGGGCAGCCTCATCAGTTCCTGGAGCACTCACACCACAGCTCCTGCTGTCCCGCTGCCCATTCTGCGTGCTTCCTCTTCCTTACCGCCTCCCCTGGGTGCTGATCCCTTCCCCGCCACCCCTCTAGCTGCTCCCCCTTCCCCATCGCCTTCCCTGGATGCTGCCCCCCGCTTCTGCTGATCCCTCCCACTTTCCATCCCGTGTGCTCCCTGTCTCCCATTTCCCACCCAGGGTGCTGCTCCCTCCTTCACTGTCACCCCGGGGGCTTTGCCTGCAGTTGCCCACCTCCCCCTTTTCCCACACACCCACAGACAGTCCCCCAAGGAACGCATTCGCAAGGCCCCGGACACCCAGGGCCACAGTGTCCTGGAGCCTGGTCCACGTGCTGTGTCCCTGTGCTTCGGGCTAACCAGGGCAAGCAGGACCCAAGCAGGACCCCACTGGCACCCCCGTCCCACCACTGAACCCCAGCACCGCCGGTCGGACTCACCTGCCATCGCCCCTCAAACCGTGACCTGCGGAAGCAGCCACGGAGTCTCCTGACGCGGAGGAATACGAAAGCAAATGTTTTACAGAGCTTCACTTCCTGCCTCTTTGCACGGGCCTTGGGCTGCTGCCATCCCCCGCCTGCACCCCTGTGGTCGCCTGAGTCTGAGAGTTCACTGGGCGTGGGGACAGAGCCCCTGCACGCTTTGCGGCCACACTTGGATCTGCTTCTGGGGGTGCCCAGCACATTTCCTGTGACACTGGGGCATCATGAATAAACGTAACTGTTCCCAGCGCCAAAACGCTCAGTGCCTGCAGAGCCAGGAGGCGGCTCCCAGCCCTGCTGTGCCTCTCAGAGCTGGGCACGGAGCAGCTCCTCTCGCAGCTCATGGCCCCAGGGCCAGGACCGACATCATCTTCATGCACACAGCCCCAAACCCTCCAGACCTGTCTGAGGCTAAGCTCCGCTTATCTCTTCCTCACGCTGCCCTGTGCAGGCGCTGGCAGGGAGATGCTGCCTTGGGCAGCAGCATCTTCATCCGTGCAGAGGTTCACCAGCCTGGTCTCCATCCCGCAAGCACTGAAGGGGAGCCTGCCTGGAATGTAAAATATAGACTGTAAGAAAGCCTGAGGCTGCCCCGTAATTCTATTAGCAGGGCTGTTTCACAGGGCAGGTTGAGCACAGGTTGAGACGTGGGTGAGAATAGCAGAAGTAACACCCATGATGGGGAAACCCAGGGAGGAGCCATGGGGAAAAGGGAATCACAGAATCACAGAATCGACTAGGTGGGAAAAGCCCTCAGAGATCATCCAGTCCAACCCTTGGTCCAACTCCAGTCCGTTTACTAGATCATGGCACTAAGTGCCATGTCCAATCTCAGCTTAAAAACCTCCAGGGCCGGTGAGTCCAGCACCTCCCTGGGCAGCCATTCCAATGCCTGACCACTCTCTCTGCAAAGAATTGCTTTCTCATCTCCAGCCTCAATTTCCCCGGGCAGAGTTGAAGCCCATGGCCCCTTGTCCTGTTGCTGACTGCCTGGGACGTACATTGCGCCCTTCGGGAGGGAGAGGCAAACAGCCACGGAGCACTGCAGCTGCTGAGTGCCAAACACCAGTACAGGTTGGGGCTGATCTGCTGGAAAGCAGCATTGCGGAGAAAAACCCGGGAGCTGTGGTTGGCAACAGGGTGACCATGAGTCAGCAACACGCCCGTGTGGGCAAGAGGACAATGGTATCTGGGATGTGTGAGGAAGAGTGTGATCCAGGAGGTTGTTCCTCCCCCTCTGCTCTGCCCTGCTGTGAGGCCACATCTGCAGAACTGGGGCCAGTTCTGGGCTCCCCAGTTTAGGAAGGACAAGGAATTACTGGAGAGAGTCCAGCAGAGGGACACAGAGATGCTGAGGGGTCTGGAGCATCTTTGTGATGAGGAGACACTGAGAGAGCTGGGGCTGTTGAGCTGGAGAAGAGAAGCTGAGAGGGATCTGATCCATGGGATCAATAGCTCAGGGTGGGTGTCAGAGGATGGAGCAGACTCTGTTCAGTGGTGCCCAGCGCCAGGGTGAGGGGCAACGGGCACAGACTGAAACACAGGAGGCTCCATGTGAACATGAGCAGAAACTTGTTTGCTGGGAGGTGCCAGAGCCTGGCCCAGGCTGCCCAGAGCGGGTGTGGAGTCTCCTTCTCTGAGACATTCCAACCGCCTGGACCCACCTGTGTGATCTGCTCTGTGACCCTGCGTGAGCAGGGCTGGGCTGGGGATCTGCAGAGCTCCTGCAGCCCAACCGGCCTGGGGTTCTGGGGTTCTGTGATAACACAGGGTGGCCTCACGATCTTGTCACCATCCCGAAGGCCCCGCAGGCCTGTTGGGGAGCCCTCACACTTCACGGCTCCGCGGTGCCCCGCCCCACGCTGGGATCCCAGCCCCGCCCTGCCCTGGCCAGGACCCGGCAGCCGGGGGGCGGCGCTGCCCGTGAGGGGCCCGGGCTGCCCCAGTGCGGGGCACGTGAGGAACGCCCCTTTCCCCAAATCCCGGCCCTTCCCGCCCACGGGCCCCACCGGCCGGTTCCCGCTGCCCGCAGGCGCAGTAGCGGCGGGCGGGGCTGTCCGGTCACCGGGCCGATCACGTGACGGACTCCCCCTTTCCGGTTATGCCCCCCCCCCGCCGCGGCCCAGTGACCGCCCGCCCTTTTCTGAGGGGAAGGGCAGCCCGGCCGCGGATTGGCTGCAGTTGGACGCGCTGTGATTTCTCATTGGGCGCTGAGCGCCCGGTCCCGCCCCGAGCCTCGCCGCACTGGGTCACGGGATAGGCTTGCGGGCGACAAGAAGGGCGTGTCCCGGCTGCCGGTGGCGCTGGGCGGGGACGCGTTCGCTCCGTTCATTGGCCCACAGTGCCGGTGGCGCCTGGCGCTGATTGGCTGCGCCGCGCGGGTCGGTGGGGGGGGGCAGGGCGGGGAGCTGCACGCGGCAGAGGCGGGAGCGGCGCGGCCGGAGCAGGTGAGACCCGCCGGTTCCCATTCCCCGCCCGGCGCCGCCCCCGCGGGCCCAGCGCGGCCTCTGGCCCCGGCCCGGTCCTGCCCGGGCCCTGCGCGCTCCTCAGGTTTCTCCCCGCCGCCGCCTCCCGGTGAGCGCGGCCTCCCCGGGGCCTGTCCGTGTGGGGCGGGCGGCGGCAGCGCTGAGGCGGCGGTGGCGGCCCCGCGGCCCTACCGCGCAGGGCGGGCGACGGCGGGCCCGGGCCGGCCTCGCTGTTGCCCGCCGCGGCGTGGGGTGGCTGGTGGGCGCAGGGGGCGGCCCCGAGGTGCCGGAGGTTTAAAAGCCGGTTCACGTTAAGGAGAAGGAACGGGCCGCGGGTTTTCCGCCGGGTTAGGCTTGGGGGCGGCGCCGTGCCGGGAGCAACAGCCCTTCCCCAGCCCCGGGCTGTGAGAGCTCGGCTGCGGGCAGGAGGCTGCTGGCCCGGCTGGACTTCCCCGGGCCCGGGACGGAGCGACGCTGCCGCTGCCGCCCCCGGGCCCCGGAGATCCCCCTGGAAGCAGCTCCCGGTCGCGGGGTTCTTGTGCCACACGAAGCGCGGTAACAGACTGGTCCTGCCCCTTCCCCCGCTGGGGTCTGCCTGGTGTCCCCGCACACGGTGCTGGTTTTTGGAGAAGGTGCCTCCCCTCCTTGGGTAGGAGCTGGTGAAGCTCCCTGTGGAGGTTTGAAACTGCTGGTGGCAGAAGTTTGGTGTGGAGACAACGTTGTTGCAAGTTTTACATTTATTAAAAAATCTCAAACAACTGTGTGTTGTAAACGTAGGTTTCCCTAAAGCATTTGATGCGATGCCTTTGGGTTTTCCCGCTGAATTAACTGGAGGGGGATGAGCTCAAAATAACCTGCATAAGGTCGGTGGCTCCCAGAACATTACTGGGGACATTATGTTAACGGTCTCCTAAAGATCCTACTGCTGATTTTGTCAGTGATCTGAAGAAAGTTTGCAGCTAAAAGCTGATGGAGCACACAAGCAGCTTGGAGTGCTGAGTGAAAAATAAGAGATTAGGATCCAATAGGTTGGTCTGGTGAGTTTGGCACTGTATTTCTGGCTGGGGTCGTGCATCTATTACCAGGGAAAAAGCACTTCTGCAGCGCTGCGCCCAGGTTTGGTGCCCGTGTGTGGGGCGGACGCTGGTGGAAAGCTGGGCAGAGTTCAGACACAATGTGTGAGGGTGGGATTAAAGGTGAAAAAAGCTGCCGTGCAGTACAAGAACTCCGGTCTGCCTCATGCAACGAGATTGGGTCAGTGTGTGTGTATTGGGGAGGACAGAAGTTGGACTGTGGGACTTCAGTGTGGCTGGTCGTGCTATACGAGTGCGTGCATAGAAACCAGAGCGTATATTTTGAAGTGATAATCAAGTGTGCAAACAAACTTCCTGAAGTCACTGATGACTTTGTATTTGCTGGCAACTTTTGCATCAAGCTGTAGAACTTTTCTTTTAATAATAACAATAGCAAGTGTTGTAGGTCAGTTAACAGCGCGGGAGGTTCTGTGGTCCGCTCTGCTCGTGGGTTTGTAGGGTCGCCACATAACGTCTTTCAGGGTGTTTGCTGCAAGATGGATATCTAAGCAAACAGAGATGAAGACTGGTAAATAAATGGAAAAGTTTTACTTATAGTTATTAATTTCTAGGAATAGCTGGTTTCCCCTTTGCTGTGTTTGCAGAAATCTGTTTACGCTGGCAGTGACAGTTATTTGATTTTTCTCAAAGCGCCTGAACAGGGAAATTTCCTCAGATTGCCGTTAGCCCTGTGGAAACGTCGTTGCAGCCCTTCTGTCTTGCTGAAAGTGTCGCTTTGCTCTCAGGTTTGTCTGTGGCAAGCTAAAAGGGAAAAGAAAAATAATTAAGGGGGAACTTTAGGGCTAGATCTTCCCATGCTACAGAGGCTTTGGAGAATGCCGCTGTGCCAGCTGTTTGTTATCTCCATCTGCCAAAATATGCGCTGGCTCGCTTTTATTTTGTTCACGTGGGGCTTTTCAAAGTCGCCCTTGTCCCGGGCTGGCGGGAGCGCGGGGGACACTGCGGGCGGCCGGTCCCCCGCCTGGCGCCTGTGTCACTGAGCTTTGCTCACCTGAAGGCCGGTGGGTGAGGGTTGCTGAGGAGCTGGGCTGCCTCCTCGACGTGCTGCTTTAGTCTGGGAGTTTGAGACAGAGCTATTTCCACTCCTGTGTCCTCAGCCCTTCTTTAGGGGCTGCTGTCATCTGAGGGACAGAGTTGTTCTCGATAATAGTTTGGTAAGTGAATTAGAAAGGAGGCTGGAGGGATGAGTGGTTCCATTGAAGGAGTGTGTGCGGTTGTGTTGGAAGTGACCGAGCGTTGTTTTACAAGAAAATCAAGCAGTATAATCTAACCCAGATTATTTTTATCAGGGAGAAATGTCAACAGGAGAGAAAACAAAACAAAACAGTGCTGCATACTTGCACGTCATGCTCAGCTTCCCAGGACAGGAATGTTCCCCCAGGTATTAATAACTAAAAGGCAATTATGAAAGTTCATACCTTTCTCTTCCATCCTTGCTTGCCCACCCTCCAAGGCAGCTCCATCCAGCCAGAGTTCTCTACTTGTTGGCGTGTTTCTGGGTTTCAATGTGGACTTTTATCATGAGACTCTTCTGTCACTGCTTACAGGAAAACATCGACATTTGCAGGACTAAATCGGAGCCCTTTTTAGATAATGATGACTGGGGAAGACAGCTATTTAAAATTTACTTGGCTATTAACAAATTAGCGTAAGAGATTAATCTCTGCTTGTAATCCCTGGCTCGTTCTCCAGGACGATGCCTGCGCTGTGATGGAGCACAAGGAATTTTGAGCGTGCTCCTCGCCGGTATAATTGTTTCCCTTCCGTTCCTCCCTGGCAGTTCTGCGGAGACTGTGCAGCTCTGTGCTCTCAGCAGCCCGAAAGGATAGGATTTCCCCTAGGAGGGATCAGGTGATTATCTTATAAATAGTAAATGCCTGTTCAGGCCTACTTTCAGTGCGCGTTGTTTGGCTGCCGTCTTGCTCTCCGCGTTTGCAACAAGTACAACTGCGTCTGCACCTCGTGGCCCAAACCGAATCCAAGGAAATGGGGCGCACTTTCTGTGGGAGATGATGGATTTCTGGGAGGAGGGAAGCGGCCCTGGTGTGAGGTGCTTTGCAGCCGGTGCTTCAGGCGGCGCAATGGACTGAAAGGCTCCAGCAGCAGCAACGCTCTGCACGCCGTGGTAGTGCCTGGTTCCTTGCTGGCACAGGAAAATTGGCTCATTTGACCGGGAATGTGAGCCGAAATGAAACTGAGACACATTCAATGGCTGAATCCCATTGGAAATGAGCCCGATTTCCTGTAAGAGAGCGTGTGCTGGTACCGGGGAGCCCCCCTCCTCTCTAAGCCTGAGCTCTTGGTGTCCTTTTTGGGCTGCACACACGCATCCCCCTTACCTGACATCTGTTCCCCTCCAGCTTCGCTTCCGTCGTCCCTTGGTGGTCAGTCTGACGGCTGCTGAGCGTTGGGCTCGGTGGACGTTGCGGGTCCATGGACAGTCCCGCGGTTGTCCTGCCTTGTTTGTGCTCGGCCCTCCCCGCACTCAGGTTTTGTTCGCTCTGCTGGACCTGGGTTTGCCTCTTCCCCAGGTGACGGGGATCAAATCAAGGGAATCAATTTGCTTTTGGGTTTGTTTTTGCAGCATCGTTCTGCAGCCCTGAGCGATCTGTGTACAGCTGGTTGGAGAGCAGGGTCTCACCTTTCCTGGGGGAGATAATGGGACGTAACAAGGACAAAACTAAATCACATGGTTTGTGCTCTTAGTAGTGGAAATGACTTTTTGTTTCTTATTATTGCAACTTTGTTGCTTCTTCTCAGCTGAGAGATGCCCTCAGATTTCTTCTTGGAGAGGGAGAAGCCTGTCCAGAGCATGTCCCAAGAGAAGAGACTTAAGTGACTGTATATTCTGTTTCAACACGTATCAAGTTGCTGGCATCAGAGCCTTCCTTTTTTTGTTGTGTGTATCCGTAGGTGCCCTATTCCTTTTAGTCTCTCATCTAGAGCGTTATCAATCTTCCTTCCCTCATGGATCGCATTGCTTATCTTCTAGGTGGGGCGTTTGCTCAGCAGCATGTTTGATACAGCTGATCTCATGCGCTGTAAACCCGTGAAGTTCAGCTGTCCTGGGCACGCACAGCACACTTCTGCTTTCGCTGTATTTATTTTCCAGAGGAAAAGAAAATGTCGCGCCGTTTCTTGCAAGGGCACAAATTTGATCACACTGTGGAGAATGGGCACGGTGTTCACGAGAGGGATGGTGATGAGGACCGAGGTTTATCTGAGCCTTGGGAATGGCGTTAGCGGGGGATAAAGTGGATGGGACTGCTCTGATAGCAAAGTACGAGCGATATGATGGGCACCTCTGCCTGAGATGTAGCAAAAAGCCAAATCCGGTGACTTGCTGAGGTTGCTCAGCACCGTCAGCTCCACCCTCTCTGGAGGAGTCCGTCCTGGCAGCAGAGACACAGGTAGACACAGCTCACAACTTATCTTCACGGGGGCAAAGTCTTGTATCTGAACTTAAGCCCACATTCTTGGCAGAGTATTCTCTGGAGCTCTGCTTGCTTCCATTTCACGGCTGGAAAGTGGAGTCCTTGTTCCTTTTCCAACCTCACCAGTTCATTGCAAAACGAAATTGTGGAATTGTTTGCTCTGGCAGAAAGTGCTTGGACGTGGTGCTGTGTGAGTGACAGCTGCATGGTAAGGACCCTCAAAGCATTCTACTTTGCAGGCCGTTCAATTGCTTGGACTCTGCCAGTCTTTCTCTGCTGGGCTCTGCTGAAGCTGCGGGCTGCAGTTTGCATTGTTCCTTCTGGAAGCTTCACAGGGTTTTGTTGCTCTGTTTTATTCTAGAAACTTGTTGAAGTAGCCAGCTTTCTGTGAGTGGATGGGTGCCTTGTGGCAATCCAGCATAAATCTATCCAGTTGTCTCTGTTATTCACAATATTCACTCTGGATTCACAATAATTTTATTTTTTCTTTTTAAACCTTTCAAAGTAACCAGTGGAAGTGCAATTTATTGCTGGAGCGTGACTGGCACGTAGCACCCAGTACCACCAGAGCCCAGTGGAACTGCGTGTCCCTATTTTAATGCGAACGAGAGGAGCCGTTGTCCTGTTTCGTGTCTGGTTTTGGAGTCACACGCGGTTTTGGGAACATCCCACCGAGGGTGCTCGGGGAGAGCGTGGCCAGGGTGGGTGCTCCCTGCAGCATGGCTCTCCTGCCAGCATCAGCCTGACCCTGGGGGTTTGGGTGGAGGTTTAGGAGGACGTAAGGAGTCCCAGCGTCATTGCTTCTCACCCGTCAGCATCATTTAGGCTCATACTTGCTTCTGCTTTCTGGCCAGACTGCACAGCCCCCATCCTGCCGCCCACCAGGTCACAGCTGCAGCTGCCCCGGTGCCAAAGGCGCTTCTGCCTTCCTTCTCTAATGCCAGACTGAATTTCCCAGAGGCTAAAATGCTCTCATCTTGCTGAAAACTTCAGAGCAAGCCCGTGGCAGCTGGGTGCGAACTTAAAAAGCCTGCGCTGCCCTGAAGGTCAGGCTTGGGTAAGTGGAAGTGAATCTCTGGAGGCACAAAGCCTGGGGAAGCTGAAGGCAGATGTGAAACGGAGCAGCCTGTGTGTGGTGGGGCAGAGGCTGTGGGTGCGTGGGGGAAAAACAGCTTAATGTGTTTTGGGGGGTTGGTGGGAAGATGCACAGCAAAGAGGGGTTTGGTGAGCTCCTCTGGAAGGACTGTTGGAGATTCTTTTTTTTTAAGATGCTTTACATACTGCCGAAGATGCTGTGTCAGCTCTACGTTACCAGTGACTCGGAGTGTTACATTTTCCCTCTGGCTGTGCCAAAGTACAGTTCTTGCTGAAGCTTTTGGAGTGCTGCTGTCAGCTTTCCTGCGCTCCTGGGTGGGTCGGGGCCCTTGTCAGCCCCTCGTTCCCTCTCTGATGCTCCTGCAGTGTGACGAGTGCTGTGACTGCAGGGTTTGTCACAGCCTGATACTTTTATGTCCTCTGCATGTGGGAGTTATTTCCTTTGATGGTGTAGTTCAATGCTGCTTTTTTGTGGGTTTTTTTTTTGGTTTTATTTTAAAAGTGAGGACCTCGTGACATGGGGATCTGCTGCTGGGTTCTGCGGTGACGAGGATCTGCCTGCCTTGGGCAGCCATGTCCCCGCAGTCCCCATGGGTCAGACTGGGATCCCTGCAGGGCAGTTAACTCAATCTCCTTTTTCTTGGGTATCAACATTTCTTTCTGTATATTTGAGGCTTTTGTGCTTCTGGACAATGTGCCCGGTTCCTCTCAGTCCTCTGCAAACATCTCTGTGACCGGCACAAGGCTCTTCTGCCTGGTATGAAAGGGAGATCTGCTTCTAGAAAGTGCCAGCACTTCATATGTCTCTGTCAGGGGACCTGCTGGCTCACATTTTTCACATCCACGCCCTTTACAAGCAGCCGACAAGAGGTAACTACTCCAGGAAAGGAAAGCTGCTGGTGCCCCCTGTTTCTGCTCACCTTCTCTGGGGATATCCAGAGGCCACGGATACATCTGCAAACCCAGCGAGTAGCTGTGGACAGAGAGGGAGGGTGTCTGGGCAAAGAGAAATCTCGTTTTGCTTGCTGCAAGGGAACTGCTGCCTCTGTGGCCCTGGTGTCCACAGGGCGCTGGGGCTCTGTGTGCTGCTGCTGTCCCTTTTGCAGGAAAGGGGACAATGCTGTGTCCGGGGAGGGGACAGAGCTGAGGGCAGCAGTGGCTCTTGGTAGAGGTGTTGGAGCCTGGCTGAGCTGATGGTCTGTTAACCAAGTGAATTTTGGTGATGCCAGCTCTGATTCTGATTGGCTCAGGTTGGTACCAGAGCTCGGGTTGGTACAAAGACTTTATAAGTAATTTTGCTACTCGATTAAGGGAGTTTTGCCATCCCCAGGATAACTCGGTGCTGTATATCCTCTCCGTTCCTGCTCCAGCTCCCACACTGCTGCCCTGCACAGGCCCTTGTTGCTTCTAACTCAGGTGAAAAATATATTTTCATGTTGGGATTTAAACACCTATGGGAAGAGAAAGTACCTCGGTTTCAAAGGAGAAGTGCTGGTTCAGGCTGTAAAGTCCCTATTTTCCAGGGAGTTTTGAACCTCTGGTGCATTATTGTAGTGGCTGTTGTAACTAAAGGGAACATAACAGCCAGAACACACAATCGTTTTGTTCGAAGTCCTGCGGTAAGGGAAGCGGCTGCGGTGGGAGACTCCAGGCTGTTGGATGTTTGTGCAGAAATCCCCGAGGGGACCTAAGAGCAAGTCCCAGACTTTCCCTGTAGCTTTGCCAGGTTGCACCATCTCGTAGGGCAGCGTCAAGCGTTGCTGTGCCCGGGGGCAGCGGCACCTCGGGGCTGCTGCTGCGGCAGCTTTGCTCTGATCCTCCTGCTGCTCTTGGCCCAACGGCTGCGACAGCTTCGTTCCTGTTCCTCAGCCTGGCAGTTCGATCCTTGGAGTGGGCGTCTGCAGTGCCTGGTGAGAACGCGTGGGAGCTGTGGGGAGGCAGCGGCGTTTGGAGGGGTGACCCAGGCAAAATTTGTCTTTGCTTTAAACATTAAGTGATGACGTTGACTCCATGTTCTTCTGTGGTGTTTGTGATGCTGTGAGTTATTGGGATGCTGACCCTAGAGGAGCAGATGGTTGCTTTTTGTACCCCGGTAGGTTGGAAGAGTGAAGAACCGTGTTGGGGGGCAGCTTTTCTGCTTGTCGAAGGTGAGGGGTGAGACTTGGTGCAGGAAGCGATAAGTAATGGAGTAGCCTCAGGCTGAGGTTTGATGGACTTAGTGAGGAGCTGGGCCTGCGGGGAAGCCCCTGCAGTGCTTCAAGACAAACGATCAGAAGAAATGAATGAACAGCCGTGCTTTTGTCTGCAGAATCGGTGCTGTCCTTTCTTGTGCCTGTGGCTGACTCACACCACTGACACACCGCTGACTGTTCCCATGAGGAGAGCGGCAGCTTCCAGCATCCAAGGTGCTGTGCTTGTTCTAGGGCCTGCAGACGGATTGCAGGCAGCTGCCGAGGGAATGCCGTGGTACCGGGAATGCCGCGGTACCGGCAGCCAGCGCCGGCCGCGAGGCAGATCCGCAGGGGGAGCAGATGCCAGAGCTGGAATGTGCCAGCGAGCGCCTCATCCCCCTCCCTCCTGTCCTTTGCGCTGCCTGGAACTGGCACGAGATCATTTCTTTACCTACTGTGGTCTTTGCTCTTTCCCCTTTCTGTCGAAGTTAATACATTCAGTCTGCTGGTCCACAACAGGGTGACCATGAGCCAACAATGTGCCCTTTTGCCAAGAGGCCAATGGTACCTGGGGTGTGTGAGGGAGAGTGTGACCAGCAGGTCAGGGAGGTTGTTCCTGGAGTTCTGGGGCCAGTCCTGGGCTCCCCAGTTCGAGAAGGACAAGGAATTACTGGAGAGAGTCCAGGGGAGGGACACAGAGATGCTGAGGGGTCTGGAGCATCTTTGTGATGAGGAGATGATGAGAGAGCTGGGGCTGTTGAGCTGGAGAAGAGAAGCTGAGAGGGATCTGATCCATGGGATCAATAGCTCAGGGTGGGTGTCAGAGGATGGAGCAGACTCTGTTCAGTGGTGCCCAACGCCAGGGTGAGGGGCAACGGGCACAGACTGAAACACAGGAGGCTCCATGTGAACATGAGCAGAAACTTGTTTGCTGGGAGGTGCCAGAGCCTGGCCCAGGCTGCCCAGAGCGGGTGTGGAGTCTCCTTCTCTGAGACATTCCAACCGCCTGGACCCACCTGTGTGATCTGCTCTGTGACCCTGCGTGAGCAGGGCTGGGCTGGGGATCTGCAGAGCTCCTGCAGCCCAGCCAGCCTGGGGTTCTGTGACTCAGGAGTGACCCCGTGGCAGACGATCCCTTTCCACTGCCTGCTCTGTGCGTTTCCATCAGAAAGAGGGTTGCCAAGCACCTTTGGATGCTCGATAAGATGGTCCTAGGCAGAGCCTGTTTTGTTCAGCAGGGAGAGTAAATGGAGATTATTTTTCAGTATAAAACTGTTGAATGCAGAGGTTCTATGCGGATCTCCTAACTGCCTCATTAGGGAACAACATGCAGAGTTTTCATTGCTGTTGCTAGATGAGGCAAAAGAGGAAGCGAAAGTGGTGTTGTCCTGTGAAGGAGACTAACAGTTTTGTTTTGTAATAAAACAGACTTGATGAAAAGTGAGAACTCCCTCCCTACCTCTCTTCCTCTCTCTTTTACTGCATCTTTCCTTCGTCAGTAGGTGTTTCTGCTGAAGGAATTTGCAGAAGTATGAGAGGAACTGTTCCGCCTGTGGGCTTGCCTTCTTTTAATTGAAATAAGAGAGGAAGTTACTTAGACTTCTCAGGAAAGGTTCGATAGGTCTTGTAGCAGAGGAAGTCACATTTTCAGCGTGTTTTGCTAATGACGGAGTGGTCAAAATTGAAGCTGGAACAAGCAGCTGGTTCAACTGTTGGAGTTCCCTGAGGAGCCCAGTGCACTCATGCTGTGGGTTGTTCGGTGGCTGCTCCTGCTTCCCCCACCCCCCAAGAATCACAGGGAAAGGGTTTTTACAGAAGACGGGAAGCAGGACACCTCCTCGAGGGTTTAATTTCCGAGATGCAGCTTCCTCTCTGCCCGTTCTCCATCGCCGCTGGCTCCGGGGCAGTTGTGCGGCAGCCCCAGGTGCTGGCTCGTGCTGCAGAGCATGTGCTGAAATTCATACGCAGTGCTGGGCGAGATCTGGTTGCAGCTGAATTTGCCGATAGATCTGCTGCTGCTATCGGCAGCCGTGGGGTTTCATCGCTGTGAGCGATGGGAGGAACTGGCTGTCTCGTATTTGAGCAAAACTGATAAAAATCCCCTTGCCTCCTGAAATTTGTCTTTGTGTTTAGATATGAGTGCTGCATTTCATTTTTATCCTAAACCTTTTTGAGGCAGGAATTTGATCCTTAGTGAGTTTTAATACAATCAGTTCTTTCAGGTAAGAGATCCCAGACTCCGCTCGTAGCGCTAGAACAGTTAGTGTGAGTTGCAGCAGATGATTCTAAATCCTCGGGCTCCTTTCAGCACCGAGCGTGCTCCGGGGTGTCCTCGGCGCTGTCCCGGGGGAGCTGCCAGCAGGGCAGGGACAGCGCCTGGGGATTTGTGCGGCTCTTACGGCTCAATAAGGAGGGGACTTGCTATATATATCGAATTGCCTTCTCTTTCCTTTTATTGATTGCCTGGGGATTTCCCTTTCTAAGAGGGGACGTCATGGGCAGTGCTGTTTTTAGAAGCAGTTAAGCTGGTGGCAGAGAGCGGGCGTGGGGGCAGCTAAGCTCACCTGAACTTGCTGTCCTGCCCATGTCGTTTGAGGTGAATTTATTAAGGGAAGCAGGTCAGTGTGCAAGGTGGATTTCCCTTGATTTTCTGCTGCTAAAGTGCACAACATTTTTAAAGGCTCCAGAAAGAAATTAAAGACCAGAGGCTCTAGCTTAACCATCTCGAACAAGAGATTTGGGGAAAGGGGAATTGCTAAAGGCTGGGTTAGGCACTGCTTGGTGTTGGGAGGGAGCAGTGTGATACCACCCCAGAAAAAGCCACACGAGGTGAAGGTTTCTGAGTTCATGGCTGGGAAGAGCAGGGGTGACAACGCGGAGCTCCCTCTGGTGACACAGCGGGACGGCCAGGCTTTCGGCAGAACCCGCCATCAGAAAAGCCGCCCGTAAACCCGGCACTGGTGCGTTTGGCTGCTGGGTGGCCGTACTTAGCAAAAAAAGAGAGAATTCAAGCCGCACATGTAATCAAAAGTGAGCTCTTAACTTATTAATAACAACTCCTAAGGGTTTTCCTCTCATCTTGTGGTCATCCGTCTTCCTGCAGCTTGATGGTAGAAACCCCGAGCAGATGTTTGTTGCTCTGGTTTAGAGTGTTCTTCCTGTGAAGGTGGAGTTGTGCGTTTAATTTGATAATGGTGTGGTTATTGCATGTTTTATAGAGGAGCTGGGTTTCCAGCGGGAACTGTGTGTTCCCAGCGCGTCTCCAGCGGTTGGATGCCGCTGTCAGACCCTGGTGCAGGATGCTCCTCCGCTGGTTGTGGGGAGGCTACTGGGGAAACTGGGCTTGGTTTGGCTGAGTCCGGAGAAGAGCTCTTGATGCTCTCTTGTCCTCTCAAACCTGCTCTAGTTTCAGTTGTAGCTTTTCCACGTACATGTTTATGGGGGTAACTAGAAAATGCATCATTTTATCCCATGGAAGGTAACTACCCTTGAAGAAAACAAGGTCTCCTAGAAATTTTGGCTACAAATACTGATGGTGCCATGGCTACAAATAATGATGGTTCCCCCTCTGGTCAGCAGCACGTGCAGAACAAGCCCGGAGGTTTCAGCGCTGACATGTCTGTCTCAGGGCTGCCAAACCCAGTCGTTTTGCAGGCCCATCCAGGACATGTCATCTCCTGCAATAACAGCAATATCATTTTTCCTTTCAGGCACTGTTTTTGTTGAATCCTGGTGAGGATTCAGGTGCTCGCAGGAACCAGTTTAGTACCAGTTTGGATGCCAGAGCCGTCCTGCCTGGCTTCCAGTTGCCTTTACGGAGGGGTGTTGTTCCCTCATCAATCCTGTCCTCTGGCTGATGCCTTAGAAACCTTAGGGCTTCTAAAATAATACTGGATCACTATGTTTTCACACCTGTGTGAAAGAGTAGTAGTAGTTATATTTGTAATAATAGCAACTGGGCTGAAGTTGTGTTGCTGCTGTTAAGTAAAAATTGTTTCGAAGTACCCAGATGGTGAGTACAAGCATCTCATGCTCTGAGGAACCGGGAGCTCGGCTTGGGAAAGTCAGGGCGGTGTGGAGGGGGGAGCAACACACTTCAGGGCTTTATCTTCTGATTTCTGAGCCTTCTGGTGCATTTGGGTCACATACTTCAGGCTTTTTTTCCTGCAGTCACAAAGACTGGCTTTCAAAGAAAAGCGTGGCTGTCAAAGACCACACGAGCTGACGGGAATTAAAAGGTGAATTCTCCTGGTGCGTAAGAAGAAATGAGTGTTTGCACAGAGACCGGTTCAGACAGCTCTTCTCCAGCTGGGAGACTTGGGATGTGACCTCAGCAGCGCAGGCACCGTTTCCTTAAAGCTGATGCTCCTTCCTTCCTGAGATTGAGTTCAAGTCTGTGCATGGTTGGTGTGGAGAGGGGAAAGGGGGCTGTCCGGTGTCCGTGTGTCCCTCCGGGGTGCAGGGGGAGGAGCAGGAGCCAGGATTGCAGCTGGGCTGGGTCCATCTGCAGGGCTTTGGGCAGGGACCAGGCAATTGTTTGTACTTGAATAAAGGCTTAATTGTGACTTGAGATGTCCCAACTGCTTTTTTTTTTTTTTTTAAAGAAAAGCAAACAAAACTGGAGAACAAGGGGCTGGAGTTACAGGGGGCTTTGGAAATATTTCCTGTCTCCATTAGTCTGATGGTTCTGAAGTTCAGCTTGGAGCCTTGGTTGGCTTCAAATCCCTTCGGGATGAAAGGCCTGGAGGGTGGGGATGGTGGGGGCTGTTAAAGTCCTTGTGTCATTGAAATGAAAGAGGGGACTGTCTTGCTTTCTGCTGGTGTGTCAGCTTCTCCCTGGCTGCGATGGGAGATGAATTGGCGATGGCAGCGCATGTGGCATCGTGCAGAGCCCTTGCCAGCCCTGTGCTCTGCCAGCTCCTTAGGAAGATGAGGAGGAGGAGGCAGAGCCCGACCTGCCAAGGGAGCATCCCTGGGCTGCTGCTGCCACCTGGTGCCACCGGCTGCCCCCAGCCCCTGGGCTGCTTCGCCTGCAGAACAAAGTGTTTATTTCCCTGCCACAGCCTTGGCAAGAGAATGGAGATGTTCTGGAGTAACACACATTAACAATCTCTGCGGTCCATGGGGCTTCCTTCACAGTTACTGCTTTCCTCTTAAAACTCTGATTTCCCTGTCATTAACATGAAGAGTGGAGTCAGGTGGCAGGCAGGCTGCTGGAATTAATTATGCTTAAAATCATGATGGTGATGGATAGCAGTGCTCATTAGGGGTCTGGCAAAACGCTGGGCTCTCTTCTCGTCCCTCATAATCCCGCACACCTTGGTGACATCTGGGTGGCACTGCTGGACCCTTCTTGCTGGAGGCGTCCTGTGGGCTGGAGTCTGTAGGTCCGTCTGCCCATACACTGCTGTTTTGCACACAGTGTTAACTGCTTTCTGTTCCTGCGTATCCCCCTCTCCTGACTCCTGGCTGAGCGGGTTGTGGCAGAGGAAAGGATGGGACACCCGCAGTGGTGCTGGAGAAGTGGTCCTGCGGCTTGGGTGCACCATAAAGATCTCCTCGTTTATTCACTGTTTTGGAGAAAAAGTTATTAGGCAGCTTTGATAGTGTCCCCAGGCTAAGCTGTTCCCTGGGCCTGGAGCACAGGGGTGGGTTGCAGGTCTCCACTACATGCACGTCTCTGGCCCAGCCTAGCGAGTCAGGCACTTTTCCAGTTCTTGTGGTATTTTCCTCCCCCTGAGCTCTAGTCTTATTTGCCCATTTCCCGCTCCAGCTCCCTCCACACCCTCTTCTACATTCCTGCACCCTTCCTGCCATGGCTGCCGCATTCACCGTCCCGTCCCCCTCGCACTCCTCACTTCTGCACCGGTCACCAGCACGAACCCCAAAACTGCCCGTGCCCCAGGTCCTCAGCGCCAGCAGGGACCCCGGTGCCACCGTTGTCTGTGCCCTCAATGTCTGTTTCTGTTGCCAAGTTCTGCAATCTCCAGCCCATCTCTCCTCTGGTGTATTTACTGTTCCCGAACCCCTGCTGTTGGTTCTCACCCCGGCAGGAATGCAGCCGCACGCCGGGCCCGTCCGCAGCCTCGCGGGCCCGAGGCTCATGTCGGGTCTGCTCTTCACCAAACAGGAGCTTTGCTTTTGTCAGGCATTGAGCAAAACACTCGATCAACGTCCTCTCTTCCTTCTCTGCATTCCCCACACGCTCTTCTCCTTTCCCTGCACCAGACACAAGTTCTCTGGTTTGTCCTCTGACCCTGTGCTGTCCCTCCATCCCCATCACACCATTCTCCTTCCCCTTTATCCTCAGTTTTTCTTCTGTCTCTGAATCCTTCCCCATGCTGTGTAGTTCCTCTCTTGCTCCTGCTCACCTCCTGTGATTGATTTTTATTTACTTCCCCGCTTTCCTGGTAAGTCCCCTGTACGCAGTTTACTCAGACCGAGGTCCCTTGTCTCCTCAGCCTGCCTTGCCTGCTATACTAGAACTGCTGGTGCAAAATCCTGGAGCTTGGAAAAACCTCCAGGTTATTCCCCCCGTTTCACCATTCGGGAGGTTTGTCTCTGTGGCAGTTGTGCTCCTGAAATCCCTTCCCTAAACTGGCTTTGCCCATTTTCTCCCTCGCTCTGCAGCTCCTCCAGCGCTTCCTTAGGGATTTGCTCTCCCGGCGTGGGCTCTGGTTTCTGTCCTTCTGTCGCTCTGCGTTCTCTGTAACCTTATCCACACGTGTACATTCAACCACCCTTCTTTGCAGCTGGCACATGCATAGGCTGGTTTTTCTTTCCTCAATTCCCAGCTCTCAGGCAAGCAGGGCTGGAGAACCTGTCCCCGTGTCACCCGCCTGACTCTATGACTGGTAACGCTGCTGTTTTGGAGGACAGTGTCTGACATCTTTGTGTTAATCTGGACTGAGAATGTGCATAAGCACTAGCCAAAACAGGGGATGTTTCTGAGGGCCAAAAGGTGAATTTCTGCTGTGGGGTGTTGTTGTGTAGCCAGAGCTCTCCCCGCGCTCTACAGCCCTGCACACAGCTGCTGTGTCCTATGCTCATCTCTTGGCTGCGATCACCCGTGTTTGCACCCAGGGTGTTCCTGAGTCGAATGCGAGAGGAGCCTAATGACTTTCCAAAGAGGTCTGGATGGCTTTTAAATAAGAAAGGAAGCACTTTCCGGGCATTTTAATAACGAACTGACTCAGACCGGATGACCGGGAAGGGTTTACGAGCTGTTACCATCTCCCAGCTGCAGTGGTGGCCGTGGTTCAGGCGGGTGGTTCAGCTCTCGGGCAGGACGTGGGTCTGTGCCGTGGGCTGAGCAAGGTGATGTCTGTGCTGTGCTGCTTGTTGGTCTAAAACCATCTAAAACCGGGTACTGGGGACGGAGAACGCGTGTGTGTTATCCCCTGGGAGAAGTTCTCTCGCCCTCCAGGCGGGGTGACTCCTGCTCTGTCACCCGAGTCCCCACCTGGGTAGAGCAGCCGGAGGGGGCTGTGCCGAGGGCAGCCTGTGGGGATTCAAACCTGCACATAAATAAGTATCTGATCTGGTTTTAGTACTCCGAGCAGTAAAAAAACAGCTTTTTTCATCAGCCTGATGGAATCTGTCCAACTCTGAAACTTTGTCTACCAGGAATTGGCTCGAGTTATGTCCTCGTCAGCTGAGTTGCCCTGAGCTCACTATACTTTGCACAAATACTTCAACATAATGAGCAAGTCTTCTCTCTCGGTTTTTTCTTCTTTTTTTAAGCTGCATATGTGAGCTCGTTTTGCTTTGTGTCGCTAGATGGGTTTTGTCCTTCTGCTTCCACCTTGCTGTCTGAGCTTTGGTAGTTACAGCCACGACCCCGGTGGCAGCGACACCATCGGTTCACCACCTCTGCGTTTACTACTTTTATACGTTATTGCAGGCGGCTCTTTGCTGCTCCTGCTCCGGCAGCTCCGGGGTTTTCTAAGGTACGTGAACCGGAAAGCAGCCGCTCTTCATCTTGTGGGTAATTGTGGATCTCTGGATTCGTACCTTGCTCTGGTTATACCCACATGCAGTTAAATTACGATTGCTTTAGCGTTGCGGAGCAATCTGAATACTTGGGCAACTTGTCAAAATCATCTGGAATTACTGTGACATTCCCAAGCTCTGGTAGCCCAATCTTTTCTTTTAATAGTTATTCATTAGTAAGTTTTTTTTCTTTTTGAAGACCAGCTGGTAGCGGCATTCATTAGAAACAGCCCTCAGACCTGTAATTTTGCTTAAAATAACAAAGACTGTCCCATACAATCTGCTTTGCATGTAACTATGTGGTCTGGCAATTATATTTTTAGCATCTAATTAGTTGAGCGGTCTGAGATGGCTGTTCTGTTTCATTTGGGATCAAAATAGGCTAATAAGGTTCCTGGTTATTTCTTCTAACATCTCCTGTTTGATAGCGGGGCTTGTTTTTCCCCACTAAGTGCATCAGGACTAACTCTCCCATTTTAGCTGAAATTAAAGCAAAATCTTTGCCTGGGGCAGCACTGAGTGTGAGGAGCTTCGCTCCAACTGCGAACAATTGGCTGAGTTTTATATGCAATTAAAACCCAGCCTGGTAGCGGGAAGCGCGGCGCTGCCAGCGGGGCCACCCACCGAAAACCGCGGCACGGCAGCGCTAACGAGGCCGGGAGCTCTAATGAGCAATTGCTGCCTTTCCACCTTTCGTGGGTGCGTGAAATACCCCTGTGCGTCCGTCCCCCTCCTGAAGGACTCTGCTCCCACCGCCGGGGATTGCAGGAGCAGCCCTGCCGTTCCTTATTATTCAGCCTTTTCCTAAGCCTGGCTTGCTGTTGTTAAGCTGCGCTCAAGACAGGGCGGTTAAGCTTTTCACAAGGTTTTCTGTGGGGCTCTGGGAAGCACACAGGGGAAGCAGCGATGTGCTTTCAGGGCACCTCTGTGAGACGTGGGGAGGCAGAGGGGGAGTCAGTGTTTCTTCTGATTTCCAACAGCCTCGTTGTTTGCTTGGACAGTCGGGTTTTCCGGCGCACGTACGGTTTAGACGGCACCTTGACTTGTCTTGCAGCTGAGGGGCAACCCGGTGTTTGCATCCAGGGCTGCGATCCAGAAAATGGAGAGTAGTCGCTGCTCCACTGTGAAATGTGGCTCAGGTGGTGGCCGAGCGTCCCCAAGGAGGACGGTGGGTCCGGCTCTGCGGACACAGCTCTGTCCTGTCCTCCTCCTGCAGCCCCCGCGTCTCCTTTAGCACCTGCAGCAAACGAGGGCAGAGGTTTCAGCACGGCCGCTGCTTCAGTCCCCGCCGCTCTGTTTGACACTGAGAGAGGCAAAAATCCCTGGAGGAAAGCAGGCGGTTGTGTAACAAAGTGTGCAGTAACACCATGAGTCACACGGGCGAGAGGGCTATGGGGAGAGCAAATTAAGATTTTTATGAGTGTTCTCATCTCTGACATTTCCTTATTATCTGAGGGTTTGGCTCTGGGATTAATAGTTCCAGGGTAGGATACAGGCTGTAAAAATGCTTGAGTGAAGTGAGTTATTTTCTCTGGTTCCGCAGCCCGGGTGTGTCGGGCAGGGCTGGGCGGCGGGGCCGGCGCTGCTGGTGTCGGTGCGCAGGGCAGGGGGTGCTGGCTTTGCCGGTCCCCAGCCATAGGACACCAGCCCTGTGCTCTGCCCGCGACTGCATGGCAGCAGAACAGCAGGAGGCTCTGGGCTGTGCTTCCCATCCATGCATGAAACGGCATTGTGCTCTTTCATCTCTTCTCCGGTTTCATCCTTTTTGTCTTGTCTTTGTCTCTGGTCCCCTCTTCATTTAACTCAGCAGTGTCAGCCTCCGCCTTGGCCAGGCATAGCAGGGACCAGCTGCAGTGCAGCCCCCATGACCGAGATGTTAGGAGAGCTGCTGACTTGGATTTTGGGGGAAACTGTTCCTTGAGTGGCTGTAAAAACACGTGGGATTCCAGAGGAGAGGTGGTGGGTGCCAACCCAGTGTTTGGCAGCGGTGCAGGGTGGCAGCTGCCATCTTCCCTCCTGGGGCTGGGGACCGACCGCTGGGGGAAATCACAGCGGCAGAGCTGGGAGCCAGTCGAACACACCAGCTCTGGAAAGGAGGGTGACAGCTGGGGGGCAGCAGGGTGACCATGAGCCAGCACTGGGCCCTTGTGGCCAGGAAGCCAATGGTACCTGGGGTGGGTTAGAAGGGGGTGGTCAGTAGGTCAGAGAGGTTCTCCTGCCCCTCTGCTCTGCCCTGGGGAGACCACATCTGGAATATTGTGTCCAGTTGTGGCCCCTCAGTTCCAGCAGGACAGGGAACTGCTGGAGAGAGTCCAGCGCAGCCACCAAGATGCTGGAGGGAGTGGAGCATCTCCCGTGTGAGGAAAGGCTGAGGGAGCTGGGGCTCTGGAGCTGGACAAGAGGAGACTGAGGGGGGACTCATTCATGGGGATCAATATGGAAAGGGGGAGTGTCAGGAGGATGGAGCCAGGCTCTTCTGGTGACAACCACTGATAGGACAAGGGACAATGAGTGCAAACTGGAACACAGGAGGTTCCACTTAAATATGAGAAGAAACTTGTTCCCGGTGAGGGTGGCAGAGCCTGGCCCAGGCTGCCCAGGGGGTTGTGGAGTCTCCTTCTGTGCAGACATTCCAACCCGCCTGGACACCTTCCTGTGTAACCTCATCTGGGTGTTCCTGCTCCATGGGGGGATTGCACTGGATGAGCTTTCCAGGGCCCTTCAACCCCTGACATTCTGGGATTCTGTGAGACAGGGGGATGCGTTTGGGATACCAGCGGAGGAGCACGTGGAGCTGCACAAGTGCAGGAGTGATGGTGCCCATGGACGGGTGGACTGGGCCAGGTGTAACTTGGGAGGCCCAAGGCTTTCCTTGGTGGTACAAGCGGCACTTGGGTTTTTGTGGTATCACCCCATAAATCCTCAGGAGCCCCTTCAGCTCCACAGCCGCTCCGGCCAGGCCGAGGCGGCTCTGGGGCGGAGAAGCGGCTGCATTCCTGCGTGCTGAGCTCAGTGGCTGCAGGAGCCGCTTCCCCTGGTTCCTCCTGGGCTTCCAGGGCGGGCCTGGGGGATGGGAGCGAGGAGGAGCATCCTCCAACCTGACGTAGCCACGGAGAATCACAGTTTCTAGCGATTAGCGACTTCTCCTAGGAGGGAGGAAGTGAGAAACTGAAGTGGCCTTCAGCAGCGGTAGAATGAGTTGGTACAAAGTGTGCTGCAGGAAAAGTGCTCGTGTGTCACTCGCTGTGATCAAGAATTCGGGTATCATCAGACTAGTGAACAAATCATTTTACTTCCCTTGCTAATTGTGCTTTTCACCTAATTTGTAAGTCACCAGAGGCAGCGACTCCTCCTAGACGCTTTGTAAGCTGCTACTAGATTTTATTTATCTCTATGAAGCCTGATCTGTGTGGTCATTTTGCTAAATAGTGGAAAAAAGGCTCTGATAGTTGAAAAGAGGCTGGATGTGGGTTTGAAGCATCGCAGGATTTGTCTTTTTTCTCTTTTCCTAGAAAAATCTTTGGTTTCCGTTGTGGGTTTTTTTCATATTTTCCTGGAACTTGGTGATCTGCTTTTAAATGGAAGTTCAATTAGTGCACAAGTTGTTAATCCCTTCTGCACTCCTATTCCTTTCTCCTGTCTTTTCTCATCGAATGCGTGGCAAGGCATGAGAAATGACCTGGAAGTAGGGGGGTGGTCGTTCCTCCCTGCCGGTGCTGGGGGAGCGCAGAGGGTGAAGGACGCGGTGCTGCTCGCGCGCGATGGAGGTGACATTTCAAAGATGCCTCCTTGGTGCTGGCGTTGAGCTGTGGGTGTCAAACCTCACTTGGTGCTGGGCTGGGGAGGAAACCCCTGAGCGGGCAGAAAGCCTTGAGAAATGATGCCTCCTGTGTTTCAGTCTGTGCCCGTTGCCCCTCACCCTGGCGTTGGGCACCACTGAACAGAGTCTGCTCCATCCTCTGACACCCACCCTGAGCTACTGATCCCATTGATCAGATCCCTCTCAGCTTCTCTTCTCCAGCTCCACAGCCCCAGCCCCTCCTCAGAAACTCTTGTGTAGCTGGACCTGGTTCCACGATGGTGGAAGGAACAGTCATTCTCAGCTGGGGAATGTTGTGCAAGATGTTTAGACACTCTCCAATTCCACCGTTTAACACTGAAAAAGGGTGGATTTAGAACAGATATGAGGTCCCATCTGGAGTTCTGTGTCCAGTTTGGGCTCCCTGGTTAAAGGGGGACAAGAAATTACTGGAGAGAGTCCAGCAGAGGGACACAGAGATGCTGAGGGGTCTGGAGCATCTTTGTGATGAGGAGACACTGAGAGAGCTGGGGCTGTTGAGCTGGAGAAGAGAAGCTGAGAGGGATCTGATCCATGGATCAATAGCTCAGGGTGGGTGTCAGAGGATGGAGCAGACTCTGTTCAGTGGTGCCCAACGCCAGGGTGAGGGGCAACGGGCACAGACTGAAACACAGGAGGCTCCATGTGAACATGAGCAGAAACTTGTTTGCTGGGAGGTGCCAGAGCCTGGCCCAGGCTGCCCAGAGCGGGTGTGGAGTCTCCTTCTCTGAGACATTCCAACCGCCTGGACCCACCTGTGTGATCTGCTCTGTGACCCTGCGTGAGCAGGGCTGGGCTGGGGATCTGCAGAGCTCCTGCAGCCCAGCCAGCCTGGGGTTCTGTGGACAAATTCTTCCCCATGGGGGTGCTGAGGCCCTGGGACAGGCTGCCCAGAGAAGCTGTGGATGTTCCCCTTCCAACCCAAACCGTTCTGTGCTTCTATGATTTGTTGACATTTGTATTTCATCTAAGGAGGAAAAAACTTTACCCCAAATAGAAGCAAAAGTTACCAAAGTCGTTGAGGAGTCCTGGAGCTCTGGCATCCTACAGGCTGCCGGTAACTGCCAAAAATCAGGTTTGCTTGATGTGCAAAAAAATCAGGTTTGCTTGACCCCTTCCAGCCGCAGGGTTTAATTGCGTGTAACTGGTGTATGTGGCGCTGAAAGAGCAGAACAGAAGGCGGAATTTGGACAGGTGAGAGATGTTGGTGATCAAATGGTCCCGTATCAGAGAAATCTGGCAGACCCTCGAGGAAGGGTCTCTTCATGGACATCCCAGGATCTGCATGTGGCACCGTCCAGTGCTGTTGAAAGGTTCTTCTCGGAGGGGGACGTAGCTCAGGTCTTGCTCCTTGGCTTCTCCCCTCCTCCCAAAGGCCTCCCCGACCATCCCGCTGCTGACGGGGGAAGTTGGCAGAAGGGGCTGCGTGTTTTCACATGGCACTTGGAGCTCTGGCATCCTGCCCCACCTCCTGGGCACCTGAAATGGGATTTTTAGAGGCGATTTTCCCCCAAGACACCAGCAGTCTTCTCCAAGCAGCAAGTTTTGTATGAAGAAGGATCCTCCTCAGGTCCTTGAACTGTAATGACCACGTCTTTCTTTCCTGAGCCGTTCTGGTGTTTTTGGTACCTCTGGGTGTGCTGTGTGTTGTGTCCGATGGAGAGGGTTTGGTGTCACTCTGTGATGCTGGATCTGATTTCCAGCAGCTCCTGGAAAGGGCACTAAACAGAGGTTGGCAGTGGTAGTACAGCACTGGGCTCTTGCTTTTTTTCCCCTCTGTGTTCACGCTGAAGTCTCATTTCTGTTGATCTAAACTTCTCCTCTGGTTTATCTTTCGTTTGCTGCAGGTGGGACCAGTGGCAGAACAAGAAGAGATTGAGCTGTGACTGAACCAGGAGGTTTTGGACGCTGTCTGAGGATGGTGAGTACATATTCCAGTTTGTCTTCTGGGGGTGGTTTTGGGCTTTCCTTGTGTGTCCAAATCTTGTACTGCTGCCAAATGTGTGAGAATAAATAAGAGAATGGGAAAGAAGAGTGCTGGTATATTATATAGAGTAATATAATATAGAGAGATTTTATTACTGTGGCCATGATGCTGTTGGTAGGACAAGTTTACCCTTTCATTTTTTATTGGAATGTACCAGGAAAAAAGTAAATAAGACTGGAATCCTCTTCTGCTTCCTTGGGCTACTGACATGGTTATTTTGGGTTTGTGGCTTACTGATTTATTTTTGCTTTAAAACTGAATGTTGGGCTTTCTCATTCTGTTCTTCTGTCAGCTCTCAGTGAAGATTTAACACCATGTTAATAACGTGCTCTGGTGCCACCAAAGTAGCAGAATTTTCGGGATAATTAGTCGCAGAAGAATATGGTATAAGAGAATCTGGAAAGACTGGAACACAGCCAGACCAGCCAGATTGCTGATAAACTCAGATCAAGTGCCTCTAATGCAAGAAATAACCCAAAATACGTGCGATCTGATGAGAGGAAGAAAACCAGAGACCAGGAATGTTGAAAAATATGCTGCAGGTGTTGTTAGGGCGGTGGTTTGAGGGGGTTTGCAGGTGACACGGGGACCTGCGGGCGCCGGGAGCCCGAGCGTTGCTGCAGCAACGCAGGATCAACGGCAGCTCCGCGCTCGCCGCTGCCAGGAGTGAGTCGTGGCGTCAGGAGGAGAACAGAGCAGAACAGCAGAGACGGTCAGAGGGCTGGAAATCCAAATTGAGGACGAGAAAATGTAGGTTAAACATGTGAAAATAAAAATAAAATCTGGCAGGCTGCTCAAGGAAATAGTGACGTCTCCTGTGGGATCGTCCCCTGTGTGATCTGCTAACAACTGGAATAGAAAAGGAAAGGTGCTCTCTGCACTAATTGCACTGTCAGCTCTAGTAGTTACGCATGCAGTGGTTTTTGGTGTAGTCCCTATCCCGATACTCCCTGCTTTGGCTTCAGGGTCTCTTGTGCTTTTGATCGGAACAGTTTGGGGTTGAGGAGCTTGCTCTGGGGTGCAGACGTGAAAGTTTGTCCTTGTCGTGGCCTGGGAAAGTGTGTGACCCTTCAGACTGTGTTACCCTGGTGGCAGATTGTAAAAGACCCAACAACTTCTCTTGTATGAGACTGATGCAGATGTATCCAGATATCAGTGAAAAAGCAAAGAGTGGATTAAAATTGAAAATACATCCAAAATCCCTCCAGGAAACACAGGTTGCACAGGGTAGTCCCTCTTGCTTTGTTTTTGAATTTGCCCTGTGTTGTTTCAGTTGATGGTCCCCGGTTCTTGTATTGGGATTGGTAAAGTGCGGTGCTGCCCGTGAGCATCTCCGTGGCCTTTGGGGTTTGTAGATCTGTCACGTTCCAATTGGGCATCTGAAGAGCTCTAGTCTTCTAAATTCTTCTCTGTAGAGAAGCCATCTCTAATCCTTGTCACCCCTTTTCAGACCTTTATTCTCTTTGGGGTGCATAGGCTGGAACTTGGGACTTATTAAAACATGAAAGCGTTTGCTTTTCCCTGTGCTCCTTTCCTGTGTCTTGACAGATACTCATCCTGACCTGGCCCTGGCCCACCCTTGGTTGTAACCAGGGATGGTTTGGTTTCTTCTAGACAAGAGGGTCTTCTGCTCCTTATGAATACCTGAAGATGACTTTTAAGAAGAAAATATTGGCTTTTTGTCTCCTTTGGCAAGGGAGAGAAAGCAACTAATAATTGTGAGCTGTGGGAATAAGCACTTGCCTCCATCTGCTTCTGAGCTTCTGGCAGCAGTTGGAGGTGAGGACCTGCTGCAAACTCTTGACAACCTCCTCCGAGTCCTTTTGCCACCTCTCGGGAGGGTCGTGACTGCTGGGGTGAGGGCTGGAGCTGGGGTCTGGTTGATGGACCATCTGCAGGGTTCTCTGCAGCCCTTCGGAGCTGGACTTCTCCAGGCAGCTGCCGGGAGGGTTGGCTGGAGGCCCGGTTCCCCACAGGCATGTGGAGTGCTCCGGTGATTCCCCGGGGAGCTCTGCAGTCAGAGGACACAGCGCCAATGCTGCCTGAAAGCTGCTCCCGTCTCAGCAGCGCCCGAATCTGGATGTGTCACCAGCTGCTCTCCGCTTTCTGCTGCTACAAACGCCTGGTGTAGCGGCAGGTAGGAGCTCTGTTTGCTTTCATTGTATGACTCTTCTCATTTCTTTCCCAAAGACTAGCTGCTGCTGAAAATGACCTTGAAGGCAGCAGGTAGTAGTGGTTTAATTCTTAACTCTGGCTATTGAAGTCCGAATGAGCACCCAGCACCTTCACAGAACCCCAGGCTGGTTGGGCTGCAGGAGCTCTGCAGATCCCCAGCCCAGCCCTGCTCACGCAGGGTCACAGAGCAGATCACACAGGTGGGTCCAGGCGGTTGGAATGTCTCAGAGAAGGAGACTCCACACCCGCTCTGGGCAGCCTGGGCCAGGCTCTGGCACCTCCCAGCAAACAAGTTTCTGCTCATGTTCACATGGAGCTTCCTGTGTTTCAGTCTGTGCCCGTTGCCCCTCACCCTGGCGTTGGGCACCACTGGACAGAGTCTGCTCCATGCTCTGACACCCACCCTGAGCTATTGATCCATTGATCAGATCCCTCTCAGCTTCTCTTCTCCAGCTCAACAGCCCCAGCTCTCTCAGTGTCTCCTCATCACAAAGATGCTCCAGACCCCTCAGCATCTCTGTGTCCCTCCGCTGGACTCTCTCCAGTAATTCCTTTTCCTTCTTAAACTGGGGAGCCCAGCACTGGCCCCAGAACTCCAGATGTGGCCTCACACCAGGGCAGAGCAGAGGGGGAGGAACAACCTCCCTCAACCTGCTGGTCACAGTCCTCTTAATGCACCCCAGGTACCATTGGCCTGGGCCACAAGAGCACGTTGCTGACTCATGATCACCCTGTTGTTGACCAAAACCCCCAAGTCCTTAATACATAACTTAAAACTAATACATAACTTAATTAATTACATAACTTAATGGCCCTTAATACATTACTTAAAACTAACCTGGCAGGTAAGTTGGCACGAGGTTCTGTGGCTCTGCCGGCAGCTCGGGGGTCGGCTCATGCCCTTTGGCGGAGCCCGTGACCGCTGGTCTGGGTGGGTTTTTGCAGCTCAGCCGTCCCTCGTCCCCTCTTGCTGACGTACAGAGTCGACAGCCCTTGACTTCTGTCTGACCTCTGGGCAGCTTTCTGAACAAATCTTAAATGCAGTATTGCGGTTCTAGAACCTCTTCTGCGGGCCTGTGAAGATAAAAAGATGGCACTCGCCATCCCGGTCCTGATTTAAAGGGTATAAAATAGTAACTTTTCTTTCAACCAAGTTCAGGGGTTTGTTTCTGGGAGGCCGCCTCAGTGGCTCAGCAACCCTCCAGTTCACCCAAGGACCTCCTTAGGCTTTGAGGAACCGAATTTTTTTGTAGAGGGACCTGAGACAAAGATGCCACCATGTGACAAAGGTAGAGAAGGCAGCACAAGAAGTTCTGTTGCCCGCAACTAGTCAGCTCTTGGTGTCAGCTTCTGTAGCTCCCCTGCACAGGTAGTGGAGAGAAATAGAAATACGTGTCTGAGTGCAGGTCACCTCACCATGGAGCTGGTATCTGCTAAGCAGGAGGATAAATTTTAACTTTTAGGATAAGATAAATGATACAAGTCTCTCCCTTCCACTCCTTGCCTGTTAAAAGATGTTGATAAGCAGGTCCGGCGGGGCTCGGTGGCCGCTGGAGCCCCAGGCTGTTGGGCAAAGCTGCGCTGGCTCCCGTCGATTTGACTGATGTCCTGGCAGCACCTGCTGTGGAAGCCACCTCCTCGTGCCAGGTTTCCTGTGGTTTTCCTCCAGCTGAGGCAGATCGGGGCAGCTTGTACAATGCACAAACTGCCAGGGACAGGGCTGTGGCTTCAGATCTCCACCACCCGTTGCCGTAGCCCCTTGCGTTCCCTCCTGTCTGTCTGCAGGGTGATGCTGTGGTGATGAAAAATTCACCCTTAATATCTAGAAGGGGTGGGAGTGGTGCCCTCTGCCTAACGAAAGAGTGATCACAGCAGTCTTATTGGTGATGCCAAAAAGAAATGGAGGATAAAGACATGTTGTGGTTGGGAAGGGCACACCTATGCTGGTTGTGGCACCTCCCTGTAGTAGATGGGACCAATTTTCCTCATCCCACCCTTTTGCTGCTTCCCCCCTCCTGCAAGTGATGGGCTCTGCCAGCACCTGCTTGTTGATCCCCCCTGGCTGTGTCTCCAGAAAGCTGGACCAGCTGCTGACTAAGAGATGCGGTTCAGGGTGTTGACCGGCTCCAGGCCAGGAGAGCGGTGTGACCATCGCGGTGGGTGTCCCATGCTCCCGGTGTCACTATTGCGGTGCCTGTCCCGTGCTCCCGGTGTCACCACTGCGGTGGGTGTCACCGTTGCGGTGGGTGTCCCATGCTCCCGGTGTCACCATCATGGTGCCTGTCCTGTGCTCCTGGTGTCACCATCGCGGTGGGTGTCACCATCGCGGTGCCTGTCCCGTGCTCCTGGTGTCACCATCGTGGTGGGTGTCACCATCATGGTGCCTGTCCCGTGCTCCTGGCACGATTCCCTGGACATATTAGTCCAGGTGTGGACCCCATGTTGCAGGCTGGGCTCCTGGTGTGTGCCGGCACATCTCCATGGGGAATATTGTCTCCCTCGGAGGCTGCAGGGCGGTCCCTCACGTGCCAGCCCTGTCTTTGCGGAGCGCTGTGCTTTCTCAGAGCCTCCCAATCCCTTTTGGGACCTTCACGAGAGGTTGTAAACTGTTCGTGTGGAGGGGTGGGAGGAGCAGCACGGGAGGGAGCCGCTGAGCGTCAGCAACATGCATTGCAAGTCGGGGGAAAAGGGGTTAATTACTGCAAACCGGTCTTAAGAACATGCTGCCCATGTTATAATCGCCTCTTCTTTTCCTCAAAGAACATGAGACCTTTATGGTGGTTGTGATTGGGAGAAAACGAGGGAGGTTTCTCTCTCCCTTTGCATGAATGTTCACATGCACGACACTCAGAGGAGCCCAGTTCTGTGAAAGTAACCTCGTCTTTCACGTTCGGTCTGCTGGTGGTTTGTGATATGGAGCAAATAGTGGCTGTTCAGCCGAGGAGGCGTCTGAGGTGACATTCAGGAGCTCCCTCCAGCTCTGCCAGCCAGACCAGGCCCTGAGCACTCGGTGTTCCTGTGCCCGGCACCGGGCGGCCTCGCTGCCACCGCTCCTGTCCCCGTCCGGTCGATGGCATGGGAATGAGAGCAGGTGCTCTGTGAAATGCTGGAGGAAGGGGTGAACGTGGTGGAGTTTGAATCTGGTTCCTCAAGCTCCGTGAGCCTCGGTGCTGAACTTCAGGGCAAGGTCTGTGTCCGCTCTGCACCAGGCACAGCTCTTGGGTGGGAGTTTCTAAGCCATGTGTGAGTCTTTTTTTAATGCTAAAAGTGCAAAAATATTTCAGTTAAAACAGGAGAACATCTATTTCTGGATGTTCAGGTCATCTTAGGTTGGAAATTCAAAGTGATGATCTGATGAGCAACCTTTTAACTCCGCACAGCTGCAGCTTAGGGTTATAAAGGTCCTTCTGCAACTCGAGCTGGCAACAGTCCCCATGCCAGGCCCTGAGCTGGACGCTGGTTCTAAACATCTCGCTGCGGCTGGAGCAGACCCCTTACCTGCCCCGTCCGTGGGTTTGTGTGTTATTAACGCTGCCGATGTGTTGTATGCAATTAATATGTTAAATAGCGATGCGTACTGAGACACCTCTGCTTCAGCCATTATCCACAGATGCGCTTTGTTGCTTTTCTGATGTGTCAGGGAAAAAAAATATATTAGTTTTACTTTAATAGCTACACTTTCAATATAAAAGGTTCCTTTTGCTGCCCTGGTTTTGCAGCAGCCGTCTGGCATTCACCGAGAGAATCACCCGTGGGGAGCAGGTGCCTCTCCTGCCGCCCAGGGTTGGCCACGACAAGTCCGTAACCTCATCCGTAACCCTCTGTTCTCGGTGTGTTGACTTTGTGTGTAACGCAAACGTGTTTTGGTTTGTGGGTGCCAGCTGGACTCGGGTCCCCCAGGCTGAGCAATACCTGACGTTTGCCCCCGTGCACTGTGGAAATGGTGGGCAGGGGTGGAGCCGAGGCAGTGATGGGATTTCATGGCTTATCTCCAGGTGTAGTCACATTCTCTTCTGGGGTTTTTATCCTGAATTGTGCGTGGCTGTGGTCTGTGTGTCTGGTTTCTCAGCACGGGGGTTCGTTAAGTGGCTCTTTGCCTGGGCACTGTCACCCTGCAGTGACACAGGACAACAGGCCTGGGCGTGGAAAAGCTTGTCCCTTGGTTGAAGCAGCTCAGAATAATCTAACCCTTAATGAATTTGTGCAGAAACGCCTGAATCTTCTATCTGACTTCAGGAAAACCTTTTGGCATGCGGTTGGTGTTGCTGGGTAGTGCTGGCTGTGGGGCAACCATGTTGAAAAGGAGCTTAATGCCTACAGGCTGTGCCCTGTTTGGATGGTCCAGGAACAAAAAAGCTGGTGCAATTTGAGCAAAATTACTTGGGCCTGGGCCTTGAAGGATTAATGAAGGCTGGGGTTTAATTTTTCATTTTAAGAAAGAGATTCTCACTCGGACTGAATGGTGGGAGTTGGAGTGCAGAGCAGGAGCTGGTGCTGGAACTGGAGATGGCATTGCTGGGGAGGCTGCTGGACTGTGGCCTCTGGCACAGGCTGTGACCTGGGGAGTTTGGGGTTTGCTCCTGGACGTGCCAAACAACAGAGAGCAGAAGTCAGCTCCTGGGTGTTCAACCTGCAGCGGTCCCTGTGCCCCAGGCATTTCCCTGTGTCTGCAGGCATTGCTATACCAGAGTTAAATCATAGAATCATTTTGGTTGGAAAAGATCCTCAGGATCATGGAGTCCAACCATAACCCACCCCTGGCACTGCCCCGTGTCCTGAGAACCTCATGTCCGTCTGTCCAACCCTGCAGGGATGGTGACTCCAGCACTGCCCTGGGCAGCCTGTTCCAATGCCCCACAGCCCTTTGGGGAAGAAATTGTTCCCCACATCCAACCTCACCCTCCCCTGGCGCAACTTGAGGCCGCTTCCTCTGCTCCTGGCGCTTGTTCCTGGGGAGCAGAGCCCGACCCCCCTGGCTCCAAGCTCCTTTCAGGCAGTTCAGAGATCAGAAGGTCTCCCCTCAGCTCCTGTTCTCCAGCTGAACCCCCAGCTCCCTCAGCCGCTCCCATCACACTTGTGCTCCAGCCCTTCCCCAGCTTCGTCGCCTCTTCTGCACTCTCTCTAGTATTTCAATGTCCTTCTTATGATGAGTTGTTGACAGGTCAGTAAGGGGGACAGTGGCCCTGGGGAGCCTTGTCCCCACCAAGGACCATGGGCACGCAGGTGCTGGTGGTTCCAGTCTCATCCAGCTGCTCCTTGCACACACAGCAGCCCCTGAGTGCGAGGACTTGAAGGCTTGGGAGCATCCAGCACTGAGGAGCGAGCAGCGCAGCCCTTTGTCCTCCCTCCGTGCGCAGGCAGAGGCCGGCGGGAGGGTCGCAGGGAGAGGTTTGCGGCGGGCGGCTCCTGGCCGAGCATCCCAGCGGGGCAGCCGGGCGCAGGGCTGGGGGCCGGGGACAAGGCCTTCCCCGCCGCTATTGTTCTGCCGCTCGCGCCATGGGTGCGACACGAGGCAGGTGCTGGCGGGAGATGTGCCGCAGGCTCCCGGCGAGCGGGACGGGATCCCCCGGCGGCTGGTGGGCCGGCAGGTGCGTCGCTGCCGTCCGCCCGCGGGCATCGCGCCGGCTGTGCGCACGGGGCCGGGGCTGGAGGGGCGGGGGGATCCCTCTGTCGCTCTCTCCATTTTCTGTCCGGGAGACACTCATGGCAGAGCCGAGCTCGGCGGCCTCGGGAGGGAGGAGGAGCCTGCCCGGCCCCCGCCCGCCCCCCCGCCATTGTCAGCGGCAGCCGGCAGCGCTGGGCACCTGCCGGGGATGCTGCTGCCCTTGCCGGGCCCGGCGGAGCGCGGGGGCTGCAGCCGGCCCGGCGCGGTGGCCGCGGATCCGCTGCCGCCAGCAGCAGGGACCCGGGGGCAGGAGATGCTGCTTGTGCCTGCCCGGCCCAGCTGCCGCCTCGGGAAATGAATATGACTCTGCCCGGCCGCGTCTCCTGCTCCATGCTCAACTGCTTCGTAAGTGCTGCTTTTTTCTGCCCCCCCTTCCTCTCCTCCGTGCAAGTGGGGCTGCACGCCAGCTTCTCTCCGTGCTGAGGCGGCTGCACCAGACCAGGCCTGTCCTTGAGGCCGGGCTGCGTGCGGATCCTCCTGCCCTGGGTCCGCCTGGCCTGGCTGTCATCTCCTGCACAGGGGGACCCCTCCTCCTCCCCCCGGTGCCACCCCTGCTCCCCGTGTCCGCTGCCGGGGCCCAAGGGCACAGCAGCGCCCGGCACCGCAGGCCGAGTCGCCGGAAGGCCCGGTGAGCGTGTTGTGCCACGCAGGCTCCAGCCGGTCCCTGCTCGGAGCTGGAGAATCGCGGTGCCAGAGCCGGCGGCCCCGGGGAGCCCCGGCTCCCGCCATGGCTGCAGCGTGCGCAGCGAGACCCCTGTGCTGACACTGCGGGGGGTGCCGGGGGAGGGGGTCCTGCCTCTGCATCTTTTATACCTTCGGAGAAAGGAGTTTCCTTGCTCAGAGGAAACCTGATGCCCCTTCCTGCAAAAAGCCCCCCCCAAGGAGGACTCATGGCCAAACGAGCTCTGAGGCTTTCAGGCTTGTGAAAGGAGCAGGGTCGTGGGCACCCGCTGGTAGCCGGGGTGGGGCGGTGGCAGCGGGAGATGCTCAGCTCAGCCTCCCGCCCGTCCCGCGCCGCAGGCAGGAGGACAAGGACAGCCGGGCCGGTGGAGCGCTCGGCTGCCCTGTTCCAGTTCCTGCTGCTCACCGGGATTTCTTTGCGAGCTGCGAAGTGGCGATGGGAGATGATCTCTGCTCCCCAGCTGTCGCACGGCTGTTCAGGCACTCACCTTCCTTCGTGCTCTCCTGGGCTAGTGCCCCAGCATCGCAGCGGCCCCCGAGCCCCCCAGCGTCTCTGGTAACCAAGGGCTGCTGGAGCGGGTGCCCAGGGCCTGGTGAGCGGGTGAGGGGCGGAAATGCCCTGGCCGGCAGTTGGGGTTCGTGCTGAGATTTGCACCAGCTCGGGCAACTCTGGAGCCAGGGGTGGGCAGGGGGCAGCCCTGCTCTGCGGTCCTGCGAGCGCGTCAGGACGGGCTGCACCTTCAGGTGCTGGGGCTCGAGCAGCTGTCAGCAGCACGAGGGGATCCAACAGCATTTTAAATAGAACTGAGCCAACAGTGTCAGGTTCACTTTTTTTCAGATTGAAATTTGGTGTTGTGGCTCAGATGACTTAACTGGAAAGAGATTTCATTTTAAAATATTGTTTGATGCTTACAGAACAGAGTATTTCCTAATAAATGCTGGAGCCTAGAGGAGCTATAGTTAGAGAGCAAGAGGCATTCTGAAGAAAAGATTCCCACACTGAATACCCATGGAATTAAGACTGTCCTGAGCTCCGGGCAGGCGAGCATCCTCAGCTGAGTGTTGGATGCTGCTCGCTCACGTAGCCAGTTGGTGGTTTGGCAGAATATGGGGTGAGGGTCGGTGAAAGCGAGGACCGAGATCTCATGAGTGACTGAAGATCGACACGTCCTGAACTGAGACACTCTCTCCGCTTTCCCAAGGATGGTGTGTCCAGGCTCTATGTTCTCTCAGCCTTTGTGGTTTTCCCGGCGTGTCCGTCTCAGCAGCTCAGACACGTCCAGCCGCCATGAGGACGAACGTCCTGCTTGGGTGCTGTCACCAGTCGGGCGCACAAGTTGTGAATTGGCTGCACTTGGGTACAGCTGTTGTAGAGTTACATTTCACGCTTGCATATTCTCCTCAAAAAGCTTCAGGCTCTTCCCAGATTTCTTTGGGCTGAGAGTAATAACGAACACTTCCAAAAGAAAATAGTCCTTCTGAACGTAGGAGGAGGAAGAGTAGGTGGAAGCTGTAGGTGGAAATCCTCTGTGCCACGGTGTTTCTGCTGTGCTGCCATAGTAAAGGTAATGGGGTAACCTTTCATGTGACAAATCACGATCACGTCGATCCAGGATCCTGTGCGTGGCCGAGGTGTTTCTGCTTGGCTTCCCAAATACAACACGGGTGGAAGAGACGGGGCTTGGAGACCTGGTTCAGTCTCTCCCTGTGCTGTGGGAGTTCTGCAGCAGCAGGACGAGCCACTGAGGTCCAGAGGCAGAACAGGCATTTCCATGCACAGGTCCAGGAGATCCCCAACGTATTGGGGTGCCAAGAGCATCCAGCAGCCTCAATTTTTGCCTTTTCACAACGTGTGCTGGCTGGGGCCTGTCTCAATGTGTGTTTTGTTTGCAATGCAGGGTGAGGAAGGCCCTCCCAGTTTGGAGTACATCCAGGCCAAGGACTTGTTCCCCCCGAAAGAGCTTGTAAAGGAGGAAGAGTCATTGCAGGTAAGGAAGTAAAAACAACAACCAAACAAAGCAATAAACCAGCTTTGGGGTTCAGCAGGCTCAGCTCTGGTGGTCTTGAACCTGAGAGCCGTTCTGCAGCCCGCTTCGTGTTCCGGAGGGACCGGCGGGTCCTTCCGCACGCGTGCAGACTGTGGCGGCGGCTCTGAACGCCCAGGCCCTGCCTCCCCGGCCCTGCCAAGATGCTGCGATTTGCACAGCATCACATCTGCCGCTTGGAAATATGGCTGGAGCAGGATGGAATATGGAGCCGTCCTGGGCATTCCCTGCCCTCCGCCTGCGCTGACAGGGAGAAACCGCGGAGCCTCTGCAGCAGGTGGACGCTGCTGGGACAGGCTGAGTGTCGGCGCTGGGCTGGGCTCTGTGTAGCCGTACGGTGCAGCTGCACTGGCTGATCTGGCTGTAATACATGTTGCTCCTGGCATTTTCCTGCTGCAGAGCTGTTAGAAAGAGAAACCTCTGCCCGATGCCAGCCTCCTGCTGCAAAAGCCCTTGAAAGACACCCGGTGCTGTCGCTGCTGTGCAGCAAGGGCGAGATCCTGAGCGGTGGGAGCCGAAGCGTCCTGGTGTTTGTTATTGCCTTTAACATCGGCCGCTGGCACCTTGTCCATCCTCCTCATCCTCCAGGCTCACGTTGGGTGTTCTCGCTGCAGTGTTTGAGTTTGTTCCGCGATTGGCATCATCTTGGTTAAACGGTGCTGATAAAAGCAAGGGCTGCGGCAGCGGGAGGAGCGACGCGCAGGAGCAAACGCGGGGTCGGGGCTGCAGGGCTGTGGCTTTCGGGAGGTGAAGCTGCTGAGGTGACTGAGCTGAGCCCACCCGGAGAAGAGCAGAATCTGCTCAAGTCTTCTGCGTGGAGGACCATAAAATTCACCCCTCCCAAAGGGCAATTTGCCTTCAGCAATTTGTTGTTCTCTTGATGGAAGGTGAAGTCTAAAAGGACGCCATCGGCTTGACAACAAGCTGTATTTGGGCACCTGTCAGTCTATTCCAGGATTTTCCTCTGTCAGTTCTTGCAGTTTTCACCATCCCGTTTCTAATCTGTCTCCCTTCTGTTGCTGTGTGAAAGAGCCACACAAGCAGAAGAAACACATGCCAACTAAAAACAGCTCCGGCAATCGTGCGTAAAAAAACTGCAGGAATAAAGAGTGTCTATTTTTTAATGTCAAATAATTCAGTTTTTTAAAGTGTTTTCAGATAGGTGCCAGTCTAAAGTTATTTTTGTACAAGCAACTTAAGAAGGGAGAAGTTGTTGGTACAGTTGTCACTTGCACATAAAGTCTGAAATCCAGGAAACTCAATTTTTAGGCAGCATATACCCAACCTCTAGCATCGGCTTAGAAATCGAGACAAGGCTGTCTGACTTGTGCTAATTACAGGATAATGAGTTGTTTCATCAGGTGCCCTGTCTGGCGAGCAAAGGGCTCTGGCTGAAATGATAAATCTTTGTGACATTTTCATATAATTGGTTCCTCACGTCACCTGGTGCAGGTGGCATTCGGGGGGCGATGAGGACTCTACTCGGTTCAGGGAAGAGGAGACTGATGAATTTTAAGCTGATTCACTTTTTAATTTTTTTTAATTCAAGAAAATCAAAGTTAAACTTGCCCATCTGCCAGGATCCCCTGTTTTAAAACTAGCTGGGGCATGTCTGGGCTGATAGGCAAAGCCAGAGAAACACTTGATTATCTGGATTTTTATTTTTCAGTTTCTAATATAGGTAACTTAATTAGTTTCCTCAGTCATGCAAATACTGTACGCAGAGATTCCCTCGCAGCCTTGTTAGCAGAAACTGGGCAAACCTTTGATTCATGGACCCGCATTGGTACCTGTCAATCTTGGGGTGCTGCTATGAGCCCCCTTGGTTTATGTGACACATCGGGATCTCGTCTGGACTCTGCCGTGGGGCAGGGGACTCGGGCTGAGAGGCTCCAAACTGTGCCTGACATTGTCACCTTTGTCATGTCACCTGTGCCAGGGCTGCCTGTACCCTCTCCAAAAAGCAGGGACCGTAAAACCCTCCACTCCCACGCAGCCCCTCGCTGCCAGGTGCCCGTGGTTGGCGTACGTGGTGTTTGTGGTCACACCTCTCCTGTGCATGTATTAATATTAATAATTACAGAACCCCAGTCTGGCTGGGCTGCAGGAGCTCTGCAGATCCCCAGCCCAGCCCTGCTCACGCAGGGTCACAGAGCAGATCACACAGGTGGGTCCAGGCGGTTGGAATGTCTCAGAGAAGGAGACTCCACACCCGCTCTGGGCAGCCTGGGCCAGGCTCTGGCACCTCCCAGCAAACAAGTTTCTGCTCATGTTCACATGGAGCCTCCTGTGTTTCAGTCTGTGCCCGTTGCCCCTCACCCTGGCGCTGGGCACCACTGAACAGAGTCTGGTCCATCCTCTTGACATCCCAGTTATCCATCAGGAGGTTCTCAGCGGCTCCTGATGTATCTTCGGCAGCAGATCCCTCGCGTGGTCCCAGCGCTGTCGGTGCTGTTGTGGGCTCTCAGCACACGACGAGCACGTTGCCGGGAGTGACTCCCACGGGAGCTGCGCTGCGGCGCAGTGGGACGAGCGGCTCTTGGCACGGATGGTGCCCACAGCTCTCTGCACGTCTTCAGCTGGCGGTGTCTCCCTTGCAGGTCCCGTTCACGGTGTTGCAGGGTGAGGGTGTGGAGTATCTCGGCCACGCGAACGATGCTGTGATCGCCATCTCCAACTACAGGCTTCATATCAAATTCAAGGATTCTGTGATCAACGTAAGTCCACATCTGCCTGTTCCTGCTGCCTGAACCGTGATTCCTCGCAGTATTTCGGGGGGGTAAAGGCCAGTTCTGTGTCGTTGAGCTGTCCCTCTTCGAAGGTGCCATGCCTGATGCCATCTCTCGTTAATGCTGGTCGTGCAGTTGCTGTTTTGCTGCTGCATTTCGGGGTGTAGATGGGGTTCTCAGCTGGATAATAATTAGGTCTTTCCCTTGCTGTTCTTTTTAAATTCAAGCATTAAGCTTGGCAGTTTTAAGACTGTTAAGGTCTCTTGCAGGCCAGTTTTAATGAGACTTCTCCTGCCTGGAGACCAGCAATTGAGAATGAGACAGTGGGAGCCTGAGGCTTTCTCTCGCTGTCTTGGCTCGCCGTCTTTTATTGCAGCTTTTGTCTGGCTCGGTTACCTGCACTTGTCTGGATGCGATTTAGTCAGTAACTACCCCCAGGTGGGAGGCTACCCAGGGACAGAACAGAAATCCGAATAGTAATTGTCGAAGGAGGCTCTGCGCTGAGTCACCAAGCTTCATAAACCTCTGAGTGGGTTCGTAGTTTGGAGTAGAAGCTCGTGACTGTTGGTGGAGCCGTGACTGCGCGTGACGGGCCCGCGGGCCAGGCTGCGGTGTCTGCCGCGGGATGCGGCGCGTCTCGTCATGCCCTGCGTCTGTCCCTCGCAGGTGCCTTTGAGGATGATGGAGAGCGTGGAGTGTCGGGATATGTTCCAGCTTCACATCGTCTGCAAGGACTCCAAAGTGATCAGGTATCTGTTTAATTGTTGTATCGTAGATGCTGCTGCAGGCCGGTCGCCACGGTCAGCTCCAGCGTCTCCCTCTGTGCTGCCATTGGAATTGAGCTGTTCCTGGCCAGGGTTACTAAGACAGAGCTCCCTGTCCATGTGTCTCGGCTGGATGAACTTACCCACTGAGGATGATTTACTGTTGGCTTTGCAGGTGCCATTTTTCCACCTTTAAGCAGTGCCAGGAGTGGCTGAAGAGGTTAACTCGAGCCATTGCCCGCCCTGCGAAGCCTGAGGACCTCTTTGCGTTTGCCTACCACGCGTGGTGCTTAGGAGTCTGTGTGGACGAGGAGGATCAACATGCACATCTCTGCCGTCCAGGTGAGCTCCTGGCCGGTCCCCTCTCTGCTTTTCCATCCAGAATCACTGCAATGCAGTTTGAACTGTTGTTCATAAACTGATGTCTGGCTGTGTCTTAGGCTGTGCTGTAGCCATAGCTCAAGTTTACCTTGGTGAGGGGCATCCTGTACCTGGCCTAGAGATCAACTGATGGCCAGGTACAGCACAGTAAAAGAAATAATAGTAATAAGGACAATAAGGGGTGTTCTGAGCCAGCGACGTGTGCACAGCTTTTCCCTTTTTCCTATGAAAACACCCCATACTTTAGTACTCTCATAGTGATGGAGAGCCCACGCAGTCTTGCCCCAGGGTAGTAAACACCATCAGCTTTGAGACAGCTTAATTAACATGAGTCCATCTGCATCTCTTCTCCAACACCTAGAAATCATAGAATAGACACTCCCGTGTTCAGATCTGTGGAGACGTCTGGTACGTCTTTACACAGACACAAACAGAATCTCTGAATCCATAAAGAGAAGAGCAGAGCTGTGATGGTGCCCTCGTGTGGACTGGGAGTTTCGCTTCACTGGGAGCACAAAGTTCACTTGCAGTTGCTTTTTCTTTAAACAGCTTCATCATGGATAAAAGGGGATTAAAATGAGTGACAAACCTGGCTTTAGTCTTAAAAATGTGCTGATACAAGAGGAGAGAAGCAGTAGCATGAATGAACTGTCCAAACACAGGTTGGGATGGAGGGATGGGGTTGAATGGGTTAGCTGAAAGAGATCTCAAAAAGAAGCTGACAGAGAAAAGGTAAAGTACATGTTTTTACTGTGTCCCAAACACCAGCCATTGGGAGATGTTTGTTGTCTTTGCTTTAGAGAAAGGAGTATTCTCTGGTATAAATAAGCCTACCTGTGGAAGTTGTTGCTGCAGGGTATGAATGGGGTGAAGAGCTTTGCAGTGTTTATTCATTAACAAGATTTGACACTCGAGCAACAGAGGCATCCAGGATTTGTGAGGCGAGGCTGAAACATGAGAGAACAAACCCCGAGTCAGTCTCTGAGAGAGGAGTCCAGAAAAAGGAGCTGCCTGGGGTGGGTGCTCAGGACTCTTCTGCCATGGGTTTCCTGACATCTGCTTCAGAAGCCATTCCTGTCAGAAGGGCAAAAAGTGGGTTAAATTAATGTCCCCCACTCCCACATGGATGTGGGAAAGCTGTTTCCATCTGCTCTGTGCCCTGAGACTGAGAGTGACCTGATTTAACACAAAAAGCAGAGGAACCCCCGTGATGGACACATCTTTTTGGCTTCTGAAGCAGATCCCCGCTGTCCAGCTCCTGTAGTTTCTCTGTGGCCTGTGAACGCTGCGCCGGAGCTGCCGCTGGCACGTTTGTCAGTAAATACCCCATGCTCTGCTCTTCCAGGAGACCACGTGAGATTCCGATTTGAGATGGAGCTGGTGAGAATGGGCTTTGACTTGCAGAACGTCTGGCGCGTCTCTGACATCAACAACAATTACAAGTGAGTGTTTCACCACCGGGCTCTCCCCACTCTCCCCTGCCCTTCTTTCCCTTCTTTCCCTTCGCAATCCCCGGCAGAGCAGCGGCTGAGTCACACCCCAGCTAATCCTCCTTCCTGACCTTCAGAACCCTCAGGCAGATCAGCGTATGAGCCACATCCCCTTTCTTCCCACCTTTCACATTGTGGAATTGAAGGAATCCAGCCCAAACACCTGGGCCAGCAGCAGTTAGAAACGCTAACTCGGGTGGTTGATGACGCGCTGGCCATAACTCATCCTTTGATGACATTGTCTTGGCGGAACCGTCCATCGTGGGGTCGCGTTTCTGGCCAGTTGTTCTCTCTAAAATGCTGTTTGAAATGAAAACCAAAGTTTTGGTGGCTGTTTAGGAGCGGGGTTGGGCCAGTGCAGGGCTGTCTGATGCTGGCACCCTGGGGAACACGGGAGGCTCGTTCGGTCTGGAGCAGAGGCTGAAGGCTGAGCTGCCTGCAGCTGCTGGAACGGCATTTCCAAAGGCGATGGAGTGAAACTCTTCTGACGACAGCAGCCGGTGACTGAAGAAAGAGACGACAGCCACGGGATGCAGCTTGTGACGTTCAGACTGGACATGGGAGGAAAAAAGCCCAGTAATTCCCCAGGAGTGTCCTGGGGCCGATCCCCAGAGAGGTGGGGGTTCTTCATCCTTACAGATCATCTTGGGTGATCTGGTGGTTCCCTGTGAGCGGGAGGCTGGAGCCTCCCGAAGGTCTTTCCCAGTGATCCCAGCCTGTCTTCTGCTCCTGGAAGAGCCCAGGAGCTCCTGGAGAAGCGCTGCCGCATTCTTTGCAGCAGGTGGCATTAAGCCAACAGGATTTTATTAAGCTTTGCCAGACATATTCATTTCTGCATTCCCTGTAATCCTTTTCTTGAAATGACCGGTATCCCTCAATCTTTTCTCTGTCTCAGCCAGTAAAGGCATCCCCGTCACCTCTGTGTCACCAGGTGCCTGTCACTGGTTTCTCATGGAGAGGCCTGGGGGTGGAAATCCTGGTGGAGTTTTGCAGTTTGCTGCCTTTTCTCTCTTCCTCGAGAATCCGGGCAGCAAGCACTAGATTTGGGGGTTGTTTTACAGTTTACTTGGCCATACTGACCACATCATTGCTTTTGGACTGTTAACATGGTTTTAATGGCATTTACACAGTTTCTCCAAGGATGTAAAATAAGAATCGTTCTCCTGACCTGCGCAGTTCTGGAGGACGCAACCTGTAGGTCCCTGCCCTAGGCAGAGTCTCCGTGTGTCTTTGAGAGCAGCCGAGGTTTTTGGGGACGTGCGTCCCTCTAGCAGCTGCAGAAAGTCCAGCTTAGGCTGGCCATCTGTGGTTTGCTCTCCTGGCCAGTAATTCACAGCAATTAGCCAACTTCTCTCGAGACAGATGTTTTCTTTCCAGTCAAACCAGGGAAGAACGGACTTGAACCAAAGCTCAGCGAGCTGGATGCAGGCCTGGCTTTGCTTTTCTCCGAGTCCCGAGGTCCCACGCAGGGATCCCGGCAGGTCGCGCCTTCCTGCAGACATCCCGAGATCTTCAGGGTGGTGTTGTTTGCTTGTGCAACTCAAACCAGTTCTGCTTCGGGGAGTGTGTCTTTAAATCCTGCCTTGGCTTTTGATCCTTACCACCTGCCTCTATTCACAGGAATCAGGTTACTTTTTAACTGTTTATAGTCCTTTTATCTTTTATTTCCCAGCGTTGGCAAAACAGTGTTGTTAGAGACAGGATACTCCAAGGTAATGGCTTTGTCCGTTGTCTTTCAAGTCTGTTCCGAGATGTCCTTATCTGGAAACTATTATCTTCTTCCTGGCGACAGCCATCGTAAAATTAGAGCAATACAAGCGTATAATAACCACTCCTTTGGTCTCCATAAAGGTATACTATTCCAGCATACAAAGATAACAACGTGATTGCGTGATCTCTCGGTGGGAAATGGGCCTGTTTGGACATTCCCCACCTGGGGCACCCGTGTTCTGCGACAGGACCCGTTTCATATCGGCCTTGATGCTGCTGGATTTGCTGTGCAAAAAGGAAAATAAACCCATTCACCTTTCCTTCAGTGTCGGTGCTGGTTTTCAGCTCTGATCTTTTTGCAGTTGTGGTTTTATTTATTTTGTGCTTTATAAGGGAAAAGCTGAGTTCTGTCTTATGCTTTAGGCAGCTGATGTTTCCCACCCATTTCTGTGGCTGCTCTTCACTCGTATTTTGTCTTTTTTTTTTTTTGTTAAAATTCTCTACAAATTTTAATACTATCCTTGGCTTTAATTGAAGGGTGATAATTAGTGTTCTCGCTTATATTTGCCATTAGCAAAACACTCTGGTTTTGCATCCCGCAAAGGAGGAGGATCCCTCTCCCCGGCCTGGCCGCTCCCTTCGTGCCGAGAGGACCTCTTGTGTCGGTCCTTGTCCGTAGGCGTGACCTGTGCCGATTTGTGTGTTTGAGGTGTTAGAGCCACACTTTTCTGGGGTCAAAACCCCACTGTTGAAAAAAGTCTCACCCTGTGTTCTGAGACATCCCAGGGGCGTCTCAACCCATCCTTCTACGACCTCCGTCACTTGGGCTCTTCTCCTTGTGACACACGAGCACAGTGTGGGGATGAACACGGTTCCCCTTGGCGCTCCCTTTGTTGTGAAAAATGACCGTTGAAGTCCTGCGCTATTTATCTTTCCAAGCGTTGCTCTTTCCTCAGAGGAGCTTCCTTCCAGTGTGTGGGGAGTGACCTGTGAAACAAAATGAACAAACGGAAAAACGCCCCACAACAACAAAGAAAAAATAAAACAACCCTTCTGAAAACCCACATCCACTGGCAGCCCTGTGAGCCGCATCTGCTCGGGCAGCGGTGTGTCCAGCGAGCTGTCCGTGCGTGACACAGCGTCCCTGCCGAAGAGCCGTGTTGACTCTTCCCGCGTGTGCCGTGTTTGCCCTCGAACCAACCGTGGCCACCGGCGCTTTGTTCTGAACTCACGTTTAAGCGCTTTCCCAGAGACCTTTTTACCAAACCGACCCCGTGTTTGCCATCGTTCATTCCTGCGGCGTCCGAGCCAATGTAAGCACCGGCGGTTAATCATTCACCTGGTGCACATTTGGGTTGCCGTGGAAATGCTGAGCATTATCTAGTCCTGGTGATTAGTTACTCCTCGTTCTAGCAGATTGTTCTAAAACTTCCCACGTTGTCCCTCGTAAAACGGGGTTAGCGCTGGCAGCTTTTTGGGGGCTCTCCTGCTGAACACCAGCGTGAATAGTTCAGATTTTCTGCTGCGATCTTGCTGATCTGTTAGACCTTCACTTGTGGTAGCAGGCTGATACGTCCACAGTGTTTGAAAAAGGTCTTCAGAGCTTTAATCATTTAACAGATCATTTCTCAGAAGCTGCACGACATCTCACTTTTACTGTTCTTTTCAATTTAGGTGCACATTGGGCTCCTCTTGGGTTTGAGTCCTTTGGAAACATTTCCCCTCTTAGAAGGGTGTCCTTTGACATCTAAAATCCTTCTTTTGGTCACTGTTTAGCCCTTTCTGATCTTATTGATGCATTTATATTAATAGCATGTCCAAATAACCACCATATCTACAAGTTTTTTCCCCTCTTTTCTGAATCTGGTTGTTGCTGCTGTGGGAGGCTCGTCCCCTCTGAAATTCTACTGTATGATGAATATGTAACAAAGCAATTTTTCAATTATTCTATTTAGAAGCAGCTTAGGACCGAAGGAGGAGCTCCATACTTTTGTATTATTTGGCTGGTATCTCCAAGAAGCAGCTGATGGCGTCTAAAACCGTCACCTTTGTCTCAAGCGTTATTGTGATGCTCACGTGGAAGCAGCGCGAGTCTCCCATTGCAATTTCTGCCCTCACAGCCTTTCTGAGTCTGTTCCAGCCTCTCGTGGGTGTCGTTGTGGTCGCTGCGGTGTTTGGTGTTGGCGCCTCAGTGCTCCCGCAGTTCTCTTTAGGCTCGGGATTTGGGTCCATGCACATTCTGCTTTGTTTCTTGATGCTGGTGACTCTGCGCTTCACACTTTTACCTTCACGTTTTCCTGGAACATATTTGTTCTCTAGCTCAACCTATTTCGGTTTTCCTACAAAGCTTGTACTCTGAAATTTAGGACGCCACTAGTAAATCCTGCCTTTTCAGTTCATCTGCTTTACTTTTCAGAATTCTACCCTAGAAGCACAGGTCTGTTTGTCTCGACATCGTTGCCTGTTTCTGCGCACTCTGCTTAAATTTGGCCCAGCTTCTTGAGTCTGTCCTGTTCCCTACCTGTGTTCATCGAATTCTGTCTTACTGTTTTCCTAAGGCTGCAGAGCTCTTAGAAGATGTGCTCCTGAACCTCTGCTCTGCCGACTTTCCCCGGTTTTGAGTTGCTGACATCTCCTGGAGTGTTTCAGCTCAAGTGCCAGGGAACTCATTCTGTTTTCATTCCCGTGAAGCCAGTTCTTGTACAGACTCAACTGTTCCAAAAGTTCCTCCAGGTCTTACCAGGTGCTCCCACATACCTTTATTCTCAGTCACACTTCAATGCTTCTCTAATTTCCTGACCAACTTCACTGGTGGAATCTGAGGTATTTCAGAGATGTCCAAGCCTAGACATCCTACCACAGACATCCTGGTCTCCAGCGTCTTTCCTGACAGCTTTAATTTTGCTGCCTGAATTCTACTTCCTCACCCTGTTGTTTTTTATCTCATAGACCAGCTTTGCTTTCAGCCCGGGGCTTTTCTGTGGAGCTGTCTAGACTCTGTGTGAAGTGCTGTGGCAGGCAGTTCCTCACCAGCATCGCAGACTAAATAACATTAAGTGCCGTATCGTGCCTGTTGCCATCAGCAGGGAAGTCCCTGAGCTCGGAGGAGTCACAGAACCCCAGAACCCCAGGCTGGTTGGGCTGCAGGAGCTCTGCAGATCCCCAGCCCAGCCCTGCTCACGCAGGGTCACAGAGCAGATCACACAGGTGGGTCCAGGCGGTTGGAATGTCTCAGAGAAGGAGACTCCACACCCGCTCTGGGCAGCCTGGGCCAGGCTCTGGCACCTCCCAGCAAACAAGTTTCTGCTCATGTTCACATGGAGCCTCCTGTGTTTCAGTCTGTGCCCGTTGCCCCTCACCCTGGCGCTGGGCACCACTGAACAGAGTCTGCTCCATCCTCTGACACCCACCCTGAGCTATTGATCCGTGGATCAGATCCCTCTCAGCTTCTCTTCTCCAGCTCAACAGCCCCAGCTCTCTCAGTGTCTCCTCATCACAAAGAGGCTCCAGACCCCTCCTCATCTCTGTAGTCCTGCACACCAGGCCACCTCTGGAGCTTATGGCTGGGTAGTTTCACCCCCCTCACTTTGTTTCCCATCTGCCCTGAAACATTCCTGCTGAAGGATGTGGGTTATAGCCTGGAGCTGGAGCTGCTCTTTGATGTCGCTTGCGTGTTCGGCTTTGTTTCAGCTGCTGGATGGAGCTCAGCTGGTCCAGCATCCGGGCAGCGCTTTGTCTGCAGCATGTGACCTGCCTGCCCTGCCTGCGGCCGTGCGCTGCCTGTAGCCGTGTGCTGCCTGCAGCCGTGTGCTGCCTGCGGCCGGCCCTGCCTGCAGCGCGGAAGGACAGTAGCTGCAGTAACCAGGGAGCGCCTGTGCTCCTGGTTTCTTACCTTTGCATCATTCTACTCTCTCCCCTTCTCCCCAGCACCCCTTGGCTGTCCGTCCTCTTGCTCTGCTGATAACATACCTGCAGCTGGATTTTTAACATTTTTCTTGGGACCTCAGCATTTGCAATCCTGTTGCCTCTTCCTGTCTCGCCCACCCTCCCCAACTGAATTTCCATTTCAGCTGGACTGTTCTACACTTGTGTTCACGCAGATGTGGGGCTCCTCTGGGACTGCTGCTCTGCTCGTCGGAGAGTTGGGTCCCCCCCACTATTCACTGTGTGCACCGGGAGTTAGAACCATAGAATGTCCTGAGTGTCTCCTCTTGAACACTGTCAGGTTGGGCTGTGACACCTCCCTGGGGAGCCTGTTCAGTGTCCAGCAACTCTGGGTCAAGAACCTTTTCCTCACGTCCAGCTGACCCTCCATGGCACATCTTCTGCCGTTAGTTCCTTCCGCAGGGTCCGGATCAGACTCGCCCATCACACTCCTCTCGCTGCTGGTGTGTGTTCACATGGGAATCAGGAATCTGATTTCTGGTGCCCCACAAAACAGGATATTCTTTTAGATCTCTCTCATGTCATTTTATTATAGCATACCCCAAATCACCATTGCCATTTCTCTGGGCAGAGCTGTGTCTTCCTTGCAGAGAGCAATGTATGAAGCTTATCTGCAGTGACCTGTTTTCTGCAAGGCAGAAAGTGGCAGATTATCATTTACCAGAAGCCGTGTGCGTTTCTGGGTTTGCAAGTGCTGCGAGGAAACCAAAACCCCACATAAATTAAGGGCTGTTCCCCTAAACCCTCATGAATTCTTAAATCCCGAGTATGCACCAAAGGCACCCTTGGGAAGAACGGGGGTACTTTGTACAGGCCGGAGCGAGGCGTGGGGTGAAAGGAGGTTGTCTGCTCTCAGCTCATTCCTGACAGCGCTTTTTGGGTCACTTTTCCCGCATTGAGATTGTGCTAAGATGGGTATGAAGAAGAGTCAAGGTCCCACAAGCCAAGTTTGGGGAAACATGAGCTGCTCCTGCCTGCTCTCCGCACGGCTTCTCTAGTGCAGATTTTTGATTGCAGAGTCCTCATCTTGCCTCTGTGCTGCTTTTTCTTTCTCCCCAGACTTTGCTCCAGTTATCCCCAGAAGCTGCTGGTCCCTGTCTGGATCACCGATAAGGAGCTGGAGAATGTGGCTTCGTTCAGGTCGTGGAAAAGGATCCCTGTGGTGGTGTACAGGTAACAACCAAAGAGCTCTCCCCTAAACCTACAGCAGTTGCCCTTGTCCTCGTGGTCTCGCCCGCGCTCAGGTAGATCTGAAGATGTGGGTGATTTTCCTCCTATGGAGATACAGCAAGAACACTGTGTTGGATTAAGATTTCTGAGTTTCAAAACCTTTTCACAGCTTGGTACCTGGCTGGTGCTTTGAAAAGAAGTCTTGCCCAAAACAAGCCCTGCTGCCAGCTGGACATACCTTTAAACACCCCAGAGCAAATCGTTTCTGTTTTGAGCGAGTTCTGAGAGTCTGACAGCGTTTAGGCAACAGAATGAAATGTTTGCGTGTGCTTGAACTTTGTTGATTCGATACCTGGTAAATATATAGAATACCTATTCCCTGGTCAGCCTTCCAAAAATAATGTATAGAGGGGGATGCAGGAGGCCAGGCAGCAAACAGAGCAGAGCTTTTCAGGGCAGAGGATGGTTTCCCATCCAAAACATCCTCTGCGAGACCGGTTGAATTAGTGCACCCAGTCAGTGCACATGCTGGAACGTACGTTATGGTTTCTAGCCTTAGATTCCATGCTAGCAGTTACTAAATCCAAATATAAAACGCTGTGAAAAGAAAAGAGCTGCACAACAGACGACAACCCTGTGAAGTACAAAAGCCTGGAAACAAAACCAGGGAATTTACACGCCTCTTAATTCTACATCTTCGTGTTGCAGTGTTTGCTGTCAGGTGGTGGCAGACACTGGGTATTACTTCTTCTAGAAGGACTAAATTCTCTAGCAGAGTAATAACAAGCGCTGCTCATTGTATGGAGCCTTTCCCTCTTTGTAGCCAAGTCAGCTAAGAAGTTAATTGTATTTGCGATTACTTTTGCTAAAAATGGCCCGGTGCTGGAGACTGTCCCGCTGCGCCTCCCCACCCGAGGGCAAAGCCATGTCTTTTTGCTGCTCTAACAATTATTTTGTTCCTTGCTTTATAATATCGCTGTAATGGTACCCGGTAATTTACAGCCCTTTGCAGCCGGGGATCAGATTAGAAGATGCTGACAAGCGATGCTACAAGATGGGGCAAGCGCTTGGCCACCGTGTATCTCGTTTTCATGCGTTCTTTAGCCTCTGCCCTCAAGATTGGAAGCCAGGAGGGTCTGCGAGGGCCACGGCTTTTTCTGGAGTGCCCTGTGCTGTATGGAAAGGGATGGGAAGATATTGAAAGCCTCACACTCAGCTCCTCACCCGCAGATCAGGAGAGAGTGGACAAGTGGGCTCGAGTACGTGACAAGCGCAGGACTGTTTGGTAGAGTTCAGGGCTTTGGAGAACAAGGCTGAATTCATCAGCTCACAGTCAGATCTGTGAAACATGACACTGAAGGTACCACATTATCAGTTTTCTTTCAAAAAGTACAATTTACCTGTTAAGCAGAGCAGAAATCTGCATCTCCGAGTCCTCAGTGGGGATGCGCAGTAGAGATGCAGGAACCTCCAGGCACATTCGCTTTTAAAACAACACAGAGGATGCAATTAATTATTTAGCTGCCTGCAGAGGCAGACGGCCATCGCCTGCCAGCCGCGCCTGGTCATTACCCGCTGTCTGCACAACCACCTTCAGAAGACCTTGGGGCTGTGTGAGCAGGAGAGCTCGATGCGCTCGGTGTCACCTCTGCCCGTGTTGATGGTACAGCAGATGAACAGGACACGGCTGCAGCCCCAGGGCTGAGCACTCGCGCTCAGGCTTTGGGATGGTGCCAGAGTGAGACAGGAGCTTAACCCAGAGACTCGGGAAATGAAAGGACTTGTGCACGTGCGTCTCAGTGGGCAACCTTTAGGCGGCAGCTCTGTAAACCCTCTATTGGCTATTTCATAGAATGATTTTGGTTGGAAAAGGCCCTCAAGATCATGGAGTCCAACCATAACCCACCCCTGGCACTGCCCCCTGTCCTGAGAACCTCATGTCCGTCTGTCCAGCCCTCCAGGGATGGTGACTCCAGCACTGCCCTGGGCAGCCTGTTCCAATGCCCCACAGCCCCTTGGGGAAGAAATTGTTCCCACATCCAACCTCACCCTCCCCTGGCGCAACTTGAGGCCGTTTCCTCTGCTCCTGGCGCTTGTTCCTGGGGAGCAGAGCCCGACCCCCCTGGCTCCAAGCTCCTTTCTTGTGTTTTAATCCAAGCTGCTTGACTTGCATTGTGGCTGAGCTCTCTTATGGCCAGAAAAGCAGGGAGTGGACTCAGGAGATCTTGGTTGATGCTTTCTGGGTGATTGTTATGTGTTTGGTGGCACATGCTAATGACATCAGGTGTTCTCTAGCCTTGTGCTCTGGATGAATCTGGGAGTAAAAGCTCAACTGGTAAACTACAAAGGCACTTCATGCTCCAGCTCTGGATTCTGAAAGGGTCTTGAGTCATTAAGACTAAACTGAGGACCCCTACAAAGTAATTTTGTCCACATAAGTTAAAACACTGGCACCTTCTGCCTTTCCAGCTTCAAGAAAGGAACTTTGTGCTTTGAGGAAACCTCCACAAAAATCCCCTGTAAGAAAAGGCCTGAAATGCATCATGTGCTTGTGCAGGGGAGGTTTGCAGGTTCTCCTGCTGAGCCCTGGCTGCTCCCCTCACCCAGGAACTCATCGCGAGCTCCCTCGTGGTTTTGGTTCGTCCACTGGCACTTTCATGACTTCACGCTCATCGGTACTGGCCGTATTTCCTCGTGTTTATTGGCATGTCTGATGTGTCTTGAAACCGACCACCTCAAGGCCATCCCCTGCCCAGCATTTGTTGCAGTGCTGAGAAGTTAGTGCTACCAAGAAGTTTTCTGGATTTAATGTGACTCCCTGGCAGCAGCTGCGGTGTTGCATTCAACAGGCGACCTCTGACTGAAGTGGCCTGCCCAGCTGAACTCTTTTTCCACCTCTGCACCCCAAAACGGTGCCACCGCGTCCCAGCAGCCTGCAGGATCTGTCCCTGGCACAGCTCCTGCCTTTCCCAGCAACGTGCTGAGGCGCTGGCTGGGAAAGCGCCGGTTGGCACAGGCCAGAGCACGGGTGTGCCAGCAAACAGGCTCGGGGAGCGTGGGCTGGTGCTTAAGTCCACGCCTGGGCTCTGTTTCATTTCTGAGCATAAATAAAGCCTTGGCTCTTGTCTGTGTGAACTGTCCTTCCCTGGTCCTGAAGCCGGCAGTGGGGCTGAGTGCTCGGTACATCACCCTGCGAAATGCAACAGCTATAGAGGTGGCGTTGAAAGGCTGAGGACCCCGCGGTGTTTTGACTCAGCTGAACCGTGAAAGTCTTTGGTTTGAAATCTTGACCATTATTATCTGTGAGATGTCACTAATGATAACAGATCTTGTGCGTTTATTGATAAGTGGCCTCAGGAGAATAAGGGGACCTTGTCTTTGAGAAGCAAAACTGTTCCTGCAAAGTGCAGGAGCTGCTGCTGAGACACCAGAGGCCCCATCAGGAGGTCAGAGCCTCGGAGCATTGCCGGGGCATGCAGCAAAAGGCACGAATAGGTGCTCTCATCCCTGTGGAACAGCAGAGCTCCATGCAGGGTGGCAGCATGAGGAGGATGCACCTTCACGAGAGCTCCTCAGAGCCCTCGCTGGCAGCCAACCAGCCTGGGGTGCTGGGTGAGGCTCCTGCTGTGCGTCAGCATCCGCACCGTGACGTCCCCAACTTTGCACCAGTGCAACTTCTTCAGAGCCGTTGACCTACAAACAGAAGACACCTGGATGTGGTTTGTCAGGAGCTTTATCTGCATCTTCCAGCTCATCTTCAGAGGGGTTCTGCCCAGGCAGTGGTGGGATAGGAAGGATGAACGCTGTTGTGAAGAACCGAGGTGCAGGCTCTGGTCTGTCCTGTCCCCAAGAGGGGCCAGGAACCACGCGTTGGGTGTCAGGAGGTCTAACAGGTGGGACAAGTACACAGGGATTCCTTCCTGGGGCATCTCTGGAGCAGCCGGTACCTTAGATTTCCTCTAACAGATATTCGGAAGGTGTGATTGTGTTTCATGGTCACCTGGTGGACCTATCTGCTGTAAATTTACTGTATTTTGGAGCCAGTTTGTGCTTCCACATTTCACTGTGGCAGACTCAGCTGTCTGTCCTGCCTGCTGTCCAAGAAATACTGCTGGTTTTTCTTCAACTTATGGCATATCTGACCATTCCAGTACTTACTTGGATTTGCGGGAAAAATAGAACTTATTTTCATGACCTTTTATGCCTCCCGTCCATCCTCGTCCTTCTCCCATGGTGGGGACTTGTTTCCTACTCACGTCCCTTTACTGAAGCTCTTCTTTTCCTCTGTCCTTGCCACCCTTCTCTGGAGGTCTGAGTACAACATTATCCTTTTTGAGATGGTTTAGTGTGAAATGATGTCCTTTTGAACATGCGTAAGATGTGGTGCTGTCACGTTTGTTGTCTGGCTCTTCTCGGAATAACTGCTGGCACGTTGTTAACCTTTTCGTTTCTTTTGACCATCGAGCCGAGGCTTTTTGAGAGCTCAGTGACTGAAGTTTTTGAGATTTGGAAGCCGATTTGTACCCCTGTCGATAGCTAGAGTTACATTTTGATCACTTGTAAATACTTTTCATTTATTAATATTAAATGTCATATTCTATCACCTACTATGACAGGATCTTTTGCAACTCTTACCTGGTTGATGCTGTGTCACCAGCAGTTTTGTCACCTAATTCCCCTTCCAGACCGTTTGGGAATGACGTGACTAGTCTGTCCTTCCCCCAATTTATCCCTCTGCAGAGCTTCCACCGGGACTCAGTAGCGACAGCCAGTGTAGGGTTCGCGTTTAGGGGTTAATAAACACCAGCTCAGGCCTCCACACAGAAACAAACCGGTCTGATGCTGGGTGAGCTGATCCTTCTGCCTTACAAGTGATAAATGAAATGGTTCGGCAACCGGTGTGTACTTTGAGGAAAAAAGAAAAGAGAATGGGAGAACACAACAGTATTAGAATAAGTAACTAGTAATTCTCCAAAGTACAACCATAATGATTTGAAGTTTTCCTCTCTGGTTTAATATATTGTCTATAGGCAATAACAGACATATATATTGTATATTTATAGATAATAATATGTTATTGTAAATAAAGTATAAAAGTAGCTCAGAAGAGTAACAGAACAACTGGCAGCTTCCCCCTCGCTGCAGGAATTCCCCGTTAAGTGTAGTGGTAGCTGAGACCCAGGGCACAGCCGTCCCTCCTGGAGGTGACATCCCATGAGCCAGAGCTGTCCCCAGAGCTGCCACTGTCCCCTGGCACCGGCGGGTCCCGACAGTCCCTCCTGCAGCGACCTGCTCCTAATATCTGGTTTTGTGAGCTGTTCCAGCTCCGTGAGCTGCTCGCAGCCACGTCTGTTGGTGACCATGTGAGTGACGGCCTCCCCGTCACCATTTTGTTCTGAATGGCAGTTATTGTTGACGCTGTGTCCCAGCACTGGAACGCAAGTGTAAATGCAGCAGGTGGTGCGGTGAGGGGGTTAGAGGTGTCTCTGTAGGTGAGGTTTGCTGGGCTGGTTCTCCGGGGGTTCATGAGGCTCCCGCTTCCTCTGCAGACACGTGCGCAACGGGGCGGTGATCGCGCGCTGCAGCCAGCCCGAAATCAGCTGGTGGGGCTGGCGAAACGCTGACGACGAGTATCTGGTGACGTCTATTGCCAAAGCCTGTGCATTGAACCCTGGTGCGAAGGTGCCGGGCGGTGTGCCGCACAACGGGAGCAGCGACGGCGCCGAGGCCTGCGACACCGACTTTGGTGAGACACCTCGCTCCCCTCTGCTCCCCAAACACCTGAGTCGATCAGGGCTTCCTGCACCTCAGGGTTCCTGCCAACAGGGCAGCAATCCCAGAACCCCAGTCTGGCTGGGCTGCAGGAGCTCTGCAGATCCCCAGCCCAGCCCTGCTCACGCAGGGTCACAGAGCAGATCACACAGGTGGGTCCAGGCGGTTGGAATGTCTCAGAGAAGGAGACTCCACACCCGCTCTGGGCAGCCTGGGCCAGGCTCTGGCACCCTCAAGTTTAATCTCAATATCCAGAGGGATCATCTGGGCCCCATCACGCCGGGGCCACGGTGTGTGGGACGGGTTTCTGGGCTCGGTCATGGCCGGCGTTGGTGGCCCCGGGGGCCTGTCCTGGGAAGGAGCTCAGTCCACGTTTGTCTCTGCAGACTCGTCCCTGACGGCGTGTTCAGGCGTGGAGAACGCGGGAACTCCTCAGAAGCTGCTGATTCTTGATGCCAGGTCCTACACTGCGGCTGTGGCCAACAGGGCAAAGGGAGGCGGCTGCGAATGTGAAGGTACAGAGGGCAAAGCACATCCCAGAACACCTCCTCTTGGACCCACTTTGTCCTAAAGCGGAGTTTGGGTTGAGTTGGTCTCTGGGAGCACATTTCTCTTCATGCTTGTTCAAAGTCCATTATTCCTGATATATTGGTGTTGGTTGGTGAGGCTTTTATAGCAAACCTGCCTCCCTGCAGAGCGGGACTGGTGCTGAGAGGGGACAGCTAAACGAGCACGTGGAGGCAGCAGCAGCTCTCTCTGAGTGTTTCCGTCTCTCTTGTGTTCAGAGTATTACCCAAACTGTGAAGTCGTGTTCATGGGCATGGCCAACATCCACTCCATCCGGAACAGCTTCCAGTACCTGCGCGCTGTCTGCAGTCAGGTGCCGGACCCCAGCAAGTAAGTGACTGTTCTCTTGCTGATTTTGACACCCTAATCTGTGAACGTCCTGGAGTATTTTCCCTCCCTTTTCCTTTTTCCTGTCCCAGGTCTCTACTTCAGAAAACAGAGGGATAGAAACACACTTACAGTGCTTGAACACTGCTTATTGTGATCCTTGGCAATCCAGAAGAGATTGCAGCGCTGCCCCAGTGTCACTTGGTTGTGTGTGTCCTCCAAGGGTTTCTAAAGTGTAGGTGTAGCTGGGAAAAACTGAAATTAGGGGTTGGATTCTTTCCACTTATTCCCAGGCTGGCTGGGTCCTCTGGAACATGTTTAGAAAAGGCTGATTTTCACTGAGGACTCCAAAAAGACTTGGGTTACAATATATTTCTTTTTTTTTTCACTGGAGAGCTAAGCGACCATTTTCTTGCCTTTTTCCACCCCTTCTAGCTGGCTTTCCGCCCTGGAGAGCACCAAGTGGCTGCAGCACCTTTCCGTCATGCTGAAGGCAGCCGTGCTGGTCTCCAGCGCGGTGGACAGAGAAGGGCGGCCCGTGCTGGTTCACTGCTCCGACGGCTGGGACAGGACTCCGCAGATCGTAGCGCTGGCAAAGATTCTTCTGGACCCTTACTACAGGACCATGGAGGTACGAGTTGTGCTTCACTGCTATTTCATGGCTGTTAAAAGGCAGCTTTTGTCCTGGAGCCTCAGGAGGAAGGAGCAGGATCGGTATTTGGTAATTAGCTGAGCGGCGTTTCAGAGCTTCTGTTGTGGGCGTTGGGTTTTTCCACATTCTCTTCCTGCCCGTTTTCCTCTGCTCGGCTTGGTGAAGCACAGTGGTAAATAACCTGTTGTGTTCAGGGTTTGGCCGCTTCCCTGCATATTCTCCAGGCTTTTATTGTACAGAAATACCAGCTGTGAGTTTGTGTTCGGAAACCTCTGACACGGGGGTGGTTTTGCTCCCAGCCCAGCACTGGTGCCGCCTCCTTCCCGCGCTGCAGACCTGGGTTTGCCTTGTTGTGTACACATACGCAGGCACGTTGCAAGAAGAGCCAGAGGCCACGGATGCATTTGCAAAGAGCAAGTTTTATTTTAGTTACTGCTCTCCTGGGGGATCTCCAAAGCCACCCCTGAGCTCCCAGCAGAGGTGACAGCAGCGGGGACGCAGGCGCTGGTCAGTTCACCCTGCTGGAAGGTCACTGGGCCTGCTGAGCTCGCCTGTATTTCACGGCTTTAGGCAGGTGCAGCCTCCTGCTCTTTCTCACAACAAAGCAGGAATCTCAGACATAGTGATAAAGTGCCTGGAGTTTCTCACAGGCCTATGTTATCCAACACAGGTTCTACTCATCAAGCACACAAGGTCAGTAAAACAATTAGTGTGATGTATGTGCCTTTTCTACAGACAGGTGCGAGTCACTTGAGCATATTTACATTTAACTAACTTCCTCGTCAAATCTTCCGCTATATCCCCATACACTTGTCCTGCCACCTGCCTACAGCAAAGTGTCAGCAGTTTGCTTTTGTCTTTTATTCACAGGGCTTCCAGGTGCTTGTTGAATCAGACTGGCTGGATTTCGGTCACAAGTTTGGTGATCGCTGCGGTCACCAGGAAAAGGTGGAAGATCAGAACGAGCAGTGCCCAGTTTTCCTCCAGTGGCTGGACGCGGTTCATCAGCTTCTGAAGCAGTTTCCTTGCCTCTTTGAATTTAATGAAGCCTTTTTGGTAAGAAATACACATGCAAACATCTCTTTATCCCTTGCCAGATGTGAGCAGGGCCAAAGGGACGGCCATGATATTTTACACCCTTGTGGTTGACAGAAAACAAAAACGGAATTATTTAAAAACGAGGAAGTGTCTGAGCGCTTGGGCTCTGCTGGATTCCTGACATACCTGCACCGTGTGGCTCCAGCCCTGCGTGTGGCTCCAGCCCTGCGTGTGGCTCCAGCCCTGCGTGTGGCTCCAGCCCTGCCGCTCAGCCGCGGCGTTTTGACCTGGCTCTGTGTGTGTGTGTTGCTTCTGTTGGCTGTATGCAGTTTCCTCCTCCTCCCGGGGGTGCTGCAGCTCGGAGAACGTAACAGAATGCACAGTGATGGAGGGTTTATGTTCTCTGGTTTCTTTAAATCGTTTCTTCTCCAGGTCCCTCTCTAGCCCAGTGAATCAGATACCATCAGCAGCATTGTTTTGATTAAAAGGCTGTTTTCCTTATCTCAGAGCAGTATGAGTCTGAAACATTTAATAAAGCTAAATTAGAGAAATTATAACTATTAATCTCTGTCTTATCAAATAATACAGGTCGGGTTATAGAGGGATGGGCATGGTATCATTGACTGTTGCTTTTGCTTTAATCAAGCGATTCCGATTGCTGTCCCTTCTCTGTCCTGCCCTGTGTGGCAGAGGACAGCAGCACCGTCACTGCCTGGGGTTGCACACGTGAGCCACCCCAGAGGAGCGTTAAACCTTTCCCTTGTGGACAGGACACAGCGTTTCCCGCTGGCCCTGACGCTGTTCCCCCTGTGCCACTGCAGGTGAAGCTGGTGCAGCACACGTATTCCTGCCTCTACGGGACCTTCCTCGGGAACAGCCCCTGCGAGCGAGAGATGCACAACATCTACAAGCGAACCTGCTCCGTGTGGTCCCTCCTGCGGGCCGGCAACAAGAACTTCCACAACCTGCTCTACATGCCGGGCTCTGAGCAGGTGAGCGGGGCTCCCGGGCCAGGTTCCAGGCTCTGCCTCCAGGCACCAGGGACTGTGTGGAGAGGCCGGAGGGGTTTCCTTTTGTGTACATCTCTGATCACAAGTGGTTATTGCAGGTGCTGCATCCCGTGTGCCACGTGCGAGCGCTGCACGTCTGGACTGCGGTGTATCTCCCGGCGTCCTCGCCGCACCCTCTGGGACAGGATGACATGGACATTTACCTGCCCTCTGGGTCGCAGAGCCAGGAGTTCAGCGGCAGATGTTTGGACAGGTGAGAGCCTGGAGCCCCAGAGGCCTGAGCTGGATTCTTTCCCTCCGTGCTCATTGTAGCTGCTCTGTTTTACCTGTTGTTCTCTGTGGAGAGCAAGAGTTCTGTAGCATTGTCACAGCCACTTGGAGAAGAACGTGTACAGCTCCCAGCTGCCGCTAAACCAGCAGTTAGTGGAGGCCGCACCGTAGTGTTGTGCATTTCAGCTCGTGCTGCTGCACCGCCCCTCCCCACCCACCTGTCATCTGTAACTAAGAGCATTTCCCTTCCCTCTTCTCAGTTTCAGCTGAATTGAGGAGAGTTTCAGGAGTTTTGTTTTGAGATTTCATAGAATGAGAGAATCATTTTGGTTTGAAAAGCCCCTCAAGATCATCAAGTCCAACCATAACCCACCCCTGGCACTGCCCCATGTCCTGAGAACCTCATGTCCGTCTGTCCAGCCCTCCAGGGATGGTGACTCCAGCACTGCCCTGGGCAGCCTGTTCCAATGCTGGACATTTCTGTGAATGTATGTTTCCTAATATCCCATCTAAAATTTGTTTTCTTTTGGATTCTAGATTACCAAAGACAAGATCTATGGATGACCTGCTTTCAGCCTGTGACTCCAGCAGCCCGCTGACCCGCACGTCGAGCGATCCCAACCTCAACAACCACTGTCAGGAGGTCCGGGTGGGCCTGGAAGCCCGGCACGGCACGGCCGAGGGGCCCGAGCTGCACGGGGGAGAAGGCGGTGCCGGGGCTGCCGGAGAGACGGGGCGGGTGGAGGAGCGAGAGGAAAACACTCTCCTGAAAGCCAACAGCGCTTGTAGCAGCCATGCTGAGCATGGAGAGCAGAGCAAGGAACCGAGCGGCTGGGCTGCTGTGCCAGCAAGCGGTGCCTCTCTGGAGGCAGAAGAGGGAAGTGGAGCGGTCACGGAGGAACGGGACGGCACGTGTTCAGCTCCACATCCTTCCAAACAGGAAAATATTGAGGGGGTTTCCACTAGTTCTGGAAAGCAGTTAGAAACCGTTCCCCAGGAACCTTTGAAGGCTGCTGGCCTGGTGTCCAATGCAGGAGGCTGCCCCAAGAGAAGCACCACTGGCCAAGACATTCCCGGCCAGGAGTCCATGGGACCAAGCGCCCCTTGTCAGGACAGCCCAGGCCCTGCCACGGGCGTCCCCTGCCCAGGTGAAGACAACGGCAAAGGCGACGGTGGACGGAACGTGCCCTGCGAGGAGCCTGGCCGGCCGGGCAGAGTCCTGCTCGAGCAGTGGCGCAAGCCCATCTCCCAGAGCCAGAGCAGCGAGTTTTCCTTCCTGGGCTCTAACTGGGACAGTTTTCAAGGAATGGTGACACCGCTCTCCAATGGGGACCCTGCACCCAGACACCTCCTCTCCTACGGCTGCTGCAGCAAGAGGCTGAGCAGCAAAGCGCTGCGGGCGCCGGGCCTGTGCCTCAGGGAAGGAGCGAAACCCGCCGCCTGCTCTGGCCACGGCAGTGTGCATTTTGCAGGCCCCACGGGGAGGCCCAGCCGTTCCTGGCTGCCCTGCCACCTGAAACAAGCGTCTGGTCCCAAGCACGTGCCACCAAAATGTCCTTCCCCTGTGCCTCCTCTCTACCTGGACGATGATGGGCTCCCCTTCCCCACGGATGTGATTCAGCACAGGCTGCGGCAGATCGAGGCCAGCTACAAGCAGGAGGTGGAGCAGCTGCGCAGGCAAGTGCGGGAGCTGCAGCTGCGCCTGGACATCCGTCACTTCTGCGCCCCTCCGGCTGAGCCGCCCATGGACTACGAGGATGATTTTGTAAGTAACGGCCTGGAACACCCCAACTCTGGGCCAGCAGTGCTCCTGCGCCCCCACACCGCCCCCTCCAACCTGCAGTTCTCACTCTCATACTTTTGGAGTGGATCATATAACCATAGAATAGTTTGTCTTGAAGGGCCCTTCCCAGCTCCCCCAGTGCCCCCCCTGCCATGAGCAGGGACATCTTCACCAGCTCAGGTTGCTCAGAGCCCCGTCCAGCCTGGCCTGGGATGTCTCCAGGGATGGTTCAGCCACCACCTCTCTGAGCAACCTGGCCCAGGCTCTCACCACCCTCAGGGCAACAATTTCTTCCTCATGTCCAGCCTGAATCTCCCTCCTTTAGTTTAAAACCATCACTCCTTGTTCTGTCACAACAGGCCCTGCTAAAATGATTAAGATCATTGTATGTTTACTCAGCCCCGTTTTCCTCCTGTCCACGTGCTGTGTCCTCATACCACCCAGAGGCATCTCTGCTTCTTGAGGACCAAGCAACAGCTCCTACATGCTCACTAATGCTTTGCCTCCTTGCGTGGGGAGCTGTGGAGCCACCCCCGTGCCCCTCACAAGCACCGAGCGTGGCCAGAGCAGGGAACGCCCTTGACGCTGCAGCTGAGACAACTGAGGGCACGTGTGACTCTGTTTCTGCAGACATGTTTGAAGGAATCGGACGGCAGCGACACCGAGGATTTCTGCTCTGACCACAGTGAGGATTGTTTGTCAGAAGCGAGCTGGGAGCCAGTCGATAAGAAGGAGACTGAGGTACGTGTCTCGTTTTGGCGGCTGTGATGCAGCAGGAGAGGATGTTTCTTAGCAGTTAACTGTGTTAGGGCAGCAGAGGGTGGGCTGGAAGCACGGCAGAGAGTATCACCCTTGTCCTTTATCACATCCTCTGCATTCCCTGCTGCCGCTGGGGCCGGTGGAAGGGGATGTGGGGGGTGGGCTAATCCTGAGCCATCCTGTCATGGTCCAGAGCCGCATCTCAGCCTGCGCTGGGGTCCTGGACCTGGTCGTTGTGTCACAAACAGAAAGCTGACAGGACTGGGGTTTGCTCTAGGTCACGCGGTGGGTTCCAGACCACATGGCCTCGCATTGTTTCAACTGCGATTGTGAATTCTGGCTGGCCAAGCGGAGGCACCACTGCAGGTAAGCAACGCTCTCGCTGTAGTTCCGCTCCTCTGCTCAGGCTGTTTCTCACAAACTCACAAAATGCCTGTCTGCGATGTTTGTTCCCTCCAGCTCCCAGGAGAGAGTTTTAGGACTTTCTTTTATTTGCCAGGCCTCATAAATTCCCTGCAGATTTCCATTCTGCATTGTTCTTTCTATTTTTCCAAGGCCTTTCATCCTTCCCCTGCGTAGTAACGCCCATGAGTCTCTTTTTAGTGGTAGCCAGTTTGCTCCCACTGGAGACCACTGTATGTGTTGAAAAGTCCTGGTAGGGCTGGTACTTCACCCTGAACCGGATCCTCTGCTGTGCTCTTCCCGGCTCTCTCTTCACCGGTTTTCTCGCTCCTTGACAGGAACTGTGGGAACGTGTTCTGTGCCGGTTGCTGCCACCTGAAGCTGCCCATCCCCGATCAGCAGCTGTACGACCCCGTCCTCGTCTGTAACTCCTGTTATGACCACATCCAAGTGTCTCGTGCCAGGGAGCTCATGAGCCAACACCTGAAGAAACCCATCGCCACGGCCTCCAGCTGAATGCCAGACAGGGACCTGTCTAAGCCCAGCCTTTCCTCCTGGGGGTTTGAAGGGTGACTCTGCCTCCACTCTTGTGAAGGCCTTTGGTGCAGCCCTCGAACACCACGCTCGAACGCCCCTCTGCAGCAGTCTCGCTGCTGGGCTGGGGCAGAGGAGCTCGGGCTGGAGCGCGGTGCGTGTCCTCCCTCTGGTACCCGTGGGCCCATACGTTGTAGCCTGACGAGCTAGGGCTAAAGAGGGGATTGCAACCTCTTCCTTTTGTGGGCTGGAAAGCGACGTTTTCACAGCTATTGCCTGTGCAAAGTACCCCCAAAGCAATAGAAAGGCATGTTTAGAACCACCCCCACCAAGGCAGGCTGCTGTACCAGAAGAGCGCAGGCTCTGGGCAGGACCGCGAGCTTCGGAAGGGCCTCAGCCTGGAGCAGTCCTGTAGATTCTCTTTCCATGAGTGAGATTTGCGATCAGCTTGGTGAACAAGACTCATTAGCCATCACTAATTGATTTGTCTCTTGAGCGTCAACCAGAAATTCATTCTGGCTGAAAACGGGCCGAGCAGATTTTGCCCGTTTTCGTGCTCCACTGGGACTGGTGAATGCACTTGACTCTCTGACCTCCCAGCTCTGCGGGGAGATGAGAAATTGGCTTTTTCACTTCTGCTCTGCCCGTCTGCTTCGTCCGCGGTCGTGTCCCAGCGCGGTGCTCGCACAGGACTGGCACCCTGGTCCTCTCCTGGCATGGAAACAGAACTCGCCTTCCCGTGTTGCTCCTCCGGCCCTTCTCTGCCCTCAGCTCTCCTCTTCCTACTGCTCTTTATCCTGAAAACTTGATACCTTGAGGGTATAGGCCATAATGTGTTGTTTTACCTCCTGGAATGTGCTGTCTGGTGTATGTGAGGGTTTCAGTCCAAATGCTGCTATATATTTCTGTGCACTTAATGTAACCCGAAGAAGGGAGAATGAAGCATCGATACCAAAATGAGGGTGGGGAGGACACTGGCTGACACAGACACTACACTCTGTGCTTTCCGCGGGAGGACATACAGCCCAGCTACAGCGATAACCGTGACGTGCGGCATCTCTGCAGTGGTGGAAACAATCTCTCTGACGTGCCCCAGCACTACCTAAAATGCCTCTTGAATTTGACTTCTTTTTTGTCTCCTGTACAGTGGTCAAAGTTCAGAGTTGCTGACTTGTAGTTGCGTCTCTACTTCTTTAAACTAGAGAGCAAGACTCCCAGCTCGTTCTAAGAAAAAGGAACTGGGTTTAGAAAGAAAGGTTTGGAAAGAAAGGCTTCAGGTGGGCTTTTAGCCCCTAGATCCCTCTGGGAGTATCCATCCTGCCTCCTTTCTAAGAAATCTGTGGATATTGATGAGGAAAAAGAGTTTGAACACGGGGCATTTCTTTGCTGAAATGCAGGTTTTCTTTCCAGCTCAATGCAAAGGTCCAACACGCTCTGCACCCCATGAGCTGAGACTTTCATACATGGGGGGCGTGTGTTTCATACCCGTGAGGGCATTCGATCTGTTAACAAGGCAAAGGACTTGACGCTGTTAGGATCTCCCGAATTTTTGCTAATGGTTTGTCATCTCCAGCGGAGGGAATGGAATAACGACCCTTTCCTGCACTTTGATATGTCAGCCTCTGGTGTTGTAAATCCCGATAGTGCGAGCAAAGCTGGCGTCGGCTGAGGGCCCTGGGCTGACCTGGACTCTGCTGCTTTTCCGTACTGGGAACAACCGAAATGGCTTTGGGAAGAGAAGGCTCCTTGCTTCGGATTCTCCCCTGCCTTGGACCTCGCAGTCATTGCCGGACGTGGAAGAGCGACCGTGGGGCTGCAGAAGAAACGGGGTTCACTCCTGTTTTGCGTGTGTTGCAATGACTGCGAGCAATAAGGAAGCCAGAAACTGGGTACCGTTGGCCCTGCCGTTCAGGCCATTAGTCCAAACTGCTTTTAGCTCTCGTGAGTTTCAGCGTCACAATGTGCCGGCCAAAAAACTCTAAAAAATCAGTTCGATAGCATTGTGACAAACAAAACGTGCTGTACAACTCAATACAGTCGAAATAAAATCTCTATATTAGTGCTGCTGCGTTTGGAGTCGTTCTTTAGTTGGTGGTGAATTCTTCTTACAGTGTTTCTCAGGCTGCTGTTTGGTTCTTGTTGCCTTGTCCTTCCGTTCAGGTATTGTGGGAATTTAATGTTCTTTCTCACAAATAAGAATCCAGGGTGGGACACAGAGCACGCTGTGCTGTGCTGCTCTGCTCCGCTGCTCTCTGCCAGCGGACCCGCAGCAGCCCGGGATTCCAGCGCCTTCCAGGGAGGAATTTCCCCGTTCCGGAGCAGCAGGTGCGCAGGGTTCACAGCTCTTCACCCACGTTTGTGCCGCTGTTTGCCAGGTAGGTTGTGCGGCCGTGTGCCCGTGCAGGTTGGTAGATGGGGACAGATGTGCCCAGCCCCATGTGCCAGGGTGACGCAGGTAAGTTATAGTTTGTGGCGGAGCTGGACAGGATCTTTTAGGAAGCCTGTCCTCAATTTCAGGCATCAAGGGATCTTAAAATTGAGCAGATCCCTGGTCAACTAGTCCCAAAGTTCAGGTCAGGGTTCACGTCAGACGGGTAGCACCTAAATGCTTTGTTTTGTTGGAAATGTTAGGAGTGAGATAGCTTGTCACATCTGAAAATGAACCGTTTCTCCTGAAACAGCCACAGGAAAGGTCACCTGCTCTGGTGACCCTGCGTGAGCAGGGGTCGGACTGGATGGTCTGCAGAGGTCCCTTCAACCCAACCAGCCTGGGCTCCTGGGATCTTCAAAGGCAACATTGCTGCTTATTAATCATGAATGAGGTTTCTGCAAGAAAGGACAGTGTGCTGATCAGCTTCCAGGCTCTGGTCTTAACACTTCCCGTGTCACTGATCAGCAGCTTCTGCTGCAGCTGTGGCACCTTTTGGCCTCTCGTCACCAGCCTCTGCAGAATTTCCCTGTGTGTCCACAGCTGAATCGAAGCATTTTGCTGGAGACACTCGTGACTTGCAGTGGCCACACCAGCAAAGGGCACTTAATGCCCATGATTGCTGAGCACAGAGCAAAGCATTAAATCACTTAAAGAATATAAAGCCGTAATTTGCCAACACATTCAGCCTGAGGTGATGTGTGTGCACTGAGATGGGTCTAACCCAGCGCAAACAGCGAGATCAAAGCCGTCCCCTATCAGTGCTGTGACTGCCGTGAATTGTTGGCAAATTAACAACCACAACTGCTTGTGATGTACCGTAATATCTTGCTAGCCACTGAACAAAATAAACATGGATTTCGGTGTAGTGAGAAGCCAGGTTGCAATGGTTGGTGCTGTTCAGCTGCTTGGTCGTTAGTGGATGACGGTAAAAGTGCCGGGGCCGGGGGAGCCGTGCGGAGCCGTGCGGAGCCGCGGTTACGGTGCAGACGAGGAACGTGACGTGTGGCTGTGCGAACCCTGCGAGCGCTGAGCAGGGAACGGCTCGACATGGGACAGATGGACAGGGAGGGTGCGGGATGAGCGAGGTGCATTCGCTTGGTTTCCATCCGCACAGTTCGCAGTAGAAGAGAGAAAAAGTATGTTTCTCTCAAAACGTTAGGCTGCTGAGAAGTGAACTTTGGGCACTGCTATTTGGTTACAGTACTGTGGGTATCTCTGTGTCTCCTAAGTTAAAAATAATACATGTCCCAATTTGTGCTTATATAAAAGACGCTGCAGTCAGTCTCTAGTAGGTTTAAAATGATATTTTTTGCTTTTAGAAGTTGCCCGAAGCAGCGCACACCATCCATCTCACAAAGTTTTGGCCAGTCGTGCAGCTTTACTCCCCGCACCAGCACAGTTGTCACCATGTATGTGCAGGTCTTGCTGACGGTCCAGGCGGTTGCAAGTCCTGCGGCACAGCCGGGCGCTGTGTCACCGTGTCACCCTGCTGGGCTGCGGGGATATTTACAGGCTTTAGATTTCATTTAGATTTGCAGAAAGCCAGTTTTTCATTTAATGTCTGCAGAGGCACTTGACAAAGGAAGCACTTGGCACAGCTGTCTCAGAAATAAAGACTAGCATGTGGCTTAATAGATTCAGGACATAGACTCTGCAGAGCATCTTCCTTTTGAGTGCAAAACAGTTTCCTTCACTGGTATCAGTGGCCAAGCTACTGCGGGAGCTAAAGGGACCTTTGGCCCTCTCCTCATCACCAGGCTGGCTCAGCAGTCATAGAACCACAGAATCATTTTGGTTGGAAAAGCCCCTCAAGATCATCGAGTCCAACTGTTCCCCCACCCCTGGCACTGCCCCATGTCCTGAGAACCTCATGTCCGTCTGTCCAGCCCTCCAGGGATGGTGACTCCAGCACTGCCCTGGGCAGCCTGTTCCAATGCCCCACAGCCCTTTGGGGAAGAAATTGTTCCCTAGATCCAACCTCACCCTCCCCTGGCGCAACTTGAGGCCGTTTCCTCTGCTCCTGGCGCTTGTTCCTGGGGAGCAGAGCCCGACCCCCCTGGCTCCAAGCTCCTTTCAGGCAGTTCAGAGATCAGAAGGTCTCCCCTCAGCTCCTGTTCTCCAGCTGAACCCCCAGCTCCCTCAGCCGCTCCATCACACTTGTGCTCCAGCCCCTCACCAGCTCCATTCCCTTCTCTCCACTCGCTCCAGCACCTCAAGGCCTTTCTTGGTGTGAGGGGCCCAAAACTGCCCCAGGATTGGCAGTTTGGCCTCCCCAGGTCCCAGCACAGGGACGGTCACTGCCCTGGGCCTGCTGGCCACACCAGTGCTGGTACCAGCCAGGATGCTGGTGGCCTCTTGGCCACCTGGGCACACGCTGGCTCATGTTCAGCCGCTGTCACCAACGCTCCAAGTCAAGCCCCTCGCTGCTGGAGGTCCCTGGAGCGGTTTCCTCGTGTGGTACCTCCCGCCGCAGCTGCTGTGGGTTCGTGTCTCCTCTCACCTGCCCTGAGGTGCTAAAAGGTCTGAGTGCGGCTCTGCTGGCAGCTCCCAGCGCTCCAGGTGCTGATGAGAAACATCCTTCTGTCTTCAAAACATCATCTGTTCTGCAGCTACGGGCTCAGGTTCAGAGTCCTGAAGGCAGCGCTTAAAAGGGACTTATGTTTCTGGGTTTTAGTTTCAGGTACCTTTGAGTTTGAGGGACCTGTTCTCTGTGTTTCAGTTACGGACTCGGTTGCTGGCTGACCTGAGTTAGGATGACACAATAACAAACCCGTGTACCCCACTGTCAGGTAGCTGTCTTGCACTCCTGCCGCACAGGGCGAGAGGAAGCCTTAAATCATTGTTTACTAAAGCTTTGGTTGTTTAACCTGAGCAACCATTACATCATTCTTAAGAGAATAAATTATTAGTGAGCAAATAAACATGCGAAGTCTCTTGGGGAGACGGCAGCATGAGTGCACTACAATCACAGGCCATTAATTCCTTGGGTAACGTAACGTCCTTGCACGGTGCAGGATTTTGGATTTGATGACAATGAGATGAAATTTCTGCTCCTTCCTGCTGTTGCTGCTGACTCAGAATAATGATAAATGTGCTTGATCTGCCGAAGACAGAGACTGAGAGAAACAATCTGCTAAAAAAGAGGCAAAAATAATATCTTCTAATCTCTCCTTATCGTCTTTTTCCTGGTCCTGTTTCCTGTTTTACCCGTCTGCTTTAATGTGAAGTGGGGAACTCTGTGAGCAACCCCACCCAAAATACTTAAGCCAGTCGGTCTAACATGGTTTTCTTCACTTCGGCTGTGCGGAAGAGCAGTGATTTTGCTTTCAGTTTACAAACAGGAGCAGTTGCCCATCAGTTTATTCAATTTAGTCCCTTTTCCGACACTTCCTGCAGTTTCACTTGTTTTGGTGGTTTGGGGCTGTGCTGTAAACCAAAGCAATAAGGATGGTTTCAGTTAAAGAAGGGGTTTGGTTTTGTACCTTCTTGCTAAGAAATCTTATGACAACTCTGAGATAATGTATTTAAGGTGAGGAAATTGGCAGGTGCTCAGTCTCCCCATTGGTATCTTGCTCTGAGGGCAGCCAAGGTGCAGAAATGTCATTTTCTTCTGTCACTGCTGGTGAACCACGGGCAGGATGAAGGTAGAGATGACCACAGGATGTCAGGGGTTGGAAGGGCCCTGGAAAGCTCATGCAGTGCAATCCCCCCATGGAGCAGGAACACCCAGATGAGGTTACACAGGAAGGTGTCCAGGCGGGTTGGAATGTCTGCACAGAAGGAGACTCCACAACCCCCTGGGCAGCCTGGGCCAGGCTCTGCCACCCTCACCGGGGACAAGTTTCTTCTCAAATTTAAGTGGAACCTCCTGTGTTCCAGTTTGCACCCATTGCCCCTTGTCCTGTCACTGCCCCTTGTCCTGTCACTCCTCCTTCCCCAGCTCTTGCTCTTCTTCCCCTTTCGGTTCATAGCAGGTTTGTGTTCTGGAACTCTAAGGACGGTCACCCCTGTGTTCTGTCCCCAGGCACGGCCGCAGCCGAGCCCTGCGAGGAGCTGAGGAGCAGACGTGCCGCTGCAAACCAGGCGGGAACTCCGAGCTCCCACCAGTGCACAACTTGAGGACCAGGAGCCACGAAGGTGACGCCTCTAAGAGCGATATTCTTTGTGAATATAGCTCATTTTTAATTCTTTCTACCCAAAACATCCCATGGCAATTAGTTCCTCACTTTCCCTGTGATTAAGTACTTGATTTGATGTTCTCCACGCTCACCTTCTTTATACTACCTACAATTTTACTACCTACTTTTCTCCTGTAATAAAACCCCTCTGAAGATGTCTTCTGCAGTGTTTCCATCTGGTGTAGCTAGTTCAAATCCTTGATGCTGATTTTCTCTGCACAGTTTTAACTCTACCCACTCTGTTCTGGAGCGGTGGAAATCAGAACCGCACACATTTGGGTTTTTTTTACAGCAAATGCAACACTTGTAATTCCTGATTTGTTCTGTATTCTTCAATCAATGCATTCTAAACTCGTTTTCTTTTCCCTTTTGTGAACTGCCAGTGAGCCTTGAGCTGACACTTTCAAACATCTGCTCTAACTTTATCATTTCTTTCACGGATAACCATCAGTTTGAAGATCAGCACCCCTCACACGTTGGAAGGGGCTGCCCAGGGCAGTGCTGCAGTCGCCGTCCCCGGGGGGCTGGACAGGCGGAGATGAGGCTCCCGGGACGCGGGGCGGTGCCGGTGGCTGTGGTTGGGCTCCATGGCCGCAGGGCCCCTCCCGAGCACCGCGCTCCCGCGTCCCTGCCACACGCGCTGCGGTGACGTCGCTGCGGGGCTGAGGGATGCGCGGGGGGCGGGGCCGCGCGTCGCGAGCCGGGCACGTGCAGGGCCCTGGCCGGCGCTGGGGGGCGGGGCCTCGCCTCTCCTCGCGCGGCGACCGTTGAGCGCGCGAGCAGTCGTCGCGTCCGCCCGCCGGCGACGCCATGGAGGAGCCGCAGCTGCCGCCCTCCATCAACCCCAGCAACTTCCCGGCCAAGCTGTGGCGGCTGGTGAACAGCCCGCGCTTCCGCTCCATTTGCTGGGACGCCCGCGGCGAGGGGCTGCTCATCGACCAGCCGCTCTTCGAGCGGGAGCTGCTGGGCGCGGGGCCGGGCCGCGCCGTGGGGCCGGCGGGCGACGGGGCGGCGGAAGCCAGCGACCTCTTCAAGACCAAGAACTTCACCAGCTTCATCCGACAGCTCAACCTCTACGGCTTCCGCAAGGTGCTGCCGGGGCCGGCGGGCAGCGCGGCGGGGCCGGGGGCCGGCGGCTCCGCGGGGCCGCTGCACCATTTCCACAGCCCGCACTTCCGGCGGGACCGGCCCGAGCTGCTCGTGCAGCTGAAGCGCCTGACGAGCGCCAACAAGGCGAAGCTGGCGGCGGGGCTGGAGGTCACCAGCCGCCCGCCCAACCGCTTCCAGCGCCTCTTCGGCTCCGTGCTGCGTGGGGACCCGCTGCTGCCGCCCGGCACGGCCGGCGGGGCCAACGGTGAGCGGGGAATGGGGTGCGGGGGTTTGGGGAGCGCTGGGGGGCTGGAAATCGAGACTCTGAGGGAAGAGGGTGGCCTGGCCTGGCGGGTGCTGCTCAGTTCACCCGCTGTGGGAGAATGGTTCTTCGTGCAGGTCAGTCTGCTGCCAATAAGTGTGGGGTGTGCAGTTCATGTATGTTTCAGTCTGCGTGTGGACTGTGCAGTCCCCGTTGTGAGTTACACCAAGAACAGCCTTGCCCAGTCTCTGTGGGGCTGGCAAAGCTCTACCAGTTGAACATTACTGCAGAATCACAGAATCATGGAATGTTCTGGCCTGGAAGGACCCACCAGGGTGATGAAGGGAGTGGATGAAGGGAGTTGGTTGAGCACAATGTTGTGTCCAGCTGTGGCCCCCCAGTTCCAGCAGGACAGGGAACTGCTGGAGAGAGTCCAGCGCAGCCACCAAGATGCTGAAGGGAGTGGAGCATCTCCCGTGTGAGGAAAGGCTGAGGGAGCTGGGGCTCTGGAGCTGGACAAGAGGAGACTGAGGGGGGACTCATTCCTGGGGATCAATATGGAAAGGGGGAGTGTCAGGAGGATGGAGCCAGGCTCTTCTGGTGACAACCAGTGACAGGACAAGGGACAATGGGTGCAAACTGGAACACAGGAGGTTCCACTTAAATATGAGAAGAAACTTGTTCCCGGTGAGGGTGGCAGAGCCTGGCCCAGGCTGCCCAGGGGGGTTGTGGAGTCTCCTTCTGTGCAGACATTCCAACCCGCCTGGACACCTTCCTGTGTAACCTCATCTGGGTGTTCCTGCTCCATGGGGGGATTGCACTGGATGAGCTTTCCAGGTCCCTTCCAACCCCTGACATTCTGGGATGCTGTGAGGAACCTGAGAAGGAGATTTGAGTGGTCATTTTGCGGCCAGCCCTGGGGCTGGGGCTGCTCCGCGGGGCAGGTGGGAGGAGTGGCAGGACGGAGACCTGGAGAAGGGCAGTAGCAGGTGGTGACTCTGCTCGCTGCAGCACCACCTGCCTTTAGAACAGAGCGTGGTATCATGGTGTTTATTCTTGGTAGGTGTAGGAATTGTTATCTCATTCATATGGTGTTTTCTGTGGAGTCTGTAGAACTACACCAAGAAAATAAAATGAAGCATGTGAGAAGTGAAGGAACTTATTTCAATACTGAGGCTAGGAAGCGTTTAAATTAAAGATTTGGTGTTAACATATTGTTCAGGTGAGTCCATACAGACTTCTTCACTGAAATCTGGTCTGAGGTCATGCAGACCGTTGGTAAAGTAAACGCTAAGACAGATAACAGCCTTTTCACTTCTTGGCCTCTGTTCTGTGAGTGTAGTTCCAGAGAGCTTTTGCTCTACAAATCTCAGTTTCTAGAAAGACAGAACAAGGAAAACATTGGGGTTTATGTGCAGTCAAGTTCTGACAGGCTGACAATTTCCTGTGCGCTCTGTACAGACTATTTAGGGGCACGTCTTTGCTGTAAATGTGAGGTAATTTGATAGATAAAAGATATTTTTGTTTGCAAAGCGTCAGTCTGTTCCAAACGTCTTGCAACATGTAACTCTGTGTTAAACATCCAGGAACAATTCCTGTAAAGCAACCGGTGCTTTATAACTTGGCATCCTGTGGTGTCTTGTTTATGTGTTGAAACTAGATAATCTTAATTTCCTTATCCAAAAGTACAATATAAACAAAGATAGTCTCATCCCGCTGTTCATTCTCTGTTTATGTATGATAAAAATACTGAACAGGAAATAAGCAGTCCTATACATTAATTCTGGCTACATTTTGAGGGGCAGGTGATATTTATTTAGTTATTCTTAATGATTTAATATAAGCAAGCAGAATGTCTGTATGTTACCCATTTCTTGAATTAGTTCCCATCAGAGGAGTGAAAGAGGGAAATGTGAGGCTGTTTTTGTAAAACGCCCTTTAGAGTGAGAATCGGGAAGGACGGGTTTGAGAGAGCCTGACTTCCAGATAAACCCTGTTGACACAAGCTGCCTGAGGCCCGTGATGAGCAGGGCTGTATGAAACACTGCAGAAAGGTCCCAAACGCAGCGGTTCTTCCAGGAGTCTGGTGAGCACAGGTGTCCTCAGTGTTAGTGTTTCAACAGAGTCACCGAAACCTCTAATAGAAATTGAGCTGTTGTGGTATAAGAGCAAATACCATTTCATTAAATAATAACTGAAGAGAGGGAAGTGAGAGAAAAAGAATATCTAGGAAATCACAAAATGGCAAAGTTTGGGATATTTTAGTGTAAACTGAACTGGTTGAGCTGACTGGGAAAAAGTTGGCTTTGAATTTTTTTTCTGGATGAGTTGTCACAAAGTACTTTCAAAGCCATGTGGAGGATTTTGACATTGCCTTTCCCTTGGCAGCCTATGAGCTGGCAGTACTGGAGTCTGGTAAAGTCTTGCTTTATAATTTCCTTTTTTTTTTTAATGTATTGTCTGCTTTAACACACAATACTTTCTAAATTGCTCTTGTTTGGTTTAGTAAGTTACCATGTGTTTTGATTTATTTGAAGCACTGATAAGGTGTTGCTGCAGGCTGAAGGAGCTGCCGTGCTCAGCTGCAGCAGCAACCGTGTGTTCGCTGCAAGAATACGGGCTGTTTCTAGATTAAGTGTATTGGGGCAAAGGCAGAGCCTCAGCTTCTTGTATGGACTTTCATTGCCATTCACTAACGCTCCTTTTGCTTTGTTTCATACCCACTGCAGGCCTGCTGACTTTAGGACAGTTTCATCACCCTTACCATCGAGATCGTTTTTTTCCGTACTCCTACATATCGACCTCATCCCAGAACAACGGCACTTTACCAACCAAGAGTTTAGAGCGGCCTCCTGTTCCCTCCAGAACATGGCAAGGTTCTCTCGGCTTGCTTCCAGGGCATGAAGCTTCCCCGGCTTTTCCACATAAGGGGGTTGCTTTTCCGATGCTCCAGAGGCTTACCACAGAGGTCACGTACACACTCCAGCCTGTTGCTTCGCTTCTGCCGCTCCAGCAAGGCTCTCAAACTGTTGCCACCTCCCTTCCAAAATACAGCAGCAGCACAGCTTCAATGCAGTATTCACAAGCCTACTATCCAACAGGTAGGAAAAACTTTTCTGCACTTGCTTTTCTAAAAGGTATTTAAAAACGATCGTTTTAAATCTTATTCTACGGTGCTCCATCATGTATATATCTCAAGTGAGAATTAGATACAAAGTGTGAAGTCTAAGAGGAAGAGAGACCTTTAAGTATTTTCTGTTTGGTATTCCTGTCCTTGCTCTAGATTTGGAGCTTCCCCTGGTGATTTTCCAGATGGCCCCTTTGTTGAGGTTAAAGGGTGAGAAGAAAAAACATTTGCCCACAACTAATCAGTGTCAATTTTCATTTGTTTTTAATTGCAAAAATCCAGGATGATGATACTAGGGCACTGAGAACTTGTTGAACAGCAGTATCTTAGTACTTGGTCTCATGTTTTCCCAAATTAAGTTTTTAAAGTCAAAGATCTGTCAAAAGTAAAATGTAGAGTATGCTAAATTTGCTCCTACTATTTTCATAGCTTCATTCTTTTCTTGTTAACTTCTTTATGATGTATTTTTTTTGTGCATTGAAGACTAGACAGTACAAAAGTCTTGACTCTCTTGTCTAAAATGTTTCTGCTAAAATTTTCAGGCTCACTTAAGTGTTTGTATTCTTCAGAAGAGAAATCGAAGCAAACTATAGTTCTTCAACCTTACCTTGAATTGGAAAAATTGTGTCATAGGTTATAATTTTGGGGGTGCGGATGTGTTTTTGTTTTTTAAACTTACCTAAAACTTCTGAAACTCAGAACATAGTGACTCCTTCCTTGGACAAACAAAAGCCTGGTTATTATTCTTTACTTGTCTGTTCCTCGCTTGGCAGCTGCACCTTTGATATCTTACCTGTGGTGGCTGCTTTATCCAGGTACACAGTGAAATCTTCACATCTTCTGAGACCTCTGCTGGGAATGTTTCAGACAATAATCACTGGTTTCCATAAAATAATTTTTGTCAAGGAAGAATTCTGAGGAGTTACGTATCTCTTGGGGATGCTTGTAAATTTTCAAGAGATGGACAACTTTTGCCATATACTTCTTGCCCTGTGCTACTTAGAGAGATGACAGAGGTGGCTGGTGCCTGCCTTACAAGCTCCTCCCTGCCTTACAAGTCTCCTCCCTGGACCAGCGGGTACTGAGAGTGGTTTGGCTTGGGAGGGACCTTAAAGATCATCTGGTTCCAACCCCCTGAGATGGGCAGGGCCACCTTCCGTAGAGCAGGTTGCTCAAAGCCTCATCCTGAGCATGCTGAAGGTGGGAGATAGTCCCTAATTCATGTTTCTATTGGTTTCTATCGAAGGTTGGAGCCAGGGGGGTCGGGCTCTGCTCCCCAGGAACAGGCGCCAGGAGCAGAGGAAACGGCCTCAAGTTGCACCAGGGGAGGGTGAGGTTGGATTTAGGAACAATTTCTTCCCCAAAGGGCTGTGGGGCATTGGAACAGGCTGCCCAGGGCAGTGCTGGAGTCACCACCCCTGGAGGGTTGGACATGGAGATGAGGTTCTCAGGACATGGGGCAGTGCCAGGGCTGGGTTATGGTTGGACTTGATGATCTTTAGTGGCTTTTCCAACCAAAATGATTCTATGCCTGTATCTTAACTACACCCCCAGAGCCGTTGTACAGCCAGGGGAAGGAAATGGGCATCTCTGGGTTGCGAGTCATCTTACTCAGGTCAGAGTTTGTCTTAGGGTGGGATTGCTCATGTCCCAAAGTGCCAGTTGTGCATAGTGACCATAGAGGAAATGAGGAGGGTAGCATGGATTTAGACATGAATCTTTACATCTCTGTACCTGGATGACACCGGCCTCTCTCACGGATATAAAGTGTAAAGAATAAGTTGGCTATGTTGTACAGATAAAATCTTGTGGGGCTGGGGGTGGTGATGGGAGCATGATGAAAGCACATCAGGTTTTGCAAGGTACAAAAATTAAGGTATAATTCAAGCTAAAACAGAGAAACTTACGGAGTCTGAGGCTTTTGAAAATTCCAGTGGATTCTTTACTACTTCTGAGAAGATAAGTTTGACGTTTTACTAGGGAGTATTATAAATCTTCTAATTTTCACTGTAATTTAGGACTGTCTCGGTGGTTTTACTTCTGCTCCTGTGTATCTCTTAATCTCACTGCTGTCCTTTCTTCTGTATGTTATAACATACACAATGCTGATAGCTTATTTCTTCACGCGTCCACATAAAGTCTGCCTTCCTTCATCTGGAGAGCACAGAACCAAGATTAGCTTATTTGGAAAGTAATAGTTAATCTTCAAATACATATTTCATAAGTGAAGGGACTAAAGAATATATGTTCAATCTTATTCTTGACTCTTTTCATTTCACTTTTGAAGTCCCATTAAATTAAATCAAAGTAGAACTTTGTCCGAGTTTTCTTTTTATGTATATTCAAACTGGTTTGTTAACTTCAGCGACAAAAAGATTTCCCTGGTTTTTCATTATGATTCTTATTGAAAGGGCAGTAAAATAAAAGATGCTCATCTGGATCTTTTCTTCCCACTAGCATTAGACCATGATTACTTTAAGGATTTGGTTCTGTTTGCTTTCAGCTACCTGCAAAACCTTTGATAGTAGTAGGATTGCATCAAAGAAGTGTAGTGAAGCTTTATTATCAGAGAATATCCTAATAATGAAAAATCAGTCAAGGAGACTGTGTGAGAAGTGTTAGTTGTTGGTGCCACCTGGCACTACAAGTCCAGTTACACCTTTCAAACGCTTCGCTGGCTGTCAGGTTCATATAGGTACAATAACCTTTCTGGTGAGTGGTAGCCTAGGAATAGTCGTGTTATTCTGAGTGATACACCCTCTATTAAGATAAAGACTTTTCTTTGTGTGTAAAGCTTAAACTTCATGTATGTCTTGGTAAAAAGGGGATTCTTAACGTAAATAAGCAGCTGAAAACATAATATCTGGTTTAACACAGCATAAATAGCACCATATTTTCCCTTGAGAAAAGTGGACTAGATGCATTAGTAATGCACTTGTAAAACTAGTAGTAGGATTCATCTTGCCGAAGATTCATCTGATGGGTGATGTGCCTGGGCTTGTCTAGATTACATATATAGCCAGAGAGAAACAGGCACTTCCCAGAGGGTGAGTCATTCCATTTCTTAGACCTGCGCCTTTGGAAGACAATTAATTTCTTTCTGATGAGCCTGTTTCTTGATTGACTGTGCCAAGTCTTGACAACTGCTGGACATCTGAGCCTATGTAGCATTAGGGCAATTAATCCTACCTGAATGTCTAAGATATTTCAAACAATATTTTCTTTCCCATTTTCTCTTATTGAAGAGACCTGGGGTGTCATCCTCATTTTCCTCAGTCTTTTGGCTGGGAAGGGATCAGAACTTGCAGAGTTTTTGTGTTCAGGCCCATTCCGGTGCGTTTATTGATGTGCAGGAACAGGCACAGCTGCATTCCCTGGCATCCTGCACACCTTTGGGTACTGCTGACCCAGTTGTCTGATGAGTAACCAGCTTCTCTGGGGCATAACGTTTGGACCTGACATCAGAAGACCATCCTTCCAGTAAGAACTTAAGGTTCTTCCTTGGTATTTCACATGTCGTTTGTGTTTGAGTGAGATGGAAGATGCTGGAGAGCATCGCTCTCATCCCCTTTGCCTCAGCCATGCTGATAATAGCGCTAATATCTGCTGCTATCTTGTTCCTTCCATTTCCAAGAGCTCTTTGGAGAAATTATGGTGCAGATCATATTGGGATTGCGTGTATTTTGGGCCCTTCAGCTTTCCTGAGCTTGCATGCGGTATTGGAACCTGTGAAAAGCATGTGGTATAAATGTCTGCACATGGAACTGTGAGCGTGGAGCTTTTTTGATAGTTCTTAGATGTTATGCATGTTCTAACTTCCAAATACATTTGGCAAGATACGTCTTTGCTAAAACCATGGCTGAGCTCAAGCATATCTGACTGTGTCCCTGCTACTGTATTAAGCTTTGCCAGGAAAAGTGCCCAGTTGTCTTGGCCAGTCCTGTCACTGCACTGTTAGCCTGGTTACCTCTCTGCCCCAAAAATCTGTGCTTAGTTCAGCGGTTGGCATGGGCTTGGGACCGTTCCCAACAGGCTGTTTGGTTGTGGCTGTTTTGACTTGGAAAAGTAAGAGATTTTAATAGTATTAATACTCTGTGCCAGAAAATGGATCTGGATGCATTTAGTGTACTGGTAGAGTTGTAACCTTCATGTCTTCAACAAAGATGATGATTGATTTGGTTTTCTCTGCTTGAACACCGAGAGCCCACAAAATAACATTGTCTCACAAGGAGGGGGATGTTTGTAAGAATGTGATGTTCACCCATGTTTATTTTTACACAATGCATCCAATTTTGCCAGTGTTGGGAAAACAGGATTTAGTGAATACCCCATAAATTCTCTAACGAGAATTCTGCTTTGGAGATAAGAACACTGGCCTTGGTCAGGTCCATCATTTTCTCAGACAGCAACGCCCAAGGAGCAAAGCAAGCGCAGACCGATGCGTTTCCGAAACGCCCCAACATATGGGCTCCCAGCATTAATGAACTGTAACACCAGTTGTATGTGATAGCACTTGGGGGATTCTGCTTCCATCAACTTGTCTGTTTCTCTGAAACAACGTGAGTTCGTCACATCTCCACCATCTGTGACAAGGACCTCAGTTCATGGCTTAACCACGCCTTGTGCAGAGCCACCTTTTCTTGCCTTCAAACCTTACTGCATATTCGTTAAATCTCCTTTTGTGTTTTTTTTTTCATTTTTTTAATGAATGTATCTATATCCATATCCCTCTCACGGCACCGATCATGATTTTAAATACTTGTATCATAGTTCCTCCGGTTGTGTTTTCTCCAGCCCTGTTTAGCTGTTCCTTCAGACCAGTGTCCTGCACGTCACCCATGTCACCATCCCTGTAACCTTTGCCAGTTCTCTTATTTTCTTACTGAAATGTGGAGTCCAAAAATACACACGGTGGTCAAGGTGTGAATCATGGATTTCTACAGTGGAATAAGAATGTTCCTATTTCATTCTTTGTTCCTTTTGTAATATTTCCTAACAACCCAGTTGTTTCATTTATGACTTCAAAGGTCTTTTTGACTGCAGCTGAGTGTCAGGCTGATGTCCTCCTGAAACTATCTACTGTAATACCGAGATTAGTGATCGATGTCCAGCTCTTTCCTGGTTCCCTGAGCTCTGCTCTTTTTGGGCAGCGCTGGGTTGGTTCCAGCCCCACCGACAGCAATTCCAGTTTCATAAATCAGCATTCATATTCTGCACACCATGTCCTAAAGAGAATGTGACATTATCCATCCACAGCTTCTGTGGGTAAAAGTACATCCCTTTTTGACAGAAATAGAATAGATTTTGAGGCTGATCCATCTTGTTTGATGGAAGGGGCTATATCTTTTCCTTCGTTTATTCAGTAAGTATTAATGTATTCTGTAAGATGCCATTCATCCCTGTCTCCTTAGTATTCGAATGAGACCCATGTTCACTGTCGGTTTTTTCCTAACAGCTGGTGACAGAAAGGGCTTTAGCCGGTCTTTTCTTCTGGCTATTACTAGATTAATTATATCTTAGACAAAAGAGCTCAGAAACTTCTCTCCACTTAACAAGGTAAGACAAAAGTGGGTGAGAGAAGCAGATCTGTTTGTTGAATTTTGATTCCGTTTCGAGACTCGAAGTATTAGTAATGAATCAACACCTTTGCCTTTGATAACGCTGCGTGTCGGTAACACTTTCTTCAGTGTTATTTAAAATGTTGTCTGGCTATAGGGTGACTCTTCTTTTGTGACTCTGTGGTACTTACCAAGCACTGGTCTCCATCTGACAGTGGATTTTCTTCTTATAAACCTGCTTTTGTATCTTCCGTGATATTTCCACAGATGCAGTTGTTCTCGCTATTAGATCAGCCACTGCTGTAGCCTATGAGCTGGTAAAAAAATTTCTTGTGAGCGCAAATCATTCTTTTTATGCAACATTCTGCATTTCAGAATCATTCCTCAGTCTAGTCTTCTGCACAGTTATTTTTGTTCCCTTCACTTTGATTTACAGACATAACAACTTGTTTAATTAGTGAGTTGATTTTGCTATAAGCTCTACTAACTGTAAAATCTAAACGGCAGTATTCTTACTTGTAGTTTTTTATAGCGTATGATCTGGACTTAATGTTTTACACTGACCTATTATTTCACAAGCACTTTTTCCCTTCAGGTCCTTCCTTTTTTTTTAATTCTTATAAGATACGTTCTCTGGAGTATGTGTTTGGTTTTCCTTAGAATCACTCTGCCAGGTTACGATAAATTTCTCCTTTGTCGTTGCTCTCAAAATATTTTACAGTAGCCTTTCCACAGTTTTCTTTGGTGGTTTTCTTGGGTTTGTAAGCATGACTTTGGAGTTTCCAGTGAGTTACACCCAGATATCATTTAGGTTTTTGGCAATATCCAGAATTGTAATATGTTCATAGGTCACATAATATTCTCCTGAAAGTTCTTCTGAGTTAACTCGTGAAGTACCATGAGTCACAGATCAGAAGGGTGTCCCTGGCTCAGTCTGTGCTCTTGAGCTCCTGTGTTTGATGCTCCAAACTGCACAAAAATTCAACAACATCATATAGAAGAGAGGAATAGGTATAGATATTAAAAAACATATTAGTTACGGCAGCATCTGTTTAATGTGAAATCCCTTGGAGGCGTCAAGCATTGCAAATAAATCGATCTGATCCGTTTGCCGTCTCAAGTTAAACTAATTACTCTTTGTTATGAACGTTGGACTAGATTTGATTTCATTATTGATTTGTCTCTCTCAGAATCACTGCAGATTTTAAAGATTATCTGTCCTGCAAATCATGCCTGTACTTCTAGATTAAGTATCTCCACACGTCACCCAAAATAATACCTGCAGAATACAGCAGCATCTGCAAGGCTGCTTTTTAGAATAAAATCACTATTTAATTTCAGTGTGTATGTGAACACCTAGGCTCTTCCTGTGTGGTGTGTTGGGATGAGAAAGTCAAGCAGCCAAATCAAAAAGGTGAATATTAAGATACAGAAGACTGATTATGAAATTTCTGTGTGTGCGTCTATCCATTTTACCATATCTATTTTTCAATATATGTGCACATATATTAGAATAAATATTTTCTAAGATGAAGAAATCAGTCTTATAATCACGTGGGAGGTAAGAATACATTTCTGTTAGTTAGTTTCCTGGGTGATTATAGAAATGTTTAATCAAAGGAAGCAGCAGGACTGTGCGTGCCCAGCATGACCTGTGTCTGACGGTGTGCTTGATCCCCAGCCTCGCTGCAGCACTGCTCCCCGCCTGCCCCTGTGGATCCCCTGACCGGCTGCGCTGGTCCTGCCGCTTCCACCGACGCCCACTGCAGCTTTTTCCAGGTGAGTGCAGCGTGGGGGCCAGGGGAGCGTGGGGGAGGCCGAGGGAAGCAGCGCTGGCTTTGGGGACTTCTGGATGGAGAATGTCGATCTGCAACTTGATCTGCTTGAGAAAGTGAAGGGAATATGGCTCACAAATATCTGTTTCAAAGAACCACTGAATTTGTAATTCTGGTTGTGTCTCAGGGTAGGAGCATAGTGTGTATCCTCACCAGCGGAATGGTATTTTCTGTATAACTTCTTTGCTTGACTTCACCAGAATTCATTTTAATTAACGAGTCTGTGTTTATCTTTGAAGAATGTCCTTGCCTGGACAAAAAGAGTTTCTTTGATATTATGAAAATACTGGAAACAGCTCCGTGGTTTTGTCCCGACCAGCTTTCTGCAGTCCTGAGTTTCATTGGATGAATGAGAAAAACTAAGGTGACTTTTGGAATTGGCTCCACCTCAGAGATGTCGCATTAAAGATAACTACAGTACTTACTCTAAATGCTTTATAAAACTGTAGTGGAAACTACACCTTATTTGGAGGGCCTGGCTTATCAAAAGATCTGAAGTAAAAGTGCGAGGGCTTCTAATGCATATACTTTTATTATTTTCCCCTCACAGAGGACAAGCAAAGCAAGTTATGCTTATGTGTGTTGAAAAAGGGCTGACCTACCCAAGCTTGATCATCCAGTTTCCTGTCTTGCAAATATCAACCTTTGGCTTCATGTTTTGGTTTGGTTTGGTTTGAATATAAACCTATCCAGGCTGGCCAGGTTATGGCCACGATAGCAGGTTGTAAATAGCCACTGGCCAGTTGTGCCCTTCATACTCAAGCGTTTGTGTTTCACACAGTGCATCTTTGTCCTCTCACTCGCATCATGAGAGTTGTGGAAGCTTCTTTTTTCAGATGGGACATGAGGATCCATTGGAGTGATAGGAAGTCACAAGCAGATAACTCCTTATCTCAGAAGGCTGAGATCAGTGTTTGGGATAGCAGAACATTCACAGGGAGTTGTCAAGGGTGGTGGGGTGGCTAGATTGAAAGGCAATGTAAATATGCTGTCTAAAGAGTCCGGTGAAAATCAGATGTTTGCAGAAGCAAATCCATGGGCAGCGTGTGGAGTCTAAAGAAATTCAGGCCACTTACTAGCGGTTGCTTTGCTAATGCAGCCCTGGGCAGGGGCTGCTGGACGGTGATCCTGTGTGTGAGCAGCGGCGGAAATCTGTTCCACCAGGTCATTAGCAGATCGCTGAGCAGGATAATACAAATAGCATACAGAACGGATCAACAGAGCTTCTTGAGATTTCTGAGTCTTAGTGTAGCGTAGATCGTTTCTCCTGGAACACGGTGACAGGGACTGTGCTAGTGGGACAGAAGGCAGCAGTTTGCCTGTGGTTCTCACTGAGCTGTGGGGATTATTCAGTTTACTTTTTGTGTGCACTGGGGTAGATGCTTCCCCAAAGTTCTGAGGGCTGCAGCCAGCGCTGTACTGATCATCCTGCCCTGCCTGTGTACGGATCATCAGTAACCACTCGCGCAAATCCTCAAAAGCAGTAAAATTAACCAGCCCTGTCTGACTGAGCGTTTTTATCATTCTTCACAAAGAACAGAACTTCTGCATTGTATTGTTTTACTATGTATCTTCCACTGGGTGTGGGAGTTCAGTGCAAAGCTGCTGAAGGTGCTTTGCGGGGGTTTGAGGCTGTTTGATCTCACTGTGGGCAGCACGTGCTCCTGGCAAAGTCTACACAAAACTGCTGGACCAGCCCAGAAGACACTGAGCCATATCTGCACATCGTGCCCAGCCCTGCTTCTGGGGGATCAACACAGTGTGGCCTCAGAAAGAAAACCAGGAATTGTTGGCCAAGAAAGCCTAAACCTTGAGCTAGGCCTTACTGAGCCTTGCAGAGAGCACCGCTTTAAATTCAGGAGAGATTAAGACAGGTCTTGGGGCTTGGAGAGCATTGCTGGGCTTGTACCGTGTCGGGCGGCCCTGCTGGGGACGCAGGCAGACGGGGCTGGTGAGGACGTGTCTGTTTGCTGCTGTTCGCTCTCCAGAAAGAGGGAACTGGAAAGAGGATAGAGGTGGTTATACCCAGACATGGTGGCTGATTTGGATGTATCTCGTGTCAGGTTTCTGAAACCAGAGTTTCAGAGATGTGTCTTACGCTTTGGTCACAATTGGTTACAAAACCGGGAGCTCAGGTGCAGCCTCCTGCTCTTTTTCATTTGGGTTTTCAGGAAGTGGAGTGTGGATCAGGGTGATGCGTTGGGATCCTTGGGCAGGAATGAGCCTTGGGAGACAAAACTCCTGCTATTTTCTGCAGCAGTTCTGGCAGCTCACAACCGTTAGTGCTGTATTTTCCGGCTGCTTTACCATAGGTATGAACCAAGGCTGCATACTGGGTTTTAGGGATTTTTTTCCCTCTTTTCCTTTATTTTTTACTAGCATCTCTACTATTTGATCATTACTACTAGCATTTTTATTAAGCTGCCAGTATTTCCTTGTGGAACTGAAGCAAGAGGTAACTGGAAATGGAAGAAATAAATGTGGGAGAAAAAAAAGGATACTTTCCTGACCTTAAAAGCGGTGCTGAGTAGTTTGCTTTTATTTGTAATAAGAATGATCATCAGTGATATAATTTCAAATGAAATTGTGTCTGAATGATTGCCCAAGCACTCAAGCCAGGTTGTTTTGGTCCTAGTCCCCAAACAGGTGTGGTTGTGCTTTACTTTCTGCATATGTTGTGTTAATCTTCTAAGTGAAATGTTCATCTTCCCTTTCACCCTTTTTGCTAAATTAGAGCATTTTTCCTCTTGAGCTCAATGACCAGCAAACTATTAGTCTTTTCAGTCCTGACTGCTCAGTATTTTATGACTTTTCTTTGTTTCATTGCTGCCTCTCTCCCATCTTTGTCCGTCGTGTCTTCTGTAGATAAACTGAGAGGATTTAAATTGTGTCTCTGTGTGGGCACTGTCTCCTGTTGGAAATGCGTCCGAGATCCCATAGTGCATCCAAGGAGCCGGTGGGTGTTACAGCAGCTCCAGGCCGAGGTCCCGTAAGAAGAGGCCCAAGAGGTCGCAGTGTGGGTTGAGGGTCGGTTTGTTTTTGGCGGGGATGATCTTCCCCTGGACAGTTGACCTGGTAACCCTGATCATACTTAAAATCCCCACTACTTCAGTCAACAAAGGAGCAACGCAACAAAATTGAAACACCTTGTTAATATTTTAAAAAATACAACTGAAAAAAACGTTAAATGAAGAAACTATGTTTAAACTTATGAAAATGGAAAGGTGGCTTGCCTTTCGTGAAAAGACTTTTCTTAACCTAAGTTTCTCAAATTCCAGGTTTTCTGTTCCCCTCCTGCCCCCCCAACCCTCCGCAGTTTCTGGCTCTCTGCAGACTGGCACGTCCACAGGAACCCGCAGCGGGACTTGGCTTCACACACTTCAAGGAAGGGATCTCATCTCTTTGTGGTGTTTCCTTCAGGGGCCTCTGATGTCTGTGCTGCTGAGACACCAAGTCCTTCACTGGCATTTCATCTCATATGTCTTTCCTAGTAGGTGATCCTGTGGCTTCTTGTTCTCTAATTTACTCATCTATGGAAGTAGCTTTTTATTAACCTGCTAGAAGGTCTGAGGATAATCAGGCACTAAGGGCTAATCCTTCATACTAGATCTCTTCCAAAATAAGATCACATTTTAATGATACCTGTTCAAGATCATTGTATGACTCATATTTGTCAGAAGAAATTATCCTCCCAGTGTCCTTAAATCTGAGTCATCTCCGGAATAAATAGCAATACAGACACTGACTGTTAAAATGTGATTTATCATTTGGCTCGGGTAGGACTTGCTGCTTTTGAAAAACTGCATTGTCTTCTTTCTGCTTTAGACGTTCTTTGATTTGTATGGATTGCTGACTGTGTCTTGTCATCTTGTGATGTCATTGCAGTGGAATATTTAGCAGTGTTCAGACCTGCTCTATGACAGCACAGGAGCCTCCTCAGGTTCTCCAGGAGGTGTTTCTGACCTGAACATCTCTAGGACTGTTATACAGATTTACATAGACTTTGAGTTGTTCATTTGTGGGGCACCATTGTGACAGGAGTGTCCGGATGTGAGGCTGTGACAGGCAGGGCAGTTCTACAGTATTTGTTTTCATAGGTATCTGAACTCCCATTCATTTTGGTCCTGGAGCATCCCTGGGCATCACCCCTTGTGTGGGTGCCTATATGGACAATCACTTGAAGAGGAAAAAGATGTTTATTGGTAAGTAACCGAGTTCTTCGAGTTGTGTTGTCCATATGCGCATTTTCAGCATACATACCTGTTCTCTTGCTTAAAAACCTTGTGGTTTGTGCTGTTTTTATACACAACAGGAATGCTTGAGTTTTAGAAGAACTGAAGGCAGGTAGATTTGCTTTATCATTTTCTATGTGGCATGTGAAGGGGGTGGTTCTAAAGTACCCCCCAGGTCCTGCTAAGACTAGAAGGCTCTGGTTTGAATGCTTGGGTGTATCTGTACCTGCAAGGCAATGGTGTGCAAACAATTCTCATGAAAGGGGACACAGTGACTGGTAAGTGACCTTCCTTTCTCTCCAGGAGAGAAGCGTGCCAGGGGTACGGTGCTCAATGAAAAACAGAAGTAATCGCTTTTTTTTTTCCTTTCTTTTAATTAAACCTGCTGTTTTAACTGAAAATATCGATCTTTCAAGCTTTTGGATAAACGAACACTTCAGTTGATCGCTCGGGTTAATTTCCGAAACCTTACAGAACCAATGCATGTGCTGTCGTTATTTTTTGATATAAAAGTTCATGTATTTTGTTTCTCCCAGAGTCCTCCAGTGCAGTCACCTTATGGAGCTGAATTTCTGCCCTCGAACTGGCCGTGTCACACATCCGATGAGAACAAGAAGACAGAAGTCAGTCTCGAAGCTGTGTTTCAGATTGTCGATGAGATGCATTCGTCACCCAAAGCCGAAATGGTGAAAGTGGAGCCTGTGGAGAGCGAGTGTTTAACCCCCCCGTCCAGCGGGGGCCACCAGCTGCTGGTGGGCACTGAGACCAGCAACACACCTTCCACCGGGGAGAGCCAGCTGGAGCTGCTGACTCCGGTAACTTCAGACATGTCGTTTGTGATGGAACCAGATCAAGCTGAGACTTGTTCTCCGTCACAACCTCCTGAATTCCTCTGTGCTGCCCAAACCGCTGCGTCTGTGGAAAGCGCTGCGGCTGAAATAGTGCAAGAATTGATGGCCGCACAGCAAGCATGTGAAAAACTGGGAGAGCAACCGGATCACTGCCCATCTCAGTCCTCTCTCATGTTTATTCAGCAAGAACCATGCAGTCTAGAGCAGGTAAGGAGTAAAGGGAGATAAAACATCTTTATTTTGAGATGTCCATATTCAATAGTGCTAGGGTCTGGACTGATTTGCTTTTTAATACTCTTGCTTGCTTAAGAACTAAAGGCTTCTTTAATTAAGCTTTTAGTGACAGTGAAGGGTTTGTTTGGTAAAGTGAGACTTTAAAAAGGAGGGAATAAAAAAGTATCCCATGTTAACGAGCACAAGATCTATTAGCCTGTGCTGGCTGGGTTATGGTGCTTGTCTGTGTGTAAAAAATACGTAGTGCAGGTGTATTTGTGGTGGTGAAGTGGAAGTTTTTTTAGGTTATAACATACTGTCCTGTTGTGCTATCAGTATCTTGAAGCCTTCAGTGAAGTTTATCACTTGGAAATCCTCAGCTGGTGCAAACTTGATTGTTCTTAGTCATCTTCCTCCTGGGTATCTTTACAGCAAGACGTATATTCTGATCGAGCCTCCGCAAAGCTCCAGCCTGGGCTGGGCTGTTGTGCTCGGTGCTGTGCACAGAAGAGCAGTGCTGCTTAATGAGCGTCCACTCGTTATCTTCACTGTTGACCACCCTTTAAACATTGCCAGTCTAACAGCTTTTGGACTGTGTTTTTAGAAGTAGATTTTTTTCGTTGTTGAAGGAGTTTAGAGCTTGTGGCCCAAACTCCCTTGTTAAGAATGGAGGGATCAAAGGTGTGACCCGTGTGTTGTTGGGCGGAAGGTATTTTAGTTTTGAGGCCCCATTGCTTGTGTAACTGGTGAGAATCCCAATGTTGGTCCTGGTCTGTTGATCTGGACATTTACTGGTTATTTAACTGGGCTTTCTTATGTGTTGAAAAAGAATTTGGGGACTATTAGGGCTTTTGTGTGACAGATCCCCTCTTTTTGTCAGAAATATTTTGTGTGTGCCGAGTCTCCTCATCCAAAATTGAAGAGATTCAAGGTTAACCCAAGCCCAGCTGCCTCTTGCCCAGAGCCTGCACTCATAACAGGTGCAAAACTCTACGAAGAGGCTTATGTGCTTCTACAAAATTTGTTACCTTCCTTATCCCTGGACCTGGAAGCCTCCCGAGGCTTCGAGTAGCTGTCAGTGCTGTGTATTTCGGAGCAAGCTCATGGCAGAGTAGTGGCCCTGCACAGAATACAGTTTTATTCCTGTGTGTAGCAGCAGAGGAGGAGCAAATTCCTCCAGAGTTAATCCCAGAACATCCAAACAGCCCTGCTGGGTCAGATCAAAGGTCCGTCTTGCCCAGTGTCAAGTCTCCAGACAATAGCTGTAATCTGATAGACTGGGAGGAGCGAGAACCAGGCGTGCAAATAGCGCAGGCCATTCCTCCTGCTTCCCAGCTGTTCTCAGCTTGAGGACTTGGAACGACACCATATACTTAATCTGAAATTTCTCTTCTGCAGGCTGAAGTCAGTCCTGGAAACCACGTCAGTTCTAGCCTGCAGAATCCTTTGGCCAAGCAGGTATGTTGCTCACGATCTCTTGCATCAAGAGCTTTGTTTTGCTGCTTTTGAGCACGGCTGTTACCATGGCATGTTCCTCAGAAGAGACCTTGGCCAGTCATCCATCCCTGGCCACGTCCTGCGTGTCACCTGTGATTTTTACGGGTCCCTGTCACAGGCTCCTCAGGGCTCTTGCTCCACAACCAACCGGTCCTGCTCTAGTTTCCTCTGCGTGGCAGCTGCTCCGCACCCCTGTTAACTTGGGGTTTTCTCTGAACTTTTTCTACTACGTCCTTCTTTGAAATGAAGAGAGCATTGAAGTTGTGAGAAAACCATCCAGTTTTGCAGTCGCACAAAGATGTTTGCTGTTTTGTTCTGTATTTCTTTCACAGTATTTCCTGGCATTTAATTGCTCTTGTGACAGCTACTGAGCCTTGAACTGTCCTCATAGAACTACCAGTTCAGTACAAACCTGCTTTATTCTGCTTTCCTGATTTCTTAAGAGATAGCAAATTAAAGAGGTTCTTTGCATGAAAAGACAGTACATTCAATAGTTCAGATCCAGCGCTGTATCTTAGCCTTAGCAAATTCCTGTCCTAGACTCCTACAGGTTTTGGCCTTTAATTGGCATATTTTATTCCACTCTTACAATAAATATTTTATTTTCTTCTTAAAGTGGAAATACAACATTTCTGTAAACGCTTGATCAAAAGGAATTTGCCTTCTGTTTTGTTCAGTCTCCTTCGCAGTAAGTTTGGCTGAAGGTTGAAACTCATGCTTGCTTTGGTAGAGGTTAATCCAGCAAACCCCATTCATGTGAGCTGCTCATTTTAGTACCTGGGCCTCTCATTGTGCTCCCCGCTGGGTATCCAGTCCCTGTCTCGTAAGTCATGTAACCAGTGAGATGCAGCAGATTCGGCATTTTTCAATAATTGAAGTGCAAATGCAGAATTCACACATCAGTCTGCTTTGGTAGCTTTGTTTGGTTCTCTGCCAAACAGTGTTTGGGACTCTCAAATTGCAGGAGTACTGGGCCTGAGTCTGTCCACAGATGCGGTGAACCCATGGGCAGAAGCATCTTCACTTAAAAAACACAAAAAACTTAAAAAGAGAGAACTTGGAACCAGATTTGTGTGTGCTAAGCTGATGCTATTAGGATCCAAATCTTATTATTGCCTTTTTTTTATTAGATTACTAGGGAGTTGGTGGGTAAGATCCTATTAACAGGGTGATAAAAAGGAATCCGAATGGAGCGCTGCGCAGTGTCCTCGCTCGATGGTTTTCACTCACACAACTGTGGGGCTTGAACCTGGACGCAGCGGCACCAGTGAGGGGAAAATGAAATTCCCTCGATGTGCTGGCCACACTCATCCCCGTGCCTCTTAGTAATCCTTATCCCAATACGCATTTGGTTTTTATCAGCAATGCAGTTTGATTTCTACATCCCCTGTCTGGATTAGGAGGGGGGTGGTCAGTAGGTCAGAGAGGTTCTCCTGCCCCTCTGCTCTGCCCTGGGGAGACCACACCTGGAATATTGTGTCCAGCTGTGGCCCCTCAGTTCCAGCAGGACAGGGAACTGCTGGAGAGAGTCCAGCGCAGCCACCAAGATGCTGAAGGGAGTGGAGCATCTCCCGTGTGAGGAAAGGCTGAGGGAGCTGGGGCTCTGGAGCTGGACAAGAGGAGACTGAGGGGGGACTCATTCCTGGGGATCAATATGGAAAGGGGGAGTGTCAGGAGGATGGAGCCAGGCTCTTCTGGTGACAACCAGTGACAGGACAAGGGGCAATGGGTGCAAACTGGAACACAGGAGGTTCCACTTAAATATGAGAAGAAACTTGTTCCTGATGAGTGTGGCAGAGCCTGGCCCAGGCTGCCCAGGGGGTTGTGGAGTCTCCTTCTGTGCAGACATTCCAACCCGCCTGGACACCTTCCTGTGTAACCTCATCTGGGTGTTCCTGCTCCATGGGGGGATTGCACTGGATGAGCTTTCCAGGGCCCTTCCAACCCCTGACTTTCTGGGATTCTGTGATATTGTCTTTCATTTCGTCATGTATCTATTTTTCTCTTTTTTTTTAAATAATGGAATTTGTAGAATACTTTCTAGAACCATTGTCCTATGGGGTATCCAAAAGGATGCTTCCTTGAGAAATCTTCCCTGCTCTCACTAGTTGGTTAAGGCTGCTCACTCGGTTTTCTAGAACTTATTATTAGATACCAGGAATGGAGAGGTTTAGATCATCGCTTGTGAAACTGGGATTGTAGGCGTTGAAGGCGGTGAACTGCAGCCCTTCTTCTCCGTGTTGTGAAGCTCAGGAGGGAGTTGTGCTTTAGATGTTGGACACATGGCCTTGCCAGCCCAACGGTTTTCACGTGCCCTCGTTAATAGTACATATGCAATAACTACAATGTACTTCCGAGAACAAACCCTCCAGCGCGGTGGGTGCGGAGCAAGGGCAGGAGGCCTGGTGGGGAACCAGTTACTCTTCAGTTACTGTGTTCGCTCAGGCTTTTTCAGTATTATTATACAACTTAGTCAAAGAACATACATGTATTTCTATTAATACGCATGCACGCTGCCTTTTCTAGATTTAACTCAAGGTGGAGAGTGTGATTTTTTTGGAATTACTAATGTCTTATTACCAAGTCTGTTGATGTTTTATCTTCTGTAAACTCACACATACCAGTTTTGAAAAGCTTTTTTCCCCTTAATGGAAGGAAGCGTTGCAGGCTCTGAACAATTGCTCATCTTGAGGATGTTGATTGATAGGATATTTGCAGGAGATGAATATTCTAGAGCAGATGACAGTGAGAAAATCTTTCTGCCTAAAGGTCAACTCCAAGTGCTTCACTTTGGGCCTTTAGTTCCTCACTGGAACACAGACATGGTTACTTGGCGTTTTTTTCTTTAAACCCACAGATTTTTGCCACCTGCTCATAGAAATACACCAGTCTGGTAAAGAGTTGCCCGCAGAACACATATGGAACAGGAGCAGAGGGCTCCAAAAAGCAAAGCAACACTTTATAATGTAATGTCTTAACGGTTGGGTGGGGTGAGGTTTCCAGCCTGAAAAGTGCGGCTCATGCGTGGTGTTCTGCGTCACGCGGCTCTGCCGGGTTGATTGGGCTTGATCCGTCCTTACTAATACAAGTGTTGGGAACAGCGGGTGCACCTGGATTCCTTCTGGGCTATTTCTTCTAGTTTGGTAACGGAGTGCAAAGAGTGAGAGGACATGTACCCTAACATTGTATATTTTGTTTTCTGATTTCATGTTTTGCTTAATCTGACGTTTTGTAAGAGCTGGAGTTTCAATTGGCAACCTTAATTCTGAGTTAAAAACATTTATTATGTAAACCATCCAGGCATGTTCAACACTTGTTAGATGTGCTCTTGGAGTGGAGAAGGATAATAATCATTTTCTCCCTGAGGTAATTACAAGAAAATATTGAGTAATTTTTTTTTTTTTTTTTTTTTTCTAGGAGAATGCAGGTGTTGAATGTGAATCCGGGATATCAGACACACAGGAATCCGCTTTAGCAACTCAACCTGTGAACAAATCTGAAGAAAATGCCGATTCATGTGTAAAACCTCGGTGCAGGAAAAGACGACACAGTTCAGACAGCGGCAAGTCCCCTGGTAAGGAGAGACTCTGCATGTTTTAGAGGTCACTGAGACAGCTACTCTGAAACTAGTACAGAAAGGGGAATATCAGAATAGTTCAGTCACTGTCTGCAATTTAAGTGCTTCATTGTGCCTTCAATTAAAACATTGTACATGTACAACCTCTTGGTATACTTACCAACACGCTTCTGTAGGTAAGTTTACGCTAATTACTCTTATATGGACAAGGGTAGAAGTTATATCAAGAAATAAAACTTGAAGTTCTGGGCGTTGTGTCAGAAATGTGGGTGTCACAATATTGAGATGAAGTCCATAGATAATGTTTGCTGGAGGGTGACAGTGCAAAGGAGGAAACACTGAGTAATGAGGTGACTGAAGTAACAGGGAAAACATTCACAAGTCTGGTAACTAGAGGAAAAACCTACACGTGCATGGCTTAGAGAGACAAGAGAGGACACAAAGTGCTCTGGATCTGCTGGAGAGGAAAAGCTGGTGCAGCCTGCGCGTCCTGCAAGAAGCTGTTTCCCCCACAACTGATCACCAAAGAGCTGGTTGGAGAGTTTGAAGAGCTGTCGCTCTCTTCAAAGAGTCGTTTCTAGATTCCAGATAATGATGCTAATTAATAATTCAGTTCACAAGGCCTGTCAGTTTTAAACATTTAAGTAAGGAATGAAGTCTTTTTTGTCAGAAAGCTGCAAAAGATGCTTGGATGCCGTCTTGAAAGAAACAGGCTTTTGTTTAAAACACCGAACTGCGAGTTCTTGTTCAATCGCTTCCCGGTACCGTGGATGATTAGCAAACTTCTCAACTTGCATATCCCCAGCAAAACATTTGCTTAATATGCCAGTTCTAAAGTTATATACAGGAACATTTTTGAACCCATTTCCATGAGATTGTTCCACAGGGATGAAACACTGTTAGGCTGATGCTAATTAGCAACAATTAGCATACAGTCTACTCTCTGGGAAATGTGATAGTTGTCCAGGTCTGCGTTTCCACTGTGGTACCTTCTAGGCTTGGTGTGCATGTGAAGGGCAGAGCCGGACTGCAGAGCTCAGCCTAACGTGATCGGGCCCAAGCTGGCCCAAAATAAACTGGGCACATGCAACAAGGCTCAGTTCTGGCACAGCCCATCTCCTGCAGTTCAGCTGTAAGCGAAGCAGCCAGGTTTATAAGCCAGATTTAAATCTAAGCAGACTTGCTCTGACTACGTGTTTGTCTGTCTGTCTATACTTCTTTCCGCTGTGATTATTGGGAAGCAACTTCTTTGATCTTTGGGTGCTAAAATGTTACATGATGACAATTTTCCAGGTGTTTCTTCACAATGTATCTTCTGACAGTCACTGGATCCCGTCTGTTTTCCCCTTTTCTTTTGGGCCATCACTTGGAAGTGTTCTGAGCCCACACTTTGATCTGCATCCTGCTACAGGGGGTTTCAAAAAGATGGACCCAATTTGAAATCGCTTATCTCTGCAACCACAAACTGCCCATGAATGGAGCTCGTACAGCAGGTGCAGGGAACACAGAGCGTTTATGAAAATGCTACTAAAACTTGATAACTCATTAAACCATTTGTAAATTTTTGTGTAATTGTAACATGCTGGGTCCGTCTTTTTGCAACACGCTGTGTTTCACTGGGCTGCTGACATCATTCGCTTGTCCTTGTTACGTGGTGACACCAAGCTCTAGATATGACACAGCGATAGCCATTGTGACATGGGACCAAAGGCCCCTGCAGTGAAGGGGCGGGAAAAGTCATTTCTGTGACTGGGAGCATCTCTGGGCCTGAAACCAAGGTGATAATTCATATAAATGGGCCAAGAATTTCTGGAGAAGGCGTTACTTTCCTTTGAAGAGCTGGACTGGATAATTTTGCATTTCGCAGCTATTCTGTAGCAAGAAAGACAGCAATTGTTTCACTAAAATAGTCTCCGGGATTTCCCCCCATCCCTGCATCGCTGTAAATCCCTGAAATAGGTGTCTGTTTTCTTTGAATGAAAAACGATCCACTTGAGCAACTTGCTCAGCTAAATCCCAGTTTACCTGTTTTAAGAACATCCTGCCCCCAGGACCAGGACACAGGTCTCTAGTCCAGCGCCCCGTCTCCAACAGCACCGCTGGCATTTTGGGGCTGTTAAGTAGAAAAGGCCTCAGTGAACTTCCATTTATTTTTCTAGTCACATTTTGAAGCCATGCAAACATTCAGCATCCGCTGTGTTCTAAGTTAATGTCATTAACATAGGTTAATTACATGGTGGCTGAAGAACCCTTCCTTTGTTTTAAAACTGCTGTTTTGAATGTGTTTGCTTTAACCATGTCTTTATTCCTCATGCACTAATCATCATTCTAGCTGACAATTTGATAGAGGGACCTTGTTGTCTCCTTTCTCCACTGCTTTCTACTGCAGCTCATCTGTAAAATGGGATTTTTGGAACAAGTCTTTCTGGTTATGTTGGCAGCATCAACACTTGCAACAGGAGTCCTTTTGGACTTCCCAAATGATCCTGCCCCATCTCCTCTACATTGTACTCAGCTAGTAAATAAAGCTGTGCTTTGTGCTTCTTCTTCTACAACACTATATAAGAAGATTCTGATTGGAGAAATTTTTGTTCGCAATCCTTCTTTCTGGAAATAGGGATCTCAGAGTGGAGCAGGTGGAAATTTGTTACTTCTGGACTTAAGCATTTAAGCTGATACTGATACATGAAGGAAAAAGCTTTCTCAGTGGCTGGCCGTATATATTTTGTGAGCCATCTAGTCTTTCAGATCATCTGGCAACTTGTCTGACTTTTTTTGCTACAAGAACACAGACGCAATACAGAGATGCTACTGACTCAGGTGAATCCGTCATTGTCAGGTGCAGAGGGCCCTGGACATTCAGCGCTCGCTCCCGTGCCGCTGCGGTTGTGTCACCGCGTCCCCTCTGTCACTCCGAGGTGAACAGATCTATCGGTGCAGTTGCTGGGGGCGAATCTGCATTCAGGCAAGGTCTCCTGTGCTATCATTGGTTCAGTTGAACTATTTCCTACACCTTCCAGCCAAGAATAATTTCAGCCAGTTGTTAGTGTTCCCCAGCGGTCACAGTGAGGTCATCTCCAGAGGTGTCAGGAGTTCGTGTGGGGACACAACTCTTCCCCGTCTCCCGTCCGAAGCCCCTGGTGCAGTTACACCTGAATGTAAACCGTGGCTTCCTGCTCAACACCGGTGCTGTTTTCACTTAATGGGATATTCAGTGGAGGACTCGCAGTGACCTGACCAGGCAGTCTGGATTTCGGATGAGTGGATGTTACATGCTGTCTCCGAGTTTTACATCATTCAGAGCTGCAGCGTCACGAGCCCCCTCGTTTCTCCATCCCTGTGCATTTTCAAGACTTGTTCCCAACAGAGGCTCCTTTGGCAGGGGGCCAATGTCAGAAGGTGCAGAACTGGTGCCTGTTGGACAGGAATTTTGTAGTACAGAAAGAGAACAAGATCTGGAATTCTCTTCCTAAGATGCGAATGTGTCTGTTCAGACATTAGAGTTCCCGTGGGTGCCGTTTGCAGGGTTGGCACTGCTGTGACTTATTGACTTTCTTGACCTGCAAGCTCTGGCCGTACATCAGAAATATCTCCATTTTGCTGTGGATCAGGGTAGTTTTCAGGAAAGGTGTCTCTTGTTTGTCCTGTTTGTGACACCATGGGTGTTCTCTAGGATGTCGAGCTTTGTGCCTTTTATGGATAAATGTCACAGGCAGAACGGGCATTTCCAGAGATCCCGCCGGGGTTTTAACAGAATTAACATTTGGCAGTTGGTACCCATGGCAGTGAATGCACATCTACATTGAAGAATGAGAAAAAGACTCGCGTAATTTGTTGTTTTATATTTAAAGTTTTTCAATATTAGAAGAATTCCTATTCTTTAAACAGTAGGCCTCAAATTCTCAAGTCGTAGTCTGCTTTTCAGGCCACGTTTTATAGCACCTGACCGCAGTACAATTGCAGTGTGTGCTGCCGAGCGGAACGTATCCAAGGACTTATATTTACTCTGTATTCCCTTTTCTTCCCAGATTTCCATCTGCTGGTAGATGTGGCTTGCAAGCAGGGGTACTTTCCCAAGGAAGAAACAAGAGAGTGAGAAGTGGGTGACAAGCATGTGAGGATGTGCAGCGGCTGCGGCTGGTTCCCTTCTCCCACCTCAGCGGCCCCGCTTGCACACAACGAGCACTTTGCGTCATTTCAACTGTGGTTTTTATATTTTATACTTTATATTTTATATTTTACAAACCCTCTGTGCTATCTTTTTAACTTTGTAGGATATTAGTCGCTGCATTTTTATACCTCTTCCATTACATTTTCTACCTGTTAGGCTATAAGGTATCTAGTGGTAGAGTATTTAATATGAAGTAATTAGCTGCTTGTATTTTTTAGATATGGGAAAGTCTGAACTTTTTGTAGATGAGAAGCCTTTGATAACTTTCTTACTGGGAAACAAATAGTTTTTAGCGCTGTATTAGGAACCTTTTTATTGAACATTATTGGGAGCTACAGTACGCTCGGCGTAGATGGTGTTGGGTGCTCTTGTGGCTTTGCTTGAAGTCGCACTCTGGCCCTTAGCTGGGAATTGTGGATGAAACAAAAGCGCAGGGAAGTCACAAGATTCTGGGGCTGAATGGGTCAGGGCTTTTGGGAGAGCAGCTCTAGGAAAGATGAGCTAATTTTCTGAGTGATTAACCAGCAAATGCTCTTCCTTCCTAAAGCCGTGCTCTTAGTGCGTACCCGTTCCACGTGACAACCGCTCCTCGCTTACGTTCATAAGGAATTCTTCTGTTTTAATGCTTTTCCTTTGATTCTAATGGTATCTGTAACGCTAGGTAATTTGTTGGTTTGATACTTTATTTTAAGTAGGTCTTCAAAATACTTTTTCAAGTTTTAAAATACGATAGTATCTATATTGATAGTAGATCTTAAGTTTTTTAATAGCTACGTGATTTTATTTATGTCAAAATACTGTTTGAAGGATAAAGGGGCCCCATTCTGTGTTTGTGTTGGTAGGGAAATAACATGTGAAAGAGCACTTAAAAGATAAATGTAATTGCTTCATGCATATTCATACTGCTTTTATATTTAACGAGAGCCAGCCCTGAGCAAAAGGCGCGGGGCAGGAGCAGAGGGAGTTTCTCAGACCCCCTCAGTGCCCGCAGAGCCCCTGCGGCGCCGGGCTGCGGTGAGCACGAGCGCCAGGGCGGACCCACACAAACCTGTCGTTGGTCAACACTCCGAACCCGACACATGCAATCTGAGGATGCTCTTGGGTGGGGCGGAGCCTCACCCCACGGACTGTCCTGGAATTTGTGATTCTTTGTTGTATATGACATGTGTGCAGTGCAGTTCCAGTTGATGTGAGTGGTGGAAGGGCATGTGCTACGTTCCAATCTCCACCTCCTGTGAAACGACGTGGAAAGCATTTCCAAATGAGACTGTCCAGGTAGTTAAAAGGAAAAGACGTTTGATACCATTGGTGCGGCTTTGGCACCCGAGTTTGGTTCTGAGCTCCCCGGCTGATGTGGTTTGAGACCATCGCTTCATATCCCCTGGAAACAGCCGCGGTCTGTGTGTCCTGTGGGGTTGGTCCGGGAGCACCGGGGATGGCGATCACAGGAACTCAGCCTCGTCAAACGGGAGCTACCGGCTTTTTAATTCACAGAAAATACAAAGCGAACTGCTTAGCTTACCTTTCTTCCTCTTGTTTACCACCAAAAGATTTTCTATTTTTGGAGATTGAAGTCAGGAGAGACTTTTTATCTGAATACTTTGTGGTTTTAAAGACAAATGATGAAATCTTAGTATTAAAGTTTTTTAATATACTCATTTGACAAGGTTACGGAGCTGGATCTCCTGCAGTACAGCACTTTAAGAATATACTTGTGTGTAAACTCTATGCATCCTTAGCTGTGAGAGAGCACAGGAGAAAGGGCACTTGCTGCTTTAGGAAATAAATATAATATTGCACAAGGCCTCGCAAGTCTTTGGTAACTCTAGATGGAATGTCTAGTGTTTTAGCACCTTAACGTGGATGTAGTAGATCCGTAAATAATATGAAATAACTTCTGTAACAAGATGTTTTTAACGATATTTTTCTGAATGGGGGCAGAGTGGGTTTGGTTAACCTCAAGGGTGTTCTTTTGTACTCCTGCTTAGGCAGCATGTTTGCAGCAATCTGCAATAAATTAAACTTTTAAACCAAAATGGGTGTTGCGCTTCTGTTTACCTGTGTTTTAAATTACAGATGACAGAGTGTGGTAGCTGAAAAAATGCTTCACATTTCGGTAGTTTGTGCTGACGCTTTGATCAACAAATAACCATTCCCACACAGAAGTTTAAAAAAAAGTGGATGAAGTCTTTCTTTGCGTAATTTATTAATTTCTCTGGAGTTGGATTAATTTGGCTGCACGTGGAACAAACCCCGAGCGCACTTTTCCTGAGCCGAAGCAGCGACAGCCCGTCACCCCAGACGCCTCGCCGGTGGTTCTGTGCTGATTTCCGTGTGTCTGCTCCATCCCACGCTGAGCCACACGCTTCCCGCTGCTCTGAGGCTGCAGGTCTGACCCACAGCGTCTCTTTGGTTTGTGAATGGCTCCTTTCCCGTTCCGCACAGTGAAAGAAAGCTGTTGGAGCTCAGTCGCTCTGTACCATTTTAAAGTAACACTTGTCCAAATTATTGGGTGGTCTCAAGTGTGTATGTGATCATCCACTTGATCATTCTGTTAAACGGGGAAGTTATCACAGAATCACAGAATCACAGAATGGACTGGGTTGGAAAAGCCCTCAGAGATCATCCAGTCCAACCCTTGGTCCAACTCCAGTCCATTGACTAGATCATGGCACTAAGTGCCATGTCCAATCTCAGTTTAAAAACCTCCAGGGACGGCGAGTCCAGCACCTCCCTGGGCAGCCATTCCAGTGCCTGACCACTCTCTCTGTAAAGAATTGCTTTCTAATAGCCAGCCTAAATTTCCCCTGGCAGAGCTGAAGCCCATGGCCCCTTGTCCTATTGCTGACTGCCTGGGAGAAGAGACCAATCCCCACCTGGCTAGAACTGCCCTTCAGGTAGCTCTAGAGAGTGCTGAGCTCAGCTCTAAGCCTCCTCTTCTCCAGACTAAACAACCCCAGCTCCCTCAGCCTCTCCCCATAGGTCTTGTGTTCAAGTCCCTTCCCCAGTCTTGTTGCTCTTCTCTGGACCCGCTCCAGCACTTCAATCTCTTTCCTGAGCTGAGGGGCCCAGAACTGAACACAACACTCCAGGTGTGGCCTCCCCAATGCAGAGCACAGGGGAAGGATCACTGCCCTTGTCCTGCTGACCACGCCAGTTTGGATACAGGACAGGATCCCATTGGCCATCTTGCCACCTGGGCACACTGTTGGCTCATGTTGAGCTTCCTGTCCATTAGTCCCCCAGGTCCCTTTCTGTCTGACTGCTCTCCAGCCACTCTGTGCCCAGCCTGGAGCGCTGCAGGGGGTTGTGACCAAAGTGCAGGACCCGGCACTTGGCCTTGTTGAACTTCATCCCATTGGAATGGGCCCATTTTCCAGTCTATCCAGATCCCTCTGCAGAGCCCTCCTGCCTTCCAGCAGGTCGACACTCCCTCCCAACTTGGTGTCATCAGAAAATTTGCTGATGATGGTCTCAATCCCCTCATCTAAATCATCAATAAAGACGTTAAACAGGACTGGACCCAACAGTGACCCCTGGGGACAGCACTAGTGACTGGCAGCCAGTCCCTTTGTGCTCCATTTGTCCTTGGTCCTGCGTACTTGCAGCTCCGTGCTGCTCTGAGCGCTGCAGCAGAGGTGGCTGAAAACGGAAATGTCTTCACCTTTTTGGCCCCAGCCTGTTGAGCGCTGGGCCAAGAGCTGTGTCATCCTCGTCCCTAAGAACCTCCGCGTGGAGACGTGCCCTTTGGTGATGAATGTGGAGTCTTTAGATGCTCTCAACAGGCTGAAACGAAGGGGAAGAGCTTTGTGCTTCGTGCCAGCCCAGCTCTGAATGTCTGTGGTACCTTCAGCTGCTGAATCCCCAGGATGCAAAGTCGTTACGTGCAGCAAGGCTGGTGATAGTCAGAGGTGCATCTGTGAACTAACAGAGATCACCCTTGGGAGTGTCCTGGGAGAATGTCTACAGTCCAAAAAATAGTTATTGACTTCACTGAACCCCTTTGTGGAGATCATTTGCAGAGGATGTTGTGGAAGAAACTGTAAACGGGTGAAAGGGAATGAGGTGTTTGTGAAATCCATCAGACTATCGACCGCCGTGCTCTGGGTACGTCCCCCGGACCAGAAACTCCCCAACCTGCGGGGTGCTGGATGGTTTAAAGAGTGAAACAGCTGAATTCCAGCCCGCTGCCATCGGCCCGACCGGGAACCTCCCGCACCAGCGGCTCCCGAAGAGTTTCTGCAGCGGAACGGTGCGGTGTCCGGGGCCCTGCCCGGGCCTGCGGGGACTCACACCGGCCGCCCCTGCCCGGGTCTCCCGGCCCCGCTCAGCCCGGATCTCCCGTTCCCGCTCCGCCCGCTCTGCCCGGGTCTCCCGTTCCCGCTCCGCCGCTCCCCAGCGCGGCCCGTCCCGCCAGGCCCGTCCCAGCGGCGGGCGGGAGGGGGAGCCCGCGCTCCGGGCCGGGGGCGGTGGCTCCGGCGGCTCCACCCTCACTTTGTGTCACAGGTAGAGAGCGCCGGCCGGCCGGGAGGACACGGCAGCGCAGCCCGCCCGCTCCCGTCAGCGCGTCACTTGTAAGCTTTTATTTTGATTTTTTTTCTGGAAAAAAGCCTTTTTAAACATTTTTCAATCCCCGCTCAGCAGCCGCGGGGCTGTCCGGCCGCTGGCAGCCCCTTCCGAGCGGCTTCCCCGCCCGGTAACTCTCTGCCGGGGTGCTGCTTAATGGTCCAGGTTTTATTTTCCTTCGCGCTCTCGGCGTTCGGAGCCGATCGTTGCGTTTGCTGGAGCAAGGGGAGAGACTTGGGTGTTTCCAAGGCGTTTTTCCGGGGTGTTTCGGGTTGTTCCGCAGGTCCCTGGGTCCCATGCGGACACTTGGCTCCCAGCCGTGCCTGCCCCCGGAGCTCTGCCCGCAGTCATTTTCTCCCTTTGATCTCGCTGGATTCTCTCTCGGGCTGTGCAGCTCCGCTCGCACCTACCTGCCCGCCGCACGGCTGCCGGAGAGCTCGCTTTGTCTTTTTCCTGATATCTTTTTATTATGCTTTTTTTTCTTTTAATAAGGCCAAATCCAAACATTATCAGACCCACGTAGTTTTCTTAAGCTACTGGAAATAACTTTTTCCCCAGGATTTACAGCGACGTTTCCCTCCAGCCCGGCCCCCACGGACTCCACGCCGCCTCACAGGTTTGCAGATCTTTTTTCTTCTCTTTTAAATCGCTTTTTCTCTTCGTAGCAACGTGATCAAGTTTGCTTTTAATTGAAAATACCCTCTGTCTAAATCCTCCCAGTGCTGAAGACCCCTCGATGCGTTTCATGTGACCTTTGGGCAGACCATGGAACTTTGTGTTTCATTTTGTGGGGCCTTTAGTTGCGATCTCCTCAATGTGCGCGTGGAAGCGGCCGCACCGGAACTCAGGCGTGCACAGAAATTGTACAAGAGAAACCAGATATGCTGTAACTTTTTGCTCGATACCTGTTTGGCTCAGTATCTAATCTTTTGAAGTGTTTTGGGGCCTTTTTCTTGCCTGGGAACTTGAAACTATGAAGAGAAGCTCTGTGCCTTATTAATTATCCTGGAGAGCTGCCCCCGGAGTCTGAACGCGGATTGCTGGGAGAAAAGTAAAGTCAATCTCCAAACTTGAATGAAGCGCTTCTGGCACGAGAGAGATGGAAGGGATCCGCTCGATTTGGAAGAGGACGATACAGAAGCAAACTTTCTTTTCACCATAAATTCAATAAATACCTCCTGCACAATTTCCGAGAAGGATACTGGTAACTGCTGGTAACACTCAAGGTGGAGAGCTTGTGGGGAATGGTGGCAAGAAGCTGAGGTGTCTCTCAGGGGCACCTGAGATGGATGTTTTGGACCTGTGGATCATCCCACCGCTTGGGCAGGAGACACGAGGACACGGCGTCCATGGGGAGATCTCCCCTGGCCTCGTCTCCGTGGGGCTGACGAGTTCCTAACGCTCCCCGCCGTTCCTGCCTCTCCGAACTGATTTCTTGCGTGCAACCTGTTTCGCTGATCTTTCCGGATTTATCTGCTGGAGGAAGGACTCGTAATCTAGGATATTTTGGGTGTCTGTTTGTTTAAAATATGCCTTTGAGCTCCCAGCGGCCTTTGAGCACGTGGCAGCGAGGAAGAGACGCGGCGATGGCGAGAGCCGGCGCGGTTGCCCGCTGAGCAGCGCTGGCCCCGCTCTCCTCCTCCTCCCACCTCCCTGGCGCCGGGACCGCGCGCCCGGGAACCCGACGAGCTTTGCCGAGGGCCGGAGCTCCGCCGCGGGCTGAGGACGCGTTCCCGAGCGGTATGTGTGGCCCGAGCCCGCTGCTGCAGCTGGTAGCATGAGTGCTGGCCCCCAGCTGCAGCTGGCTCTCCTCTGGCCTTGGCTGCTCATGGCGACGCTGCAGGCAGGACTGGGCCAAAAGGGGCTGGCGGCGGCGGTCGAGTCGGAGCGGGCGGCGGCACAGAAAGCCATCATTCGCGTGATCCCCCTCAAAGTGGAGCCCATCATACTGGAGGGGGAGTTTGCAAACGTCGCCGAGGTGACGCCGGCCGAAGGAAAACTGCTGCAGGTAAGAGCAGCGTTGTTTTACCCGCTCCGTCTGCCTCACCCTCTCCCGCCCTCTCCCCCGGTCTCTCCCCCGGTCTCTCCCCCGGTCTCTCCTTCAGCTTCAGCTCCCAGCACAGCGCGTTTGATTTTATTTCCTGGCTGCAGATGTCCAAGCGAAGGAACAAGGCGCTTTGTGTGTGAACCGTCCACCTGCGCGTTTTGTTCCTTTGTGCCCCCGCTCGCTGGTTTGTGCAAACGCTCGATCCTCCGCTCGGTCACGGTCCGTAGCCACGCTCGTATTAATGCCGGATTTTGGCTGTGGTCGGTTGATCCCATGGAGATTATTGCGTATCTTAATTGATGTTATAAAGCCGAGTGTGTTGAGTCACACGTTGGGACGCCAAACATCCGTCGGAAAGCGTGACTTTTCGTGTGTGTGTGAGATCCGTAAGGTTTCCTGCTCCCTTCTGCTAACAGCCGGGCTCTGTTACAGCTAAAACACACCCAGACCTCGCCCGTGGAATCACCCACCCTGCTGCCTGTTGTCTTGTGTGTTGCCTGTACCCGAACGGTGAATGTTACCCGGACTCTGCTTCCTGTGGTGTCACCACCGTGTGTTTTGATAAGTGAAATTAGTGCTGCTTTCTGACCTTTCCTACGGAAAGAATGGCAGAACATGTCATGAGATGCTGTTGAAGGTGGAGCTGAGCGGTTTGGTGTCCAGCACGTGCTGGTTTGAGCTCCGTTTCTCAAGACCTGGTCATTTCTGCTGGTAATTTGCTTGGCAGTCGTGCGCTTTATTCTCGAGAACAAGGAATGACAAAGCAGGCTGCGTTAATATTCAATCTTGGTTTTTGCACGGCGTTTTCCAGACTTGACTTGACAAATGCGGGATGTTGTAATATTAATTACGTTTGTAGTTTGGAAATTTAAATTAAAGCAATCAATTTTGTATAGTCCTATAATAAAAGAAATACAGTCGAGCCAGCTTTAGAACATGGGCACCTGTCTGAAAATGAAAACGGGTGATTTGCGACCTTTATAAAGCCTGGTTTCCCACACCTTTTGAACTACTCTGAACAAAAGCTGTGCTATAAAACTATATATATATATATATATATATATATGTATATATAAAATACCTGAGACAAATGTACTGGAGGTCCTGTTCTGTTGTGAGGCAATGTCCAGGAAAGTCAATATTTATTTCTTACAAAAACGACAGCGGTGTTGCAACCGAGCGCAAAGTGTAGAGCGTGGCCCTTTTGGGAACGGGGAGCTGAAATCCCGTTGTGCGATGTGTGGATGTGTGTGGATGACACAAAGTGGGATGTTTGAACGCCCTGCTGTCACAGCTGTGCTGATGAGGTGCTTCGATCACTAAGTTGTGAGTAGTGTTGGGTTTACAAATGGGCTTCGTGCTTTAAAAACTCACCCTCGAAGCGGAGCGGCTTGGGGAAGCACCGACCTGAGGCCGCACGCAGGTACCGGCCCGCGCCGGGGGTGTTCTCAGGCCTCGACGTGTGCGCAGGTGGTCGATCGTTCCCGTCCCGATCCGCTGGATCCAGCACGGAAGATCCTCCGGGTCTGGTTTGAGGCGCGATGTCGGGGATGTTTGTCCCGGGAAGGATTCGCCAAGTGTGCCAGGGACATCCCGTGTGTGTCTTAGGGTGGCGTTTCCAATTCTGCCACTACACAGCGAAACTCGGAATGTAAAATGGCATTTAGATGGTTTGGGTCCTGATCCTGCGGTGGGTTCCTGCCTCTGCACAGACAAAACGGGAAATGGAGCCCTAACTTAAAGTACCAAGTAAGTAAGAAATTATTTAAAATTCACATTTAGATAGTCAGATATAAAATACACCTGAATTAGGCTTTATTGGCACATGTCAGTTTACATGTGGTTGTCAACATCCCACTCTTCCAAAAACATTAGGTCACGCATTTGACTTTGATGTCATGGGAATTCTTATTTAAAAGAACTTAAGCCTGGTCACATCTGCCTTCACAACTGGTTCTGTGCATGCAATTTAGGTACATAACGTGATTATCTTGATGAGTTAAGGAAGTCCAGTTTCTAGACCATTTTTGGATAGGTGGTCTGTATCCTGTCAGACCCTGTAAGGTGCAATCGGCCCTCGTGCCCATCGCGGAACACAAACTGCAGAGCGAGGGGGACACGTGGGTCACCCGGCCTGTTTCCAAAGCTGTGTTCTCTTAGTGCAGCGGAGTAAGGACATCGCTTAAGGGTAAGTGGTGCAGAACTAGCCCTGTATTCAAGTAAAGGTCTCTTTAACTTGTAATTATCTTCATAGTGTTCTGGTCAGTACACTTTTAGAAATACATTCTTAATTTAATATAGGGAATCCAGCACGTAAGTGATGGAGCCTCACCAAATGTACTTGTGCCAGAAGCAGCCAGCGCCAGGAGCAGAGGAAACGGCCTCAAGTTGCGCCAGGGGAGGTTGAGGTTGGATCTGGGGAACAATTTCTTCCCCAAAGGGCTGTGGGGCATTGGAACAGGCTGCCCAGGGCAGTGCTGGAGTCACCAGCCCTGGAGGGCTGGACAGACGGACATGAGGTTCTCAGGACATGGGGCAGTGCCAGGGGTGGGTTACGGTTGGACTTCATGATCCTGAGGGTCTTTTCCAACTGAAATGATTCTGTGATTCTAACATTTTCTGGGTGTCATCTCTCCCTGCCACGTTCTCTGGGCTCATCCACAGAAATGGATTTTGACTGTAATGTGTTCCATTCTCAGAAGCCAACTTGAAAAATCTCTTCCTTACCTATAATAAAATAACCGCGATGTCGTATTCCACCCCTTGCCCCTGTGGCCGGTTCTCTGGGCGCTCTCTGGGTTTTGCGTTGGTGGGTGAGTGGTGGGTGAGCAGGCAGCCCTTGCCCTGCCTGCCCCTGCCTGCACCCTGCCTGTGCTCTGCCTGCACCCTGCCTGTGCTCTGCCTGCACCCTGCCTGTGCTCTGCCTGCACCCTGCCCGCACCCCTGCCTGCATCCTGCCTGGCCCTGCCTGCACCCCTGCCTGTGCTCTGCCTGCCCCCTGCCCGCCCAGCAGCGCTGCCTCTGGCACTCGCACCACGCTGGTGATGCAAAGGGAGAGGAATTTCTCAGGTAGGCAGAGCCGCTTCAGACTTTGTAGGTCAAAAAACCAACACCTTGGACTTCTGACAGAAATCGGCTTCAAGCATGTTCAGAGAGCACGTGCTCTGAGCGTCGACTGTTGCCTCACACAGGAGAAACAGCATTGGGAACTCGCTTGCAGTTTCCAAATGGCTGGAAGTTGAGGGCGCTGGTTTCAGTGACCTGTGTGGCTCTGGGGAAAGTGGCGGCGAGCAGGAGCACGGGACAAGGGGGATTGTCCCCTCTGCCCCGTTCTGTGAGACCCCCTGCAGTGCTGGTCCAGCTCTGGGTCCTCAGCACAGGACACACATGGACCTGCTGGAGAGGGGCCAGAGGAGCCACAGGAATGACCCGAGGCTGGAACAGCTCTGCTGGGGGACAGGCTGAGAGAGCTGGGCTGTTCAGCTGGAGAAGAGAAGCTCCAGGGAGACCTTAGTGTGGCCTTTCCATACTTTCTGCCCATAAGAAAGATGGGACAGACTTTTGAGCAGGGCCTGTTGCCAGAGGACAAGGGGTGATGGTTTTAAACTAAAGAAGGGATATTCAGGACAGACATGAGGAAGAAATTGTTGGCCCTGAGGGTGGTGAGAGCCTGGCCCAGGTTGGCCAGAGAGGTGGTGGCTGAACCATCCCTGGAGACATCCCAGGCCAGGCTGGACGGGGCTCTGAGCAACCTGAGCTAGTGAAGATGTCCCTGCTCATGGCAGGGGGGGCACTGGGGGAGCTGGGATTGTCCCTCCAACCCAAACCCTTCTGGGATTCTATGCAAAAAGACCCCAAGAACTCAGAAAACTGCCCACCCTTAGCAGTGAAAGAACCAAACCCTTTAGACAAGTAGGTGAGAAAGAACATCCTTGGACCTCACTGACAACTGGCAAACCATGAGCAGCCCATGAGCCCGCATGCCCTCAGAACTGCAGTTCCTGTCGCTGTTTCCCAGATCAACTCCCTTTAATATCATCGCTGATGCAATTTTTACAGCCCCCACTTTTGCTATTTTCGCTATTATTTTAGTGGATTTCAGGGCATAAATCTTAGTTTCCTTCTTGGCCAAAGCTCAGTCTCCACGTGATACTGGAGAGAGCTGACGATGCTTGTTTGAAGACAGACAGGAAAATAAGAGAAGTCCTGGAAATCGAAGTCTTTCCAGAGCCACTGGAGAGACTTGAACTCAAATACTCTCCTATAGAGAAGGCAAAGCAGAGATCAATCACTTCACATTCCCACGTGTAGAAAAACCTTATTGATGCGTAGAACAGTGCAACAGTTTTATTTAGCAAGTAAATAAAAGCATTATAATCAGTTTTCCCAATATGCGTTATTTTAACGCAACTCTCACGATACTTCTGTTTCATTTCCATGTAATCTCAGCAGTTTCATAGTTACTTGACTGGAGGAGAAAGTCAACGCGCGTTTACCCACCGAGCACGTTGTTTTAGCTTATGACTGCAGGAAAATCCATGAGAACGCAGAACAAATTCCCTCAAGGCTCTGAACCCCAAAGCAAGGGTTATCTTCTTACCCCTCAAAGAAATGAATTGTTAGAAATACAAAAGTCAAAGTTAATCTTCTAGTTTGGGTGGAATAAGTGAAAATCAGAGGAGGATCCCGAATCATCGTTTTTGGGTGTTGTGCACGATTCAAAAGCTGAAAATCAGACATATTCAGAAAAGAATCATGGTGCATGTTTCTAACATCAATGCTAATTAACCACTGGAACTGCTGCAACGTGATCATCCTGGAAATGGAGAGTGTTTCCGATGTTGCAACGCGGAGTGTGATTGGAGAGTTATAATCACCTACTTAACTGCTTAGAGAGGGTTACGCTCCCAGCCCATAAGAAAGTAAATATATTAGTCGTCTTCTATACTGCTAGCTCCTGGATCAACAAAAGGATGTTGAGTGCATAATGTTGACAGAGATCAAAGAAGTGGGAAAGTCTAACGAAATGATAATGGCGACTTAAATTACCTGTGAATAAACTGGTCTGATAGCACAATAAGGGTGAGTTCAAAGAAGCAGTTTCTGCCTCTTGGAACAGGTAGTACTAGAGTACACAGAAAGAGATTCTTGACTTAGCGTTAAGTAACGTGCAAGAACTGACTCAAAAGCTGGCAAGAATTGAGCCACTTGTATTGACTGCAGAATAAGGAAATTCGCTGCCTAAGTGCCAAAATGTGGAACTTGGACACAAACCTTTAAAATGGGAAATTGCACTAAAGTGGAACAGTGAGAATGGCTCTTACAGCCTAAAAAATGTCTTTAGATGTGACATAGATACTGCTCAGGAAAGGAGAAGCTGTCTTGGGAACCACACAGGGCATTGAGTTGAAAAGGCAGCAGTAACTCGAGACAAATAGTGTGCGGGAAACTACGTGGGTCAGACAGATCTTTTAAAATTTGGACATAGAGCACTATTATAGGATAGTGTAGGATACAGTATAACCTGCAGCGTGGGTTAACACAGTATTAGTGTAGGGTGTAAGTGTATCTGAAAGGCGAGACACTGAAACCCAGATCAGAATGAGGAGTGTGAGCTGGAATTATGTGCTGGGAAAAGCTGAGCTTAGTGGCTGTTTCTGAACCTCTGTCCCACTCTTGGGCACAGGCAGAGCCTGGGCTGGAGCTCTGCGTGCTGGCTCTTTCCCAATCGGAAAGTGTGCGGTGGGATGCTGCTCTCTGCTTAGAAAGGAGTTTGAAGGACTTTAAACCTAAATCTTCCGCCACCTCGCATGTTTCTTGAATGCTCTCCATGCACCATCTGGTGCTGGTCGTCATCCCGCTGGAATTATTTATGACACGTGTAGGTGCAGACCCACCCTGAAATGAAGATTTTCAGTATTAAAAAGGCCACAGCTCTGGTGGCCCAAGTGATTTCATGGCATGGGGCTGAAGAGAAGCAGCAAAGCCAAGTGCAGCGGTCGGCAGGTTAAACCCACAGCGCTGGGGGAGCAACCGGCACCATGCACAGCCAGTGGGGACAGAGCCAAGGAGCAAGGGGACATTGTGGAGCATCTCCCGTGTGAGGAAAGGCTGAGGGAGCTGGGGCTCTGGAGCTGGACAAGAGGAGACTGAGGGGGGACTCATTCATGGGGATCAATATGGAAAGGGGGAGTGTCAGGAGGATGGAGCCAGGCTCTTCTGGGTGACAACCAGTGACAGGACAAGGGGTAATGGGTGCAAACTGGAACACAGGAGGTTCCACTTAAATTTGAGAAGAAACTTCTTCCTGGTGAGGGTGGCAGAGCCTGGCCCAGGCTGCCCAGGGGGGTTGTGGAGTCTCCTTCTGTGCAGACATTCCAACCCGCCTGGACACCTTCCTGTGTAACCTCATCTGGGTGTTCCTGCTCCGTGGGGGGATTGCACTGGATGAGCTTTCCAGGGCCCTTCAACCCCTGACATTCTGGGATTCTGTGTGATTTCCCAAAGATAAATGGGGAGAGGGGTGAGATGACAGGGGGAAACTGGCCCCAGTCGTTCCCGGTGGCTGTGGCCAGGCTGGGTTTGGGGGCTGAATGGTGCTGAACCATTAGAGAAATCACTTTTAGTTCTGTGCCTCCATGCAGCTTTACCAGGCATTTTGTACAGATTATGGAAGTCGGTTCAGAATCGCATAAAAATCCCTTATTTTCAAATGAAAACTTTCAGAATTATCCAAATCATACAAACATCACAAACTTTGTATGATCAAAGGGAGCTCTGGTGGATTAGACTTTATTTGGAACAAAAATTGGCGTGCATTTTTATGTATCCTATCTCTGTAATTTTCCAGGCATAGAGCTCTCAAACATGCCTAAATGTTTGCCATGGACTTTCCCCAAAAGTCTTAGTCTGGAAATAAGCAAATTTGAACCTAAAAGGACAAAAGTAACAAATCAGTGCAATGGAAAATGTGCAGGGTAGTTTCATCTTCACGTCTGGGTGTCTTCAGTATCATGAAATTAGTGTTGCAGGGGTTGCCGAGGGTCAAATATACAAAACGTTGATTTACAAACAAAGCAGACTTGTCAGCTGAACCTCAATACGGGGGATATATCACACTCGAGCAGTGCATATTTGTATTTTAGGACACTTTTGGGTTTTCATTCTGGGTCTGGAGATTAGACATAGGTAGGAGCACAGGCTATAAAATAGGCAGAAATGGCATGGATGGTCATGGTAGTATCTCCTCTCTGAGTTCCGCGGTTTATTTTTTTAAAGACCTGTTTATTTTCCCCCTATTTCCCCAGCTGTAAGGAACAGGGATGTCGTGCTGCCTTTCATTTGCCCATGACACTGTGTTAAGTAATCACCAGCATCCAGCTGGCGGCCAGTCACTAGTGGTGTTCCCCAGGGGTCACTGTTGGGTCCAGTCCTGTTTAACATCTTTATTGATGATTTAGATGAGGGGATTGAGACCATCATCAGCAAATTTGCTGATGACACTAAGTTGGGAGGGAGTGTCGACCTGCTGGAAGGCAGGAGGGCTCTGCAGAGGGATCTGGATAGACTGGAAAAATGGGCTGATTCCAATGGGATGGAGTTCAATAAGGCCAAGTGCCGGGTGCTGCACTTTGGTCACAACAACCCCCTGCAGCGCTACAGGCTGGGCACAGAGTGGCTGGAGAGCAGTCAGACAGAAAGGGACCTGGGGGACTAATGGACAGGAAGCTCAACATGAGCCAACAGTGTGCCCAGGTGGCCAAGAAGGCCAATGGTGTCCTGTCCTGTATCCAAACTAGCGTGGTCAGCAGGACAAGGGCAGTGATCCTTCCCCTGTGCTCTGCATTGGGGAGGCCACACCTGGAGTATTGTGTTCAGTTCTGGGCCCCTCAGGTCAGGAAAGAGATTGAAGTGCTGGAGCGGGTGCAGAGAAGAGCAACAAGACTGGGGAAGGGACTGGAACACAAGCCCTATGGGGAGAGGCTGAGGGAGCTGGGCTTGTTTAGTCTGGAGAAGAGGAGGCTTAGAGCTGAGCTCAGCACTCTCTAGAACTACCTGAAGGGCAGTTCTAGCCAGGTGGGGATTGGTCTCTTCTCCCAGGCATCAGCAATAGGACAAGAGGCCATGGGCTTCAACTCTACCAGGGGAAATTGAGGCTGGAGATGAGAAAGCAATTCTTTGCAGAGAGAGTGGTCAGGCATTGGAATGGCTGCCCAGGGAGGTGCTGGACTCACCGGCCCTGGAGGTTTTTCAACTGAGATTGGACATGGCACTTAGTGCCATGATCTAGTAAACGGACTGGAGTTGGACCAAGGGTTGGACTGGATGATCTCTGAGGGTTTTTCCAACCCAGTCAATTCTGTGATTCTGTGATTCTATGATCACATCTCACGCCTGGGAGCTTCGGGCTCGCTGCCAGCACAGCCCGGGCGCCCGGCGGCCAAGAGTCAGTTGGGACCTTTTCCTCTTTCTTTAAGGAGCATCAGGGGTTGGTTTTACCTCCAAACAAGGTGTTATAACAAACGGGTTGGTGTTCCAAAGTAGTAGAGAGAATCTTGTCTGGCGAGCGCGGAGGTTGTGTGTGCTGCTCCTGGAACAGATCGCCAGGTTGAAGTGGAAGAAACTCTTCCCCCCGCAGCCTCCTTGTTCAAATTATCACAGATTTTGGGTGTGTATCCTCTTCCTCTGCAGCTTGAGACATGAATCATCTGCCTCCATCAACAGATGGATTCTCACCTCGTTGCTTCCCTAACCTGAAAGGGTGAGTTAAGGACATTAGCGGCACTTTGATCTCTCTTTTATTCTTCATCTCGGTAATTCGGTCTCCAGGGACTGAATGGGTTAATCTAATGCGTATTAATGTGCACAGCGTCGGGACAATGGCAGAAATGGAACGGATGGTCATATACAGAAATTAAGACTAGGGAGTGGAATTAAACCATAAACTCCATGAAACACATGTTTTTTACCAAGTTCAGTTATTACACATTAATTTTGAATGTAAGTAAAGCAGTTTGGGGATTAAATTTGCCATCGTTTGACAAAAGGTATGTGAATTCTAGTTCAAAATTGCACAACAGAACAGAATTTGGATGTCCTACATCTAAACCCCGTCAGGAACTCTTTTTCCACGGGGTCTCTGTTCAGCTGGGGACGGGACACGCTGCAGGAACCTGGGGAGACATTGGGACTGAGTTGGATCCAGATATGAATAATTAGTAGCACTCTGGTCCTATTACAGATGGGAGGTTGTTTTCCTGACAAAAGCCCAATATCAGAGCAGAGCAGGGGTGGGGAAGACACCAAAAGAGAATCTGGGGAGATTCCCACACAGGAGAGCAGAAGAGCCAACCGAGGAGATCTGGGTTGTGATGGGAGAATGTTGGTTCTTTCATTAGTTGCATTTTGTGCAGGATCCTGCACAAAAATGTTGCTTTCAAATTGTTTAAAAACAGGGAGCATCCTCAAGTCAAATAATGAAGAGGGCATGGTGGCAATTCCTGTCACCCCCGATGTCAATTTGAATTAATGCTTAGCAAGATAATCTGTTTAGACCACCGTCCAGTGTAGAAATATAACTTCAGAAACTCTGCACTGGCCATGTTTTAAAGCAGTGAGAGAGCCGTCGTGTGTATCTGTTACTGCTTCAGTCCTGAATCACAGTACTTGCAAAATTATCTTAATAACTTTATTCACTAAGCCAGTTTTATTCCAAAAGAAGTGGAACCTCATGAAGATCCTGAAGGCTACAAGGGTTCCCCCTGTCCTGCTTGTCGTGCTGCACCTCAGTTACTCTTTTGTTCCTTAAATACCTTATTTGAGTAGTGGTCCTCATTTCCAGCCATGCTCTGGGTGCACATATATCCCTGAATGTCAACACCAGAGATTTCTGTCTAAACATTTCCTCAGGGCGAAAAAATGTCACTGTCTTCCCCGTTATTCTGTTTCCTCTGGTCTCATTCATATAAGACACCTCAAGTCATATAGCTCCACTCAGCTATTTTTTTCTACCCATCTGCTCTCTGAAGTTTCTTTTATCTTTTATCATTTTCATCTTCCCTTTTGCTCAGAACACTGTTTATTCTTGTTATTTTTCTGTATGGGGTCTTCTTGACCACTATTGGTGCACAAAATTGTTTAGACCAATGCCTGGTGGCACAGGACCAGAGGAAACAGCCTCAAGTTGCGCCAGGGGAGGGTGAGGTTGGATGTGGGGAACAATTTCTTCCCCAAAGGGCTGTGGGGCATTGGAACAGGCTGCCCAGGGCAGTGCTGGAGTCACCATCCCTGGAGGGCTGGACAGACGGAGATGAGGTTCTCAGGACATGGGGCAGTGCCAGGGGTGGGTTATGGTTGAACTCCATGATCTTAAGGGTCTTTTCCAACTGGGATGATTCTGTGATTTGTCGCCAACACTTTGCTCTCCTCCATCCTTCTCCATGATCATCTGCTCTTTCTATTGCCTCCTTTGAGTACATCTGTCCTCCGTTTTGTCTCTCAAAAGGAAGATGGCTGTACCAGAAGCTGTTGTCTGCAAACTTTGTACAAAGCACATACCTCCACGAGCAACACAGATATCTGATTTGAGTGATGGACGAACCCCATGTCCTTGTACAACATGCAGCTCCTACAAGCAGGACGTTAAAAAAGATCGTTGCAATAATTCATGTAGGTTCTTGGTTGAGAAATGGCTGTGTGTTGTTTACAGCAGTTTTACCTGGTCGTGGCCTGAGTTGGTGCCAGCCCGAGTGTTCGTGCTCCATTGCTGGTCGCCTCTTTGGTGGTTGCTTTCTCCATAAAACCAAGCCCGGGGAATGCCCGTGGGACAGGTCCATGCTTGGCCTTTCCTGAGGAAACCAGCCCCAGCTTTCTCTGGCTGAGTGGAGCATCTTGGCTGCATGTGACATTGCGGAACCCTCAACCGGCCGGTGACTTTGGTTGGCTGAAGGGGACCAAGGGTTATGGGAACCTTCAATGACATCCATCCCACTTCAGAGAGCTGCCGGCCATGGAACCAGGACAGGGAGAAGCAACACTGGCCTTGGCCTTCCCCAGTAGCTCATTCAAAATGTCGCTGTTGAAAAGACACTCTCTAACAGTGACATCCATGTGTTCTGTTCCTGCAGAGATGTTGACTGAGAGGCCAAAAAGTTCTTCGCGGTTATGTTTTAATTCAGAAAGGGGAGTTACGAGAAATGGCAGAAGGTTGTTAAAAAGAATCTGAGAGGCCAACTAAGAGTTGCATCCTTGCAGCTGGCATGGAGGTACTGAAAGACACTACAGGAGGAATTGAGAGCTAATGTAACTCTCAATAAATACTCTAAAAGAGTATCAAACATACCTAAAGAAAAGGGTAAGAAAGTACATGAAAGCATCCTGGGAAAGCAAAAAAATAATATATATATAAAATGAGAAAAAAGAGGAACAAGGTAAAAACACAGTGAGAAGAGGAAACCAGAAGCAACGTGCAAATGATGAGGCAACTAATAACAGGTACTCTTCAGCCACATCAGAAGCAGAAAGTTTGCCTGGCAGTCTGTAGGACCTACACAAACCTGAAATGTAAAAGATGCACTTAGGGCAGCCAAAGCAATGACAGAAAAACGAATGCAATTCTTTTTGTGCTTTCATCTGTCTCAAGCTGAAATGTCTGTAGATGAGATGCTGATGTAGATAGACAAAATGAACATTATCGCTGGGATCAGACGGTGTTCACCCGAGAGGTGTGGAGGGTGAAATCGTTTAATCAGTAATTATTTATCTTGTTTAAAATCACTGGAAGGTGGCTGATGTGATACGAGTTTATCTCTGGGCTCCAAGTCATCCACAAAAGCCCAGACCAGTGTGCTGTAAAATCCGTATGGAGCAAGCTGGTAGGAACTATAATAAAGGGTGTAATAAATGGATGTGAAGGAGCCAAGAGCTGTAACATTTGGGTAGGTATAGCTGAATTTTCAAAATGCATATTTTTGCTTTATTTTTATGCTCTTGTATTAGTGAAGATACATCCCCATGTTGGATACTGTGTGAGGTTCTTGCCTAATATTCTTCTGGTTGGAAAATGGACAGCAAAAGGGTGACGTGAAAAAAATACAGAGAGTCATGAACAGGGCTTGACTCTTAATGTCTCTCAGTATGAAAACACTGGGATGTCACATGGTAGTGCCGGGTTCAAAAGGACCGAAAGAAGCACTGGTCATAGTGCACAATTCAGCTGGAGGTTCCTTGCTGCAGGAACTGCTGAGGATGCTGAAAGTTTAGATAAGTTCAAAAAACAACTGGAAATAATACATGGGATAAGATTCCATCAGTGGCTGTTAAATAACCGGTACCAGTTTTGCCTCAGTGGATAAAATGCAGCTTGTTTGGGTCTTGGAGAGTGTCCTGGGAGATGCCTGACACGCTTGTCCTGTTGGTACCTCTGCTGCAGAAATCCGCCGTTGGCAGCTGTCACAGGAAAGATCATGAGCTGGATGGATCTGTGGTCTGAATCCACACTGCTGTTCTGATATTCTTGTCTTCTACAGAACCCCATCCCAGCACCAGCCCCTCCAGCCCACCCTGCTCTGTTTGGGTGAGTCTCCGTGGAAAAACTGCCACCAGCACATCCTGCGGGTGCATGAGGAAGAGTGTGACCAGCAGGTCAGGGAGGTTGTTCCTCCCCCTCTGCTCTGGTGTGAGACCACATCTGGAGTTCTGGGTCCAGTTCTGGGCTCCCCAGTTTAAGAAGGACAAGGAATTACTGGAGGGAAACCAGTCGAGAAACACAGAGATGCTGAGGGGTATGGAGCATCTTTGTGATGAGGAGACACTGAGAGAGCTGGGGCTGTTGAGCTGGAGAAGAGAAGCTGAGAGGGATCTGATCCATGGATCAATAGCTCAGGGTGGGTGTCAGAGAATGGAGCAGACTCTGTTCAGTGGTGCCCAACGCCAGGGTGAGGGGCAACGGGCACAGACTGAAACACAGGAGGCTCCATGTGAACATGAGCAGAAACTTGTTTGCTGGGAGGTGCCAGAGCCTGGCCCAGGCTGCCCAGAGCGGGTGTGGAGTCTCCTTCTCTGAGACATTCCAACCGCCTGGACCCACCTGTGTGATCTGCTCTGTGACCCTGCGTGAGCAGGGCTGGGCTGGGGATCTGCAGAGCTCCTGCAGCCCAACCAGCATGGGGTTCTGTGGTTCACTGTCCATTGCTACACTGGAGCTCAGCTGTCCCTTCAATGAGAAGGCACTGTGCAGTTCCTTGGGAACTGTTATCACAAATCTCAACACGTGGCCCTCAGCCTGTGCTGTTAATCACTGTTTGATGCCCTTGACACTTCGGCCTTCACATCATCCTGCCTGTACTGTTTTTTAACCCTCCTTCCCCTCAATCTGCTGGGATTTATTATTATTTTTTTAAATACTCCTGATGGGATAGTAACTGTTGTAATGTAGCCAGGTGTGCTCCCTGCCTGTGTTTGTGAGCAATTGTACTCACCTAATGAAATATCAACCCATATGTTGCTATAGGTTCTTATTTTGCAGAGCAACTCCTGCTCCTCAGAATGGCTGGATGGGCCCTGCTTGTATATTCTGACTTTTGTCCATCTTTGTGTCCAGCTGTGCGTACTTAGCGCCTGAAACGCGTAATTAATGGAGGAGGAAATCCAGCATTCCTTGGAAACAGCACCGTAGCCTCGCTCCAGCAGCACAGGCAGACAGTCCTGTGTGTGCTAGGGTCGAGCTGGCCGCATCTCATGAGCGCAGGATGTGACGTGGAAGTTCTTGGTTGTAAACCTTCACTACCAGTTCTCAGAGCTCTGTAGCTACATTTCGCCTCTTCATGATGGTCATCCCCCATACATTTGTTGTGTCCCTTTGGAATAAAGCCCATCTTCCTGTCTGGCAGGTGTACCAAGATGACTTTAAGATTTCTCAGGATCTGGTTTAAAAAAAAACACACACAAAACCCTCTTAATTTTTGTGAGTATTCTACACTTTTCAGTGCAGATTGGACAACTACTTTAATCCTGAATTGTGCTACTACATCATGCACACTCCAGTTTAAGCAAAGTCCAGTGTTTGTGCAACCAGCTTCTAGCAGGGTGGTTAAGTATTATTTATTGAGTATTTTTATTGAATTTTGCTTGCTCCACGCTCTCCATCTGTGATTAGATGAAATGCTCAGTTGTGTGTATTTCTCCTTAATATCGGGATGACCTTGTTCCAGCTCTTCAGGAATAGTGAGAATTGCTCGGTGGGCAACACTGCATGTGTCTCCTGTGACTCCTGGCTCGGTTCAGCCAGTGGGGCTTTAGAAATCTTGTCTTCCTAAAGAGGAATATATAGTGAAATATGCTTGATACCCTTTTATAATTTTTCAAGTATTTCTTGAGAGTTACATTAGATCTCAGTTTCTCCTGTAGTGTCTTCTTTATGGAAGACCTTGTTCAAGGGCATAGACTTTGGACTAGTAGGACACACCATGTCTGTAAATCAGGCAAGAACTCTTGTGCTACTTAAATTTTGTAGGAATCCTAAATCTTTGGCATGGGAAGAAAGACCCAAATATTGAGTGCATTTGTCAGGAATTATTCCTATCTAACCACATTAGCCAATGCTGAATTATCTAATAGAACCTGTGGCAAAACACTGACAATTCTTTATACTTAAACCTTCGAGTGCACCTTGCAATCCCACCTCCTGTGCTCCAGATTGGATATAATCCAGGTCTTACTCCTTCCACCTGTTTCTGCCGTTTCTGCCCTTCCTCATCCCCATTTTGGATACAGACTCTGGCTCTTTGGTACCTACCAGAGTGTTTGAGTGGCGTATGTGCTCTGGGTGTCGGCTTCACTTTGTAATAACCAGATCTCAATAACAGTCAGATATTCCTGTGGTTGAAATAAGAGTCTCTCTATGCATTAGAGAAAGGTGGGGTTTTTGCAGGTCTGTTGCAGGTCTATAATACCTCTCTTCTTGCCTAGAGAGTGCATCATGATCACCTGAGAACATCAGGAATTTGGTCACTAGGAAGGCCAGTTGATGTGTTAAGTCAAAAATAGTTCCAAACCCTTGCCAACCATACCATTGGCATCTTAAAATTGCCCAGGTAATGCCAAACAAGATGTTCTGAGGTCCTGTCTTTTCCGTTGTAAGTGGTGGAGCTTGGGAATCCAGCGTGCCCCGCAGGAGCCCGGCGTGGGGAATGCCGAACACGTAAGGGGTAGCAAACGGCTTCAGCTGGCAGACCACAAATGGGAAATAGGGGACAAGAGCTGAGGGGACAAATTGGAGAAGCCGTGGGGTTTGCAAAATCGACTGCTTCTCCTCAGATGCCAACGAGGACTGGCTCCGTTGCCTGGAGCTCAGCCTGGTCCTTGCATTCCTGGTAAACACATCCTTGGTTCTGTAGTCTGAAGGATCAACTGATGTCTGTCTAACCCTCCTTCCCCTGAAAGCCTGCAAGACAAGGTGAGATGTGTTTGTGGTGACCCTGCAGACGGCAGGACAGGCCGAGACACTGAAGCCAGAGTTATCAGGGGAGTTTGCCCATCCTGGGCCAGCTCACACAGAAGTCACGGCATTTGCTCCAGTCTGTCCTCTGACCCTCTAGATTTCAATGCCAGATAATGGTTGTTATTAGGAGAAGCCTGTCTCATCTCAGACCTGTTGTCCCTCCAGAGACCCACATTTCAGTGATTGTTCACTGGGACTGATGTGCCGTAACATATAGATTACATCAGCACACATACCTGAGCAACTATTTCTGTCCATCTGAGGAATTTACATTTTTCTTTGACCCTGTGGTCCTAAAATTCTGTATGGAGCTTTGGTGAAAGAGTGATGACCTCTGTCTCAGCATCAGATCTTAAGCAGGGTCTCACCATCCAGACAGCACGATAACATGAGCCTGTGGCATCTTGTTTATCATTCTAACCATGTTCTTAAATGTGACTTTCCTGGTAGCAAGTTCTGCCAGAGGGCAGGAAAGACCCACTACTAATTGTCTGACATCCAGTGTCTTGATTCCCCCTTCCCAGATAAGGTTTTTTATATGCTTTCCTGAGGTCATATCTCAATTTCGCTGGAGCCAGAAAATAGCCTTTCCATTCCCCCCAGCCAACCCCAGACCTTCATGGACGAAGCGGAATGTCTCCTCAGATGTTTGATGTCAAGCAGACCATCTCCTTCCTGCCTGCGCAGAACCAAACCTGTCCCGTGGCCTCTGTTCATTTGTATCATCAACTGGGAGATAACGAGGTGCAGTGATACCAGTAATTGCATCACATATTGTATCAGGAGATGTTCTGATACTGCCGAAGTGTTCGTGCCTCCGGCCATCAGTAGATTCCACTGAAGGTCAAGTTGTACAATGGCCTCTCCAGAGGACATCTCCATTCTTGGCATCTGCAGAGCTGGCATGTGGAGCTCTGGTAACCTCAGTACCGTTGCAGATGCTCCCAGGAATGGTGCCAAATGAGGCAGATTGTGGTTTGCAGATGAGTCTAAAACGCTTGAGCCGCCCCTCCCCACGGGTATGTGGGGAGAGCCAGAGAGGGAATGACTGCTCGGAGTTACCTTCTGAATATGGATGTGGATTGCCATTTGAAGAATAAAATAAGGTAACGTGATAGTAATTGCCTGTTTTGAGATGTGTTGTACGAATCCACATTAACTGCTGTCTTTACATCCACCAAAGTCTTGTGGTTGGGATGAGTTGCAGGTCCACAATGAAGAATCAATCCATGCTTACCCAACAGAATACACACATATGGACAACGTGCATCTCAAAGAAGGCAGCTTAATGATGGTAAACTTTTTTCCTTCTTCCACAGCAGTAACCTGATCCTTGTGCCATGATTTATGAAGTGAGGGGTAAAAAAGGTAAAATGAAAACAGTGGTATTTATGGGTGGACACACTGCTTTGAGGAAACAAGAAGAATGAGGTAATGGGAAGCCTGAGGTTTCCAGGAAGGCAAACTTCCTTATGGTTGTTTAATTCTGTTGACCATGTCAAGCACTTTGAGAGATTATTAACAGCTTAGAAGGTCTGGTTATGCATCTGTCTGAAAATGGATTTCAGCAGGTGGGCCAAAGAACTGGAGATGTTTTATGAATATTCCTGTGCTGCTCTAAAGTTTATGCAGGACCTGGAAAGTCCTGGAGAACCTGGGTGAAAGCTGCTGGCACTGAAGATCTTTTGGGATTTTTTGGGCATTTTTCCATTCTCATAAAATATTTAGGAAGATTTTGTGTGCAATTTTAGGTTTTCTTTCTTCTGGTGGAGGGACCACGATATCTGGAGAGGTTGGCGATGGTCTGGCTGTCTCATGGCCATACAGCCCAGTCTGTAGCTTGGGCCTGTGTGAAGGATTTCCTTTGATCCACTATGGCAATCCCTGTGATCTTCGGTCTCCTCGGGCTAAACTCTACTCAGAGGATCACATTTGACCTTTTGACCACACTATCACACTGTTATTTCCCCGTGACACTGTCCTTCCATCGACCTTTGGTTGTTTTTAGAGTCGGTGCTTTCAAGGGTGCAAGTCCCTCATCCTTGGAGTATTTTCTGAGCCATGTGCTCTGGTGTTATATCGGTGTCTGTGACTATATCTGGATGTACTAAAATGTCCTTTGCTCCCACGTGGCCAAGACATCAGAGCTGATCGCTCTGCTTTTGACGTTATTTATGGTGGTGCAGGACTTTGTGTTATCTACAGCAAGATTGGCAGGGAGAAGTGATCCAAGTTTCTCCCCATTTGATTGACTTTGCCAGTTAAATAGGCAGTTCTTAAATTATGTTGTTTCAGTTCCATTTAAATGATTAAACTTATGCGATTAGAGCAGGGTGAAGAAACCAGAATGATGTATGTGCATATCGAATGCCATTCTGATTTATTCTTCACCTAGTGCCTCACCTGTGGATACTAAAGTGTGTGGAGTCTTGTCCATATAAATATTTGAAGCTGGCTGTTATCGTACCTGAGTTTTTAATTAAGAAAGTGCATCTTTATCAAATTTCCTTTTCTCTCTTCAATTGAGAAATTAAACATGCTGGACTAAAGGAGCAACTGAAATACCTTATTTATCAGATTTTTTAATTGAAGTTATTATTCTTGTTAGGCCCAACCAAGCGATGTGTTCATCAGCTTTGAAGGAATCTGGGTCATTTTGTCTGTAACTGTGGCAGTGATGAAGATTAACAATATAAAATCATGCAGGTTTTAAAGCAGAAATGTCATCTGGTAGGAAAATAAGAGCTCACTTGATTAGGTCGAGTCCAGCACTGATTTCTGCACAGAATACGGCTGTGAGCACTGGTGGAGAGCGAAAAATTTGAGTTTCAAAGTAATTTCTCTTTCATCTTTAAATTTTGGTGGTGTGCCAAAGCTCAGAGTAAATTCAGGAATCCAACCGCCTCTCAGAGATATTAACAGGGAAAAATAGTTCTGTCATTTCCACCCAGGCTGCACCTGTCTGCTGATATCCTTGGGTTTCTCTTAGTTTTGCTGTTTTGTTTTCCTTTGTTTTCCACCATGATTTAACAAGATAAGCATCAGTTCGTGTATTTCCCCTTCATTTCAGTAATTGCCTTCTCTAGTGCCTGATTTCCTCTGCTCTTCTGTTCATTTATTGCAAGATCTTGGTGTCCGGCCCACATGCACGGAGCCCTCACTTAATCATATTATCATCTCAGGTCATTCATTAAAAGTTCCTCAGAGCACCAAATGGAAAAAAAGCACTAATTTCTCTGAACTCTCTCCCCAAAGACACAACTTGTGTCAACAGAGATGTCTGGAAATGTGACATTGTCAAACACTGAGGTGAGGCCAATGGTACTGGTCCACAATGAAGGTCCACAATGGCCAATGGTGAGGCCAATTAGAAGGTGGGTGGTCAGTAGGTCAGAGAGGTTCTCCTGCCCCTCTGCTCTGCCCTGGGGAGACCACACCTGGAATCTTGTGTCCAGTTGTGGCCCCTCAGTTCCAGCAGGACAGGGAACTGCTGGAGAGAGTCCAGCGCAGCCACCAAGATGCTGAAGGGAGTGGAGCATCTCCCGTGTGAGGAAAGGCTGAGGGAGCTGGGGCTCTGGAGCTGGACAAGAGGAGACTGAGGGGGGACTCATTCATGGGGATTAATATGGAAAGGGGGAGTGTCAGGAGGATGGAGCCAGGCTCTTCTGGTGACAACCAGTGACAGGACAAGGGGCAATGGGTGCAAACTGGAACACAGGAGGTTCCACTTAAATATGAGGGGAAACTTGTTCCTGGTGAGGGTGGCAGAGCCTGGCCCAGGCTGCCCAGGGAGGTTGTGGAGTCTCCTTCTGTGCAGACATTCCAACCCGCCTGGACACCTTCCTGTGTAACCTCATCTGGGTGTTCCTGCTCCATGGGGGGACTGCACTGGATGAGCTTTCCAGGGCCCTTCCAACCCCTGACATTCTGGGATTCTGTGATTCTTTCACTGAAAACATTTAGCCCCCCCAAAAAATTCAATCCAAGTGTTATAACCTCAGTGTTTGCCGCTGCTCTGGCTCGATGCAGAGCAACATAGGAAAAAAAAAGTTTTCAGTATATATAAGATACAAACCATAAAGGAATTTATGACTAAAACGCAATAATTAAGGTTCTACATTAAACAAACTAGGAAGCAGTTTTGCTGCTTGAAGCCAGATGTGATACGCTCTCCTAAGATTGGCTTAGCCAGTACCCAGCTTTGTTGTGCATCCTCAGAGCTCACCGTCCTGATCTGCCGATCGCGATAAGCCAGCTCCATCGCCGTGGTGTGATCCCATCACAAAGCGAGGGGACGGCTGCTTTGCAATCCCACACCAACGCGATGTACTTTTGCCCGCTATCGACTAGAAGGTCAGGATCAAATGAGAAACCGAGGTTGTAAATTCGGATAACTGAACAAAAGTCAAGCTGATAATGCCTTTTCTCTTTATTATTGCCTGCTAAAACTGTTCCAGTCTTACTTGGACAGTGCTCAGTCAGTGTTTATATGGACATAACCGTGTCTGGAGCTGAGCAAATCCAGATTATTGTGTTGCATCTTTGCTGTTCCACGGTGACCAGCGACCTTGCAAACGTGCAGAGGAAGAAGCTGAGGCCAACGGGGAGCGATGGCGTTGCAGCTCCTGCAGAGATAGCACGATAACCCGGCCTTGCTAAACCACCTGATCGGTTTAATTATTGGACGTCAAAGCCTGAAGCCAGATTTAAAGGAAGTATGAAAGCCTGAGTCAAGAGTTTAATTCCATGTAAGTTGTTTATAAGTGTATTAGATAGCGCTGAACCTTTTCCATTGGCGCACGGAGCAGCGTGGGTACCTGCCTTCAGAAATGGTTTGATTTGTCACCACTTCCCCCCAGGTCAGAATTTTTTGTGTAGAAGAGTGACTTGCTTTGCTGGCTTTAAAAGCATAATTTTCTTACATTTATGGGAGAATGTGAAGTCAAAGGTGTCTTTACCTACAAGTGAAAAATCAGAGATTTGCGACAATGTTTATTTCTTCAGGGGATCCAGTTCATGCTGTTAAACTTGGTCCCTCCAAAATGTTGTCTTCCGTGCAGATGACTTTTATGAATAATATGGTAGATGCTTCAAGGTAGGAGAAAAAGCCCATTGGAAACAGATCAAGGTGGGTTTGTCCTCCCAGACCCCAGCAGTGGCTTTGGGGCCACCTGAACTGGAGGTGACAGTCAGGACACTTGGGTGTGAGCTGGGACGGATCTTGCCCACACGGCTTTCCAGATCTTTTACACCTCCACATCATCTTTCATCAGGGAATGTAGCTCTGGGGCTGTGAAAAGAACATTTTTTGTTCACTTTCAACCTTTTACTTGGCAGTGGTTTGATCCTTGCATTATGAAGAGCAGTGAACTCTATATTATTTACAATGTTCAAAATTTTACAACACTCTGTCCTCTTCTGAGTGGAGCATCCTAGACTCTACTTACATGCAACCTATTCCACACCTTGTTGCTACCCGTCTACATTTGCTACCTCTGTATTTTTTACATTTTTTCATTTTGAGGTAGAGTGGCCATTACCAAATGCACTGTGTATCATTGACAGTATTCCCCTGTCCTCTTTTCCTATCCCTTCCAGAAAAAATAAATATATATGCAGTGAACACAAATAGTGCGATGCTTTCAGAAAATGTTCTGGAATGATTCCAGGATCTTCTCTGAGTTGAATTAGCTATTTTCAAGCCTATCATTTTGTCCTTACAATCAGAATGATTGTTTCCCAGGCACGTCACTTTCACAGAATCACAGAATCCCAGAATGTCAGGGGTTGGAAGGGCCCTGGAAAGCTCATCCAGTGCAATCCCCCATGGAGCAGGAACACCCAGATGAGGTTACACAGGAAGGTGTCCAGGCAGGTTGGAATGTCTGCAGAGAAGGAGACTCCACAACCTCCCTGGGCAGCCTGGGCCAGGCTCTGCCACCCTCACCGGGAACAAGTTTCCCCTCATATTTAAGTGGAACCTTCTGTGTTCCAGTTTGCACCCATTGCCCCTTGTCCTGTCACTGGTTGTCACCAGAAGAGCCTGGCTCCATCCTCCTGACACTCCCCCTTTCCATATTGATCCCCATGAATGAGTCCCCCCTCAGTCTCCTCTTGTCCAGCTCCAGAGCCCCAGCTCCCTCAGCCTTTCCTCATAAGGGAGATGCTGCACTCCCTTAATTTCGCCTGTTGGTTTATCACAAATGTTCAAGCTGCAGTTCCACGTACAGCACATCCCAAAGGGTGGCTGCTTGTTGCTGGAAGGAAGGAAACTTGCTTCTCTCTATTCCTTCCCTCATTACTGCTTTGCCCTGCTTCTACTTTCCATGTCTCAGCTCTTCCCTCACTTCCTCTGGCTCCAGTGCTCATGAAACCCTTTCCCAGACGTGTCCAACTCTGCAGAAAATGCTCAACTTTGTTTGCTAGGTTCATTTTTTGATGTTTCCATAAGTGAAATGAGCCTGGGGAGAGGCCAAGGCTGGTGAGCACGTGTGGCCAGGAGGAGCTGGGAGCCATTGGCATCTCATTGCTCATTAAACCATGTGCCGGGCACCCCAAGACCCTTGGTGCGAGTCCTCACAATCAGCTTGAGATCTGATAATTAAAAAAAAATAATAATAATATTGTTTCATCTGCAAATTTTGTCACCTCATTAATTTCCCCTTTCCCGAGTAATTTATGAACACGCTGAAACGCCCGGCAGGGGAACTTCCTGGCTTCTCGGTAGTGAACCATGATGGAAACAATTCATTTCGCTTGTTTGGCAAATTTTTGGAGTGCATCTTTCATTCTTTATGTTCTTTGTTAGCCACAGAAACTCGCTACTAGGCTTCCTGCTCCGATGTGTTGAAAACGGCCGGATTGGTTGTGCAGGAGCTCCTGGCATGTTCTCTTCTGGCCGGTGTCCGCTCGCCGGGGTCAGTCTGCTCTGCTCTATCCTTGGGATGCAAGTTCAGCCTTCAGAGGTGCCTTTTCCTCCTTCTCTTCTTCTTCTTCTTCTCTCCTGCGCTGTTCACCGCTGGGCTCCCTTGCTCCACGGTGTAACTTCTCTCCTGCGCTGTTCACCACTGGGCTCCCTTGCTCCATGGTGTAACTTTACCCTGAGCCTCTAGCAGGAGACCTTGGAACAATTTCTGTATCACCCTTCTCAGTTGCTTTCTAAAATGTTTAACTACTCTCTTTATTCTTAGAATATTTTACGGTTTGAGGGTGATGTTGTTTTCTTTTTAATTTTCCTTTGCTATGAGGAGGGGAATTTTAATATTTCGTGGTCACTATTATGGAAATAATCTGTCTTAAACCAGAAACCCCATGTGCTATGCGGGATTGCATCTGCTTTGGAGGTTTCTCCAACTTGCTCCATGAAGAGGTCAATAAAAACCCTTAAAGCTGCATTTTGGTCAGGTCTCTACCACATGTGCCCTGTCTGTGTGGTGGTGATTGAAGTCACCCATTAATACTGTGCTTTTCCACTTTTGCAACCTTCCTAAGTTCCCTTAACCTTTCCTGGTCTCTGGCATCACCACAGATCGGTTGGCAGCTTTAATACTTTTTTTTCCATATGGAAATAGAATTTAAACCTATGGATTTTTGGAACTTTTTCATAAACATATTTCTTAGTTGACTTTTTAATTTATTTATTTTTTTTACTATATAGCAACAGTCCCCTATTAGTACAGTTGACTGTATTATTCCTCTATCTCTAGTGTTACAGCATCCTCTGGATTAACTTCATTACCTTGAATTTCCCAGCTACTTATTACATTAAAATTCTAATTTAAAAGTAGGCATTTTGTTTAACCCATCTTAACTTCAGGCTTGGATTTTGTGTTTGCAAGCTATAAATATTTATATATACACACACAGATGCCTATATCTGTATATATATCTACATAGACATATATAGACACACATACATATATATAGACACACATATAAGACATACACTTATTAATAACATAGCATTCTTGCATGGTGGATATCAGCGCGATATCCCACTTTTTAAGTGTAGGAATGAAGAGACAGATTTTACATCCAGATTCCAGGTGTGAATGCATGAAGCCTGACATACATGATTGCGTTTGGAATCTAGAAGCGGGTGCTGTGTGCTGCTGGAGGGGGTGTCCGGCCCGCTCGGCCTCGCCGGGCGCCATGGCTGGGAAACGCTGCTCGGAGTTGCTGGAGGCCGAGGCAGAGCCTGGGTGTCGGGACAGACGGAGGCACCGATCGAACGTCTGCAGAACTTAATCTCTGCAAATGTTAATAAAAGTGTTAGGCAGGCAACATGTTTCCTCTTGTTTTGTTACGGTTGAATTTCGCATGCAGACAGCGTGCCACGATCCTCGCTTTCCCTCGCCATCCCTCACACAGCAGCTTTCCCGAGCCTGGGGCACCGCAGGCTCTGACTCATTTACTTAATATTCCTCTAATGAAACTGCCCAGAGCTCTGGACCTTTTCTCCTCCAAAACAATCTTTCTCCTCCCTATTTTTCCACACCCTACGCTTTCTTCTTGCCTCCTGTCACATTCCTAATCAGACTTTTGCTGAGCTTTTCTTGAGCCGACCTTCCCTCCCTGCCCCTCCAGTCCTGCCCCGGCCCCGCCATGTCCTGCCGGCCTGGCTGAGCGGACAGGCCTGCACGGCCAGGCTGCCAGGGTGGGACAGCCATGGAGGCACCAAACGGCCTTTGTAGTGAAGCCAGGAGGGTGAGGAACAGGCAAAAGCGTTTCTTCAGCCATAGTGTGATGGGGACGGGGGACAGCCATCGTGATCTCCCTACCTTGGCTTTCCAGTAGGATACAGAGGAGGCTGAAGCTGCACTTGTTTATGGGGCTTCTTTGGCAGAGGACAGTGCGGGGAGCTGGAACCAGCACAGGGTGATACTTGCACAAAAAGCTGGGGGCAGTTTTGGGCCCCTCACACCAAGAAATCTCTTGAGGTGCTGGAGCGAGTTGAGAGAAGGGAACGGAGCTGGTGAGGGGCTGGAGCACAAGTGTGATGGAGCGGCTGAGGGAGCTGGGGGTTCAGCTGGAGAACAGGAGCTGAGGGGAGACCTTCTGATCTCTGAACTGCCTGAAAGGAGCTTGGAGCCAGGGGGGTCAGGCTCTGCTCCCCAGGAACAAGCGCCAGGAGCAGAGGAAACGGCCTCAAGTTGCGCCAGGGGAGGGTGAGGTTGGATGTGGGGAACAATTTCTTCCCCAAAGGGCTGTGGGGCATTGGAACAGGCTGCCCAGGGCAGTGCTGGAGTCACCATCCCTGGAGGGTTGGACAGATGGAGATGAGGTTCTCAGGACATGGGGCAGTGCCAGGGGTGGGTTATGGTTGGTCTGGATGATCTTTAGTGGCTTTTCCAACCAAAATGGTTCTGTCATTCTAAATCCCCTCAGGGCTGTCCGTGGTTCCATGGTGGGCTGGAGGGCACTGGGAGCAGCAGAGCCCCAACCCAGGGGGCTGCCACTAGAAATAACCAGAGAAGCTGTGAAAACTCTCACCCAGCTTTGTAAGGACCATCTTAGCACCTGAAATCCCCAGGTGACAAGGGGGTAAATGGAACCATAAACCTTCAGCATACCTTCCATTGCAATGCCGGGGTCCAGAAATGGAGTTTCAGCTCCTTCCCAGCTTTGCCTTCTCCTTGCTCACAGGCCGGTACTGATCATTGTGACCAGCAAAACAGCTGGGATGCAGCTATTAGTTTACATTTAAAATATAGATATTTAGCTAGTAGCGCTGCACAAGACACTGCAAAACCTGATAGCAAAGCCATGTGGTGGGAGTAGAGGGAGAAATAAAATATGTTACAGGGGTGACCAGTCCACCCATGGGTTTTCCTAGCTGTGGGACACAAATGGTGCTGGAACGGGTGTGATGTAGTTGGACCACTCAGGACAGCATGTCTGCTTCAAGAGCTGCTGGTGGATAGTGAATATATACTGCTGGTGTTACATTAATCACGATGCAGGTCAGTAGAAACCTTCAAAGGGGAAATTTCTTAAAGATTTCTGCATTGCTCATGCTTTATTTTATCCGTACAGGTTACTTTACTGAAAGGTACAGGACTTTGGTGCTTGTTTTTCGGATGGGAAGCAGAGGGGGCTGGTCCTGGAGGATTTCTACCTCCTGAGCAGCATCAGGAGGATGCACAGGAGGGTTTGAGCAGCAGGAGAGCAGGATTTGTTTGGGGGTTGATGATCCAGCTGGTGAAGGGCACATGGGGGCAGGGAGGGAAGATGGGGCAGGAGGGTTGGGAGACGCTGGGGAGGAGATTTCCCTCTGTGGACAGGGATTATCGGGGTGAGAGGACTCGCTCCATCCAGGGGTGCAAACAGGAGGAATGAAGCCATTTTCCATGCACGGTGCCACAACTGCGAGGCTGTTAACGAGCGCCGGGCTGGCGAGGCGAGGGCTGACGTGTGTTGTTGTCGGCGCTGCACACACAGAGCTCTCCTGGGCTCGGGCAGCCTGTACAGACAGGCCTGCGCTCCTCAAAGACGAGGGATCGGATTCTTGCCCTCCGGGGGTTTCCAGCTAGCTCGCAGTTCAGAGGAGCCCTTTTCTTTCTCCTGCTGTTCACGCCCTGCAAAGAATTTTCTATCAACAAAAGAAATTGTTTTATAATCAACTCGATGTTCAGCCCCAGTCCTGGGGTATGAAAGGGGGTTTGAAGGGAAATGGAGGCTGGAAGCTGGGGGAGCAGGGGATGGCAGCCGGAGGCACAGCCCTCCTGCAACAGGGCAAGATGAATTTGGGGACACTCAAAAGTCAATGGAGCTTTGGGGACAGCTGCAGGAGTGGGAGTAATTAGACAAAACACTGGAAGAGGAGCAGCTCCTAAAAGAAAGGAGCGGGGGGATCCCTGGTATGTGCTCTGGTAGACTGAGAAGACTCGTGCTCCACAGCTTCTGGGACTGGACATGAATGTCTCTGTCGGGTGCTCCATCATGTGAAGATCCTTGAAATGTCGGTTGTAGCTTGAGCTGGGCCTCAGAGTCAATAAGACCATGTCAAACCCAGAAGGATTTTCTCTAAGTACAGTTGGTCACCATTCCAGTGATCTAGTTGTGCCGTACTTGATGGCAGCCCTCTCGTGAATCTTCTTTTCCATGCAGAACTGCAGCAGTAGGATGTCAGGAAAGCCTGGGGAGGTCTCAGCAACATCAAGTTCAGGAGGAAAGGAAGTAAGGAAGGAAGGAAGGAAGGAAGGAAGGAAGGAAGGAAGGAAGGAAGGAGGAAGGAAGGAGGGAGGAAGGAAGGAAGGAAGGATGGAAGGAAGGAGGGAGGGAGGAAGGAAGGAAGGAAGGAGGAAGGAGGGAGGGAGGGAGGGAGGGAGGAAAGGAAGGAAGAAAGAAGGGAAGGAAGGAAGGAGGAAGGAGGGAGGGAGGGAGGAAAGGAAGGAAGGAAGGAAGGAAGGAAGGAGGGAAGGAAGGAGGAAGGAAGGAGGGAGGGAGGAAGGAAGGAAGGAAGGAAGGAAGGAAGGAAGGAAGGAAGGAAGGAAGGAAGTCGTCTTGAAGAAAACACATACAGTGGGTTTTGCAGTGCACAGTTTTCAGAACTGCAGCATGTAGATGTGAGTAACCAACAAATTTCAGTCTGTCTGTGCCGGTGGAGGTGCTGGGGAGTGCTGATGGCACCCAGCTGGGACGGACAGACGTCATTCCTGTCCCCAGGAGCCTGAAACACGTGCGGTCAGCGTGCAGGCTCCACTAGCTCTGCCACAGCTGCCACCAGCATCTCCTGGAGCAGTTATGCTGCCACCATCGCCATTGCAAATGGTTTATAATGGAGATAGAGGAATTGCCATTTCTATCACAGAGAGATGCCCTGTGGTCTCCTTTTAAGTGATGGGAATATTAAATGCTTCCAAATCCTACTTCTAGTATTTTGTATTACAGCCTTATTTCGTTCTCTGGGTCTCATAGTCCTACCGTGAAGCCAGTCACTGTTGTTCATGTCTTTGCCCTTTCAGGCTGTGATTACATGTACATTTTCAGCCTCTTCAAGCAAAAATTTCTCAAAGCTCAGAAAAAAGCGGGGCTCAGATGGCCCCGTGGCTGTTTCAGGCTGCCCACGGGCAGGGCGGTGGGCAGGTTGCTGAGGAACATCTCAGAAGGACGGAGCTCCAGGTGGAGGCACAGCCGCCGCTTTGGGACACATGAGGTGGCAACCTCAGGCTGGGCAGAAGAAGTATTTTGAGTTATCCGACCATATTTCAGGATTTTGTAAAGCAGCCGTTGTTCCCCTTTGCAGTACAAGTGTCCTTGCCTGGGTCTGCGGTGGTGGAGTCAATATTTTTTAGAGAAAGCTGGAAATGTGGGCTCAGGAGCTGGACGCGGTTACCTGGCTGGTTTTCTTGGCTTCCACAAAGGTGTCCAGAAGCTGGTGAGTGTGGAAAGGAAGTTTTTTGTACTTACGAAAGGCGGTTTTTAAATGTCAAAGTTGAAAGCACTTTTCCTTAGCAAAAGAATCACCACCAAGCCATCCAGAACTGGCTGGGCACAGCGACTGCGCTGACTCCACAGCATTCTGTAGGAGATTTTTAGGGTCTCGATGTTGTATCTCCCGGCCAGGAGTGAACAACACAACAGCCTTTGGGCTGTTTGTGTCCGAATTGTTTGCTCACTTGATTTTTAAAACGACTGTATCCCCGTAATTGGAAGGATTGCCACATCACGGTGCTCTGGAAGTGTCCTTTGGCACTTGTGTACAGCAGCTGAATAGCGATGGGGTCAGTGGCCAGATGGCCACCAGAGCAGGAAACTGGATGACAAGGAGAATAAATTTCATGGAGCTGGAGTGTCTGACAGTGCCAGAAGCTGTGAGAATGGATCAGCCTCCGGAATGTGACCCGCAGAGAGGCCTCTCCATGGTTGCCCAGACAGCGGTGATGGGAGCAAACGGTGCGTGGATTCGCACCCCTCCCCGTGTGCCCCCGCAGGAGCGGGAGCATTGTATCGCCCGCTGAAATGATGATTTTTGCTGGGGATGGAAGGAATGATTGATCCAGTTGTACACAAGTGGCATCTCCACAGGTTTCCAAAGGATGAGACGCAGCTGTCCTCAGGCAGATCTCTGGGAGAAGTAGCAGCGTTTGGGAATTCCCCAGCCCCTGGTAGCCCCTGGTAATTGATGCGAGCTGTGAGATGTTAGGATTGGTAAATGAGGAGTATAGTTGGGGCAGTGGGGCTGCCCGCGTGGTGAGGGTGCTGGTGATTACTGGTGCTGCCATTCCGCAGGTGCCAGCGGCACGGCCGGCGCTTTGCACACACGAGGACTTGATCAGAGACACGGGAAGAAAGCTCAGGCTAGGGAGGGAGAGGCTGTGCGCTCCCCACGTTGGTTAGATTCTGCAAGGACGGTCACTTCAGATGATTTTCATGGTGTTAGGAGAGGATTTGAATGCTCCTCCAGGAAAAGTGCCACCCCCACTACTCCACAACAGTTTGTCCAAGTTGACCTCAGTGGTTTTCTGCCAAAAACGTCCGTGAACAATAATGACTTGTTAATGATTTATCCCAGCCTTTTCAAGTGCTGCACTGATTCCTCATGCAACAGAAACCATCGAAGCAGTGCTCTGCAGGCTTTAAGGTTTTGGCTACAGTGGCTTTTTGTCCTTAAACAGTGACAGGGATGCAGATTGCGTGAGGAAACCAAGGGCTCAGTGTATCGGGCAGTGGAAACGCACGTTGTTCAGAGTAATGTTAGGGTGGATCGGTGGGAAATCCACTGAAATCCTGTATCCAAACTAGCGTGGTCAGCAGCACAAGGGCAGTGATCCTTCCCCTGTGCTCTGCATTGGGGAGGCCACACCTGGAGTATTGTGTTCAGTTCTGGGCCCCTCAGATCAGGAAAGAGATTGAAGTGCTGGAGCGGGTCCAGAGAAGACCAACAAGACTGGGGAAGGGACTTGAACACAAGAGCTATGGGGAGAGGCTGAGGGAGCTGGGCTTGTTTAGTCTGGAGAAGAGGAGGCTTAGAGCTGAGCTCAGCACTCTCTAGAACTACCTGAAGGGCAGTTCTAGCCAGGTGGGGATTGGTCTCTTCTCCCAGGCATCAGCAATAGGACAAGGGGCCATGGGCTTCAACTCTGCCAGGGGAAATTGAGGCTGGAGATGAGAAAGCAATTCTTTGCAGAGAGAGTGGTCAGGATTGGAATGGCTGCCCAGGTTGGTGCTGGACTCACCGGCCCTGGAGGTTTTTCAACTGAGATTGGACATGGCACTTAGTGCCATGATCTAGTAAACAGACTGGAGTTGGGCCAAGGGTTGGACTGGATGATCTCTGAGGTCTTTTCCAACCCAGTCGATTCTGTGATTCTGTGAATTGTACTGGTGGAGAAAACAACTGAGCCTAACGAAGGACTGTCCCTTCCCGAGGCTGCAGATGGTTGTGAACAGACGCTTTGGCAGTTCCCACGTGGTGATGCCAAGGCCAGCGAGGCACAGCTGTGTGCGGTTTGCTTTCTGCAAAGAGAGCTGCGAGTTCCTGTTGTGTGTACGCAGCACAGCTCTGGGGACGGGAGCTGTGAGCACAAGCTCTCTCCGTCCCGGGCAATGGGCACCTGCCGTGTTCACAGGCCAGAATTATGGAGTATGGAGTCTTCTGGCACGGAGGGAGGAGACACGCCATTAAAAACCTGTTCCCTGTGCTTCCAGCATGGCTGTGTAACGAACCGCTGATCAGCCGTCCCGCCTCGGTGAGGGGGAGCACAGCAAGATGAAAAGCGGCAGATACAGAGAGAGAATCTGTGATTGCAACAACCATCTCCACCCTTCAGAACCAGAAAAGGCAATCGAGTCCAGGAACCAGAATCTGTGTGAGTCAACTCAAGGTGTAGATGGCTGATTTTACATGGCATAGCGAAGTTTTATCACTGAGCAGCCATATCAGGAGCTCTAGACAGTGTTGGACCCTCTTTTCCAGTGGTCTTTGGCAGGGACCAGTGTCATTGTTAAGAAAAAAGTGGAAAAAGGCAGAATTAGCAGGTGTCAGGCTGGCAGCTTTATCAAGTCTCCTAATCTGCAATAACCAGAGATGAGAGACTTCCCTCTGTAAACAGGAGGGCTTTTCTCCTTTCTGAACACTTTAGTCCTAACTAGTGTGACGCCAGATGTCCTTGTTATCCTGGCACCAACCTCCTTTTGGATCTCAGGACCCTCTCAAGGAGACGCGGGTTGGTGAGAGTTGGATCCTCCAGTGAAGGCGATGTCGCAACTAACATACTTTCGCTGCCTCGAACAAATGGTTTGTGAACGGCTCCCTTCCCATTTTGCAAAGTGACAAAAAGCTGTTAGAGCTCAGTCACTCAGTACCAGTTTAAAGTAACATTTGTCCAAATTATTGAGTGGTCTCAAGTAAAGACAGTGCGTATGTAATCATCCACTTGATCATTCTGTTGAACGGGGAAGTTATTTCCCTTTCTGCTCCATTTGGCCCCTTGTCCTATTGCTGATGCCTGGGAGAAGAGACCAATCCCCACCTGGCTAGAACTGCCCTTCAGGTAGCTCTAGAGAGTGCTGAGCTCAGCTCTAAGCCTCCTTCTTCAGACTAAACAAGCCCAGCTCCCTCAGCCTCTCCCCATAGCTCTTGTGTTCCAGTCCCTTCCCCAGTCTTGTTGCTCTTCTCTGGACCCGCTCCAGCACTTCAATCTCTTTCCTGAGCTGAGGGGCCCAGAACTGAACACAATACTCCAGGTGTGGCCTCCCCAATGCAGAGCACAGGGGAAGGATCACTGCCCTTGTCCTGCTGACCACGCCAGTTTGGATACAGGACAGGATCCCATTGGCCATCTTGGCCACCTGGGCACACTGTTGGCTCATGTTGAGCTTCCTGTCAGTTAGCACCCCCAGGTCCCTTTCTGTCTGACTGCTCTCCAGCCACTCTGTGCCCAGTCTGGAGTGCTGCAGGAGGGTTGTTGTGACCAAAGTGCAGCACCCGGCACTTGGCCTTGTTGAACTTCATCCCATTGGAATCAGCCCATTTTCCAGTCTATCCAGATCCCTCTGCAGAGCCCTCCTGCCTTCCAGCAGGTCGACACTTCCTCCCAACTTGGTGTCATCAGCAAATTTGCTGATGATGGTCTCAATCCCCTCATCTAAATCATCAATAAAGATGTTAAACAGGACTGGACCCAACAGTGACCCCTGGGGACACCACTAGTGACTGGCAGCCAGTCCCTTTGTGCTCCATTTGTCCTTGGTCCTGCGTACTTGCAGCTCCGTGCTGCTCTGAGCGCTGCAGCAGAGGTGGCTGAAAACGGAAATGTCTTCACCTTTTTGGCCCCAGCCTGTTGAGCGCTGGGCCAAGAGCTGTGTCATCCTCGTCCCTAAGAACCTCCGCGTGGAGACGTGCCCTTTGGTGATGAATGTGGAGTCTTTAGATGCTCCCAACAGGCTGAAACGAAGGGGAAGAGCTTTGTGCTTCGTGCCAGCCCAGCTCTGAACGTCTGTGGTACCTTCAGCTGCTGAATCCCCAGGATGCAAAGTCGTTACGTGCAGCAAGGCTGGTGATAGTCAGGTGCATCTGTGAACTAACAGAGATCACCCTTGGGAGCGTCCTGGGAGAATGTCTACAGTCCAAAAAATAGTTATTGACTTCACTGAACCCCTTTGTGGAGATCATTTGCAGAGGATGTTGTGGAAGAAACTGTAAACAGGTGAAAGGGAATGAGGTGTTTGTGAAATCCATCAGACTATTGACCGCCGTGCTCTGGGTACGTCCCTCGGATCAGAAACTCCCCAACCTGCGGGGTGCTGGATGGTTTAAAGAGTGGAAGTTCGCTCCCTGAGTGACCTGTGCTGGCTGGTGAGATGCGGGTCACAGAGTTACATGAGTTTTGGGTCCGACCCTGTGTGCCTGTGCTGAAACTCTCATTTCTGTTCAGCATCTGCAGACACCAGCGAAATCCATTTTCAAACTGTTCCAACACTGCTGTTCAAACGTGTGCAGCCTTGCGCAACCATGAGTTGTGTGGCCTTAAAACCAGCGCGTGCCTGTACCTGGGAAGGGGGAGGCTGTGAATGAGCCAGAACTGGGACCTAGACACCCCATCTCTGTGTCTCCAGAGCAGCTGATGAGCTCAGCATCCCCAGGAGCCCGGAGCTGCATTCTCGGCATTCCTGCAGCTCCTTAGATGTCGGTGATGTCATCGACAGCAGCCAGGGGATTGCGGATCCCAGAGGGCCTGAACTCATGTCTTAGCAAGTAAGCGTAGGAGGAACCAATTTTTGTAGTGTGCTGCACTGTACTAGCAAGTTTTATTGAATCAAATCACAGCAAATTTATTTGCATCTACATTTCTGTCTCCTGGCAACACTACAACCTCCAACAAGAGAGACACTTCTGTCCTTCACCAGCCACTCTCTCATCTCTATTTAAAAAGCTACATCTGAGCTATAAAACAATGGGAAGACGGTATGGTATGTGATTGAAAAGAAAGTAATTTATTCCTTTAGCTATTCAATCCTCACCCTTGTGCCAGGGACCTGCTGACACACATCGTATTTCAAGCACACAAATGGCACCATGCAAAGGCATCAGCCCTTCTCTGGAAATCATCCCTTGGAAACTCCGTGTCAGCCTGCGAAGGGGGCGTTTTGCAGGACAAAATGTCTCTTTTTGGGAACAGAGGAGCAAAATTTTAACATCAATTTTTGTTCTTTTATTATCTGGCCTGTTCTACAAAGAGTCCAGCCCAGCCGCAGCCTCCGGGCTGCATCAGTGGGTGATGCTGGTGTGGCTGAGAGTTTGAAACCCCAGGCTGGACTGCAGCAGAGGGTTTTTAGCAATGGTCTGGGGATACCTTGAGCCATGGTAGCTCAGTCTGCAGATGGTCTGCTGAACTGTATTAAATAGCAATCCAAAGCCCGAAGTTCGGTGGTAAGGGGGACCAATGGTCCATGAGGCATGATTTTACTGAAATTGAGATTTTCTTTTTATTCCTAGTTGTATTAAGGAGTTGCCTGTGACAGAAACTTCCAGGAGCAATGCACAGATTAGCTTCAGCTCTTGCTGAATTTCCCCAGGTGTCCGAGGTGCGGGGTGGCTGGAGGGACGGACCCGTCCCCTGCAGCACCTCATTTTGGATGCCGTTTGCTCTGCAGCCTCAGTGCTGCTCGACCGTGGCTGTTACTCAGCTGTAATTAGAGCAGCTTGCCAGTTCTTGATTTCATCCCTGCGCTTCAACGGGAATTCCAGACTTGGTGCAGTTTGCCCCAGAAAGCCGGGGCTTGTTTTCTAACCCAAATCCAGCCAGACCTTATACCTACACCTGCATTTTTCCAGCTACAAATAACAATGGAAGTGATTTTATCTAATCTCCCACCACCTGGTTTGTTCTTGTCCACACTCTTAGGCATCAGGGTGTTGAAAAGGCTTTTGGCAGGAGCAGCTTTAAGCTGTGTAACCACCAGCGTTAGCACAACCACCCAGGCTACGTGTACAGAATGGGGCATGGACGACAGCAGCCTTGTGCGGGGAGGAACACCCGGGACACATGGAAATCATCGCTCTGTGGTGTCCCCTGATGGGGTCTGGGAGCAAAGCCCTGTGGGGAAGAGCCCACCCCGCACAGACCGCAGGGCACCAGGGGCTTTGGGAGCCTCTCGGGCATTCCCATGTCTCTACATGTCTCGGTGGCCGGTCCCCAGGACACCCCACCGGAGCAGATCTGGGCCTTTCCAGCTCCAGCTTCACGATTGAGCGCCGAAGGCCCCTCCTCTGCGCCTGCATTTCAGTGCTTTGGAAGGACTCCAGGCCAGCAGTGAAGGGCTCTTTGATAATATCTGACGGGCGGGTAAGAATTTTGGGCAGCAGCCAAGGTACACATTGCCTGTAATCGTTAACTCGGTCTGTAAACAGTTCAAACGGCACTGAAGAGGCCGTCGGTTATTACATTAGCACAAAGCCTTTCATGTCCCCGCGCAGCAGCCGGCCGTGCCACGCCGGCCCCGCGGAGCTGTGGCTCTGCCGGCAGGACGGGCTGCGCGGGCCCGGCGCTGAATGGCTGACCTTCAAACCTTCGGTGCTGAAGCAATAACTAAATCATTAGTTTCCTTTTGTTCTGCACCTGGCCGGGGCGGTGGAGCCGGGAGCTTCGGGGGGAGGGGAGTGGGCCGTGTTCCCCGGGGCGCAGCGCCAGCCGCGAAGGCGGCTCCTCCACCCCGTGCCCATCTCCTGCCTGCGGCTTTTCCCTGTGGGCACAGCCTCGTGTGCAGTCGTGACAAAGCCCACGTTTCACTCGCGACCAGGTGAGGCTTCCCTGTGCCATGGCTGAGGCCTCCAGAAATGGCCACACTGAAGGTTCAGGCCCATGTCAGGGCCCTGCGACCTCCCAGCAATGGTGGAGGCAACGCTGCTGCTGAGCTTCATCTTCAGAAGAGTGTGAGAGGTTTCCCCCGTCCATGTCAGCCTTGGGAGAGCCCTGTGGTCTCCTTCCAGGAGCAGTTCAGCCCTCCTGGAGATGTGCAGTGCTTCAGAAGAAATTATGGCTTAATATGCCCCAAGGAGAATTTCCCTGTCAGTCTTTGCCCCTCTAGATCCAGTATCGCCTTTCTGGAAGAGCAAGAATGCTCTTTCTGGCATCCACTTCCAAGGATTTTACTTTGAAACCCACTGTAGGAACTTGCTGGTTGAGGGAACGTTATTCCATTCTCTGCGGTATCTGGGTTTGGGTGAGTCCTTGGCCCGTAACTGCAGAGCTGCTTTTAGAGTCAGAGCTCTGTCCGGTGAAGGTGCCTGTTATATCACTTGTGGAGGATCCCATGTGTCTGTACCACCACTGAACTGGTCCCGAGTGGCAGCACAGCTCTGTGCTGTGAGTGGGAGGGTGGCACCGGACGGCCACGCTGGCTGCACCGCTCGGGTTTGCCGGTGCTTTGAGCTGTTGCTGCGCAGCAGGACTCGCGTGAGTTTTGTGGAACAGATTTAACCTCCCAACCACTGTCAGCGTGGTGCAGAAGGTCATTGTGTAAGAGGGCCTTGGAGTATGGAGATTGCTGGTGGCGTTGTCCCCCCCGAGTGAGGACAAGTTGAGCCCTCTGAGGGGTGTGAGGAGCAGGTCAGCACAGGCTGGGTGCTGCTCATGAGTTGGGTGCTGCTCGTTTGGGTGCTGCTCATGAGTTGGGTGCTGCTCACAGGCTGGATGCTGCTCACAGTTTGGGTGCTGCTCACAGGCTGGATGCTGCTCACGGTTTGGGTGCTGCTCATGAGTTGGGTGCTGCTCACGGTTTGGGTGCTTCTCACGGTTTGGGTGCTGCTCATGGGTTGGGTGCTGCTCATGGGTTGGGTGCTGCTCATGAGTTGGGTGCTGCTCACGGTTTGGGTGCTGCTCATGGGTTGGGTGCTGCTCACGGTTTGGGTGCTGCTCATGGGTTGGGTGCTGTTCATGGTTTGGGGGCTGCTTACAGTTTGGGTGCTGCTCACGGGCTGGGTGCTGCTCATGGTTTGGGTGCCACTCATGGTTTGGGTGCTGCTCATGGGTTGGGTGCTGCTCACAGGCTGGATGCTGCTCATGGGTTGGGTGCTGCTCACGGGTTGGGTGCTGCTCACGGGCTGGGTGCTGCTCAGCGGGGTTCGATCCAGACTGCTTGCGGCGCTTGGAGGAGCAGGAGCAGGAGCTGTTCCCCATGACATGGGCCAGCTTGCCCTTACTTTCATTTAGTGGTGTGAGTCAGGGCTGACCAGAGAACCTGCCTTTGCCTTTGATATTCCAAAATGAATCTGTGGACCAGAGAGAGAGTTTAATGCGACATTGTGATGAAACTTTGACAAAAATGTCCTTGTTGGCCCATATTATCATCATATGGCTGGGGTAGAAGAAGTGACACTTCCTTCTGACCTGTGGGACCTCTCTGTCCCTAGGAGAATGAACTGGCAGAGCTTACGGTAGGACAGTGAGGTGTGTAGTGAGATTTTTTGTCCAGCTCTATGGTTGTGCTTGTGCAATAAGACAGAAAATATTTAGATTCAGTGATTCACCCAAACTGTCTCATCCTGCACCTGTGATAATCAAATAAACATCCCTTTTGGGGTCTGGCACTTCTCTTTGTTGCTCACCAGCTTTGTAATGAAAAGGAGGAGGAGATGCAGTTATCGATTAGGGACTGATGTGTTGTATCAACCCCTCAGGCACTGATGACCCTTTAGACAGGCCAAAGGTAGTGAAGCTCATGAGTGCATGTAAGGGAGCAGGCACAGGACTGCGCTGGCAGCTGGGGATCCTTTGTCTCCTCTCCCCCTCTTCACTGCTCCAGGGACCCGCGTGGCTGTCCCAGCTATTCGCACGTTGAGGTAGGACCTGTGTCTCTCTAAGAATTATGTGTTCGTTATCAGGGAACATGTTTGTCTGTGACTCACATGTGGGTAAGGTGTGTTTGCTGTTATAACAGCTCTTGAAACTTCATGCAGGTCAATTAAAAAGCCCATATCCTGATGGCTGAGCTTCGTGCCCAGGAGTCATGGAAGCCACAGTTTTTCCTCGGGCCCCTTGAAACACCCTGCCATGCTCTTCCTCTTCCAACCAGCCATGTCCATCTTCTCCACAGTTGACATCCTGTTTATCCCCAACCTCATCCCTCCTCATTCTCCTGTGTCTTTCCGGCAGCATCCAGAGCACTTTTCAGCTCGGCTATGGCTGCATGCCGGCCACCTGGCAGCATCTCCTGTACCTTTGGTAGTGTTCCTTCCGTCCTGCTGTGAGTAGAGCAACAGCTACGTAGTGGAGTGACCTTGGTGTAAGAGGGGCTTCTGTTGAGCTGATAGAGCTGAAGGATTAAGATAAGCTGGGAAGAGCCTCTCTTAGGTAGGAATAAAGATGTTCAGGCAGTGTGAGCGCTGGAGGGGACCGGTGGAGGAGGATCTGGTGACTGGGATGTCCCGGCAGAGTGGCTGGCAGGAGCATCCTGGGGCTTGTCCTGTGCCACAGGAGCACAGCACTGCCCAGCACCGCAGACCGAGCCTGCGAAGGCTCCTCAGTGTTTTTGTGACATGGGTGGAACTGAGAAGACCCCGTTCCACCCTGGCTGTGCAGAGGCCACTGGAGGTTTCCCTGTGCCAGCGGCTCTGACAGTGTCTGTGGTCTGATACTCACGGGTGATGCAGCGTGCAGGTTTGGATCTGGCTGTCAGAGCTGGTACATCTCCCCTGGTCCTTCCTGCAGCCGTCCCAGCACAGGTTCCCAGTCTCCATCTCCTTGCCCAGTAATTCTCACAACAAGGTCAGTTTTAGCAGCAAAGATGGGAAGGAGGGTAGCAGAGCACTTCCACTTGCTCTTTTAAAGCCTATGAAGGAATATAAGCCTACGAAGGAATATAATTTTTGTAGCTTAAAGCCTCATTGACAGACTTCCGGGATGGCAGAGTGGTGTGTGGAGACAGACCCTAATATCCACAAATACCAAGATGTGCTCAGGAGCTCCTGCTGCGGGACACGATGTGGCACAGCTGGGTGAAGCGGCACAGCTGGGTGAAGCAGCACAGCTGGCTGGAGCAGGCAGGCCGGTGGGGAGCGGGCAGCTCCGGAGGACACACAGACACTGCACACATTCCCTCCACATCTCATGTGGGATCCAGGCTGCTGCCATGCTGTTATCCACATTTTTGCACGTAACAGCTTTTCGTAGTCTTTTGTTCCATCTATTCTCTGTATTTTTAATGATTTTACGTAGATCTAGCATATCCCTTCTGTACAAAGCTGAAGAGTTCTTGCTCATTTAACCTCTTCTTGTACAGAAATGGTGCCCTGTGTTTCAGATGGAGCGAGCAAGACTTCTTATAATATTCCAGATGTTGACACACTGCAACTTCATCTGATAGATTTTCTTTTTTTAATTGTTTTTTTTTACAGTGATGCTTAACAATCTGTTTGCCCTGTGACTGCTTTGGGTGGTGCACCAACCGTTTCCATAAAACACCCTGCAATCAAACCAAGATCTTTCTGTTTGTTAACAACTAACCCAGAGCTCATCCCTGTGTGAAATAGCTAGATGTATTTTGCTGTATTTGCGTTTTTAACATCTTTTATCAGTCCATCCACCAGATCCCTTTGCAGCCAGTTTCAGTATTTACCAACTTGAATATTTGTGTGTTGTTGAAGAACTCGACCACTTTGCCATTCCTCTCATTTTCCAAATCCTTTGTGAACATTTGGACAACACAATTTACTTCTGGGACTGTCCTGGTAAGTTCACTCTGTTGGAAAAGCTGCCCTGCTTTTCACTCTCCTCAGTTCTGGAGGTGACCCTGGGTAGGATGGTGTGACAGTTTGTCATCTTCTGTAGCCTTGACCTTGTAGAGCAGGAGAGGAGATCCCTGTGTGCGGCATTAACCTGGACCCCCGTGCTCACTGGTCGCCTCGAGGAGCCCCGGGCTCCATGAGCATCACTCGCCTGTTCCAAAGCACCGTTAGTCCTTCCCTTCTCTTCCTTACGCTGTTTCCTACCAGTTTCTTTGGTTGGGATTGTTGCTCGGCATTGCACTCAACTTCTTCTAATTCAGCTTGGTATTTGCTACCTGAAATTCTTCTGGGGTTGTGGTCAGTATAGTGATGAGTGACATGTTGGTGTTAACAGTTCACTGGGTTAGTCCATGAGTTTTCTAGAGCCCTTTGGTGAACACTCATCCTGTTCTCTTCCTCTCTTTTCCATGCCAGTCTTACTGGTTGGTTATAAAATTTTTACTGCCACTTCAAATCAAATCCATCCTTTTGCCTTGTTCCCCGTGAAGGAAGTATGTGAAGTACTTACAGGGAAACTGAGGCTGCTGGGCACTTTGCTTCTCCCAGTCTTTGTTCAGCCCTTGTCCCTAAAGACTCTTGTGAACAGAAAAGGGAGCAGATGATAGGTTTAAATGATTCTTGGACAAAAAAAAAGCAAATAATCTCTATTCCGTGGGCATAGTCGGTTTAGTGAGAATGAACAGGCTTAGACTGTGGCAAAACCAATTCAGCTCGGGCGTCAGAAAACCCTTCGCGGTGTGGAGAAGGTGGCCCCATGGCGGGTGAGCAGTCCTCATTTCGGAGGTCTTGAAAACAGGTTGAGCGAGTGTCTCTAAGGAATGTTTTAGGTCTGGCTGATCCTGCCTTCAGGCAGCGAAGTGGCCTCGGTGACCTCTCAGGGTCATTTGTATATTTTTTTTCCTACTATTTTATAAATGAAGCCCCCAAGTGAGGATCGAGCAGCTCTTGTCCCGGCAGAGGAAACGGCCTCAGGTTGCGCCAGGAGAGGGTGAGGTTGGATGTGGGGAACAATTTCTTCCCCAAAGGGCTGTGGGGCATTGGAACAGGCTGCCCAGGGCAGTGCTGGAGTCACCATCCCTGGAGGGCTGGACAGACGGAGATGAGGTTCTCAGATCATGGGGTGGTGCCAGGGGTGGGTTATGGTTGGACCGCATGATCTGGAGGGTCTTTTCCAACCAAAATGATTCCCTGATTCTATGATGTGTGTCCCTTGTATGAAGAAGGATCCTCCTGAGTCAGCTTGTACAGATGGCTGAGGAAGCCTCCAGAGGTAATTAGTGCCTGATGAGGGACTTGTTAGAGAATAACGAGGGGGTTCTAGTCTGCCCCAGCTCCACGGGCCTGAGGAAGGGTCTGGGCTGGCAGGATCCTGCGCGGTGGCTGCTCTCCTAGCTCCTGCTCTGCCCTTGGTGGGTGCAGCTGTACCCGACAGCGATACCCCAGGCCAAGGACCTTTGCTTGGCCAGGGAGCGCGGGTGTCCCAGAGGGAAAGAGGAAAAGACCCCAGCGTCCAGTCTGAGTAGAAAATCAAAGGGAAGGCTTCGGCGCATTCATCAGCATGTCTCCCCCTGGATTTACTGCCTGGGTCCCTCCAGGACAGCTGCCAACATTTGATTAATGTATATGCTCCCCACGCTCACTCAGAGCTGCAGAAGCTTGGCTTAGCTTGTTGCTGTTATTCCAAGTGTTTATCATTAATCATAGAATTATACAATAGATTTGTAGAATCTGTGAATCATAGAATAGACTAATAGACCCCCCCTGGCTCCAAGCTCCTTTCAGGCAGTTCAGAGATCAGAAGGTCTCCCCTCAGCTCCTGTTCTCCAGCTGAACCCCCAGCTCCCTCAGCCGCTGCATCACACTTGTGCTCCAGCCCCTCACCAGCTCCGTTCCCTTCTCTCCACTCGCTCCATCATCTCAAGGCCTTTCTTGGCATAAGAAGCCTAAAACTGCCCCCAGGATTCAAGGTTTGGCCTCACAAGCGCTGAGTCCAAGGAGATGCTGCGATCAGTGATCCTCGGCACAGAGTCTGTGCAGGCCTGTCCCTCACCCACGGAGTCTCTGCCCAGGGGGGTCACAGCACCCCAGCCGTGCCCCCCGGGGCCAGACGCTCCAAGCAGCACCGGGAGGTGAGACTTGCCCAGCACTGGCCACCTGGGCTCCTGCAGGCTCCAGGAACAACCCAGCGAAGGCTCCGTAAGACCGACAGGAGGATTATCTCCAAATTATTAGAAGTATCATGAGACATGCTCTTTGCATTTCCTATTTTGTGGGTTTTTTTTCTTTTTTTCTGCAATTATTAAAATGATAACTTAACCAAAATGCAGAGAACTCCCCATCAAGCAGAGTACACAGGTAAGGGCATTGCCTGGTGAAGCCGGCAGGATCACGAGCACTTCAGTCCATGTTGGTCTCTGTGTGTGCAGCACCTGCCATTGCTGGAGTGAAGCTCAGGGTTATTTGGGAGCCATCCCTGAGCGCTCCCAAGTCGTAACAGACTGAATTGCTTCCCCAGAAACCTGAATTTCTAGAGTTTATGGTGCTTGGCTTAGCACAATTGCGCTCTCTCTCTAGCATCTTTAAGTTTGAAGCCTAAATTAGGTAGTATTTTGTCATTTTCTCTTCTAATATCACTATGGATTAGAGAGGAAGATCCCAAGAGAAAGAAGGATGAGGGAGAGCCCGGCAAAGGCACACAACAGGTCATCCGTGCCGAGCTACACTGTGCAGTTTTTAAAGCGTTATTTGTAAAGGTTATGTCTTAGCTCATACTTGTGGTGCCATCTCAGTCTCCAAGCTACCGAAGGCTTAGCTGAGGGTCTGGAGTTTGATTTCTTTACGTCCTTGTGACTGTGGGTATTACCCACCTCAAAATCTGGGCAATTTGCAGCAAACGTCTGCAGCGGTGTTTTTTGTTTGGTTTTTAATCCTCACCTTTTTAACTCACTTTCATGGCTTTGCGAGACACGTTCTTGTTTTGTTGCCCAAGACTAAGTACTACAAACCGTAGCACTGTGGTTTCGTAACACCAGGCTTTGCAGCGTTGGGTACTTCTGCATTCGGAATCGGTGCTGGGATGTGTCACAGCACAGGCTGCACGGAAACACCCCCGTGCCTGCCAGCAGCCTGCCTTGCCCTTTTTCTGGTGGGTAGAACCCTTTTCTAGTGTGTATAATGCTTTTTTAGTGGGTAGAACCCTTTTCTCACGGGTAAGAATCCTTTTCTAGTGGGTAGAACCGTGCGATCAAAGAGGCAATCTCTGCAAATTCCCCTCCCAGGTATGAGGGGGCTGCCTGGGGATGGGGGAACTGCAGCCCATGGTGTCCAGGAGGAGCCCCGCCGCTCCAGCCGGGCCCTGGAGCAGCTTCCCCGGAGCCCCCAGCCCCAGGCAGGGCTCAGCCCGGAGCCGGGCCGGGGAGGCAGGATCCGGCCAAGGGCCCCACTCAGCAATAACAGCTCCTGTCACAGCCCTGGGGGGGTCAGCGAGACGTTGTCGGGGTGAAAATCGGAATCTCTTGACCCGCAGGCGGGTGGGCTCTGAGCTGGTGGGGAGATGCAGAGAAGGGAACGGAGCTGGTGAGGGGCTGGAGCACAAGTGTGATGGAGCGGCTGAGGGAGCTGGGGGTTCAGCTGGAGAACAGGAGCTGAGGGGAGACCTTCTGATCTCTGAACTGCCTGAAAGGAGCTTGGAGCCAGGGGGGTCGGGCTCTGCTCCCCAGGAACAAGCGCCAGGAGCAGAGGAAACGGCCTCAAGTTGCGCCAGGGGAGGGTGAGCTTGGATGTGGGGAACAATTTCTTCCCCAAAGGGCTGTGGGGCATTGGAACAGGCTGCCCAGGGCAGTGCTGGAGTCACCATCCCTGGAGGGCTGGACAGACGGACATGAGGTTCTCAGGACATGGGGCAGTGCCAGGGGTGGGTTATGGTTGGACTGCATGATCTGGAGGGTCTTTTCCAACCAAAATGATTCTGGGATTCTATGAAAAATTGCCCCAGGTGAGTTGTGTCCTCTTGAGGCATCTGCTCCTGCTGATGAGGAGTCTGAGCAAACTGCCTGAACATTAACAGGCAACACCAGCATGTCTGAAATTAGGTTAAATGAGGCCCATTCTCCGTCTCCCCCACAGCTGGATTTCTACACTAAGCAGCTGGCAGAGAGGAGGAAACCTCATCTGGCTGTTTCCCAGCTCACCCCACTCCCCAGCCCCTGCCAGCCCCATGCCGAGGGGTGAGCCCATGTCTCTGGGTGCCGCAGCCCCGTGCTGGGTACACAGCAGCCTACGGATGGGAGCAATGCAGCCTCGCAGCCCTGGGCATGGCCAAGGGTGGATGGAGAATGAGGAGTGTCCCTGGGCTGCTCTGACTACTCCTGCCCCTGTTTCTAAATCAGCTGGGACAAGAGGCTTTTTTGCATAGTACTGGGGTGTTGTTGCAGGGTTCCTGCAGGCAAGGCAAACCTTCTGGGCATGCTTCTGGAGAACACCAGGTACAAAGCCTGTCCTGATCCTCCTGGTTTGTAACACTGACTTTTCTTGTCTGTTTCCCACACTTCCACACACTGATGCAGTAACAAAAGGTCATAGAACCCCAGGCTGGTTGGGCTGCAGGAGCTCTGCAGATCCCCAGCCCAGCCCTGCTCACGCAGGGTCACAGAGCAGATCACACAGGTGGGTCCAGGCGGTTGGAATGTCTCAGAGAAGGAGACTCCACACCCGCTCTGGGCAGCCTGGGCCAGGCTCTGGCACCTCCCAGCAAACAAGTTTCTGCTCATGTTCACATGGAGCCTCCTGTGTTTCAGTCTGTGCCCGTTGCCCCTCACCCTGGCGTTGGGCACCACTGAACAGAGTCTGCTCCATCCTCTGACACCCACCCTGAGCTATTGATCCATGGATCAGATCCCTCTCAGCTTCTCTTCTCCAGCTCAACAGCCCCAGCTCTCTCAGTGTCTCCTCATCACAAAGATGCTCCAGACCCCTCAGCATCTCTGTGTCCCTCCACGGGACTCTCCAGTAATTCCTTGTCCTTCTTAAACTGGTCAGCCCAGAACTGGACATAGTAGTAAGGTTGTCCAACAGCTTTATTACTGACAGGCTTCTCTATACCATAACCTGTGTGCTTCGTGCACCACAATTCAGTCGCAGGGGAGGAAGCCAGCCAGGTTTATTGGGAAGAGCAGGAAGGGCTCATGCAGGATGACGGGGACTCCCAAGAGGGAGCCAGGAGCCAAATTGCACTTTCCTTTCACCTCCCACCATCCAGCACAAGACCATTATCCATCCACTGCTAGACTGAAAAATCAGAGGCAATCACAGGCTCTCCAGGCAGGGACCAGAGCTGTGCTTGGTGTGTGTCATGATGGTGAGTTTTGTCCATCCGAGCTCTGTCCTGGTGGCAGGACCGTCACCCAAACCGTGTGCTGCTGGCAGGAGCGGGCCCCACGGCTCGTGTCCTTTGGGCAGGAGGCTCTGCAGAGCGGGTACCGGACCCGCTGCCTCCACCGTCCCATCTCAGCTCCCCTCTGCCAGCTGTTTGCCTCAAGCTAAGGGACATTTCTACAGGACCCACTGAGGATTTGGTTACTGGGATCTTTTCCTCTCCTTTCTCATTCCTGATACTTGTATTCCTGCTTTCAGGTTTCTTCACTCCTTCCTTTGTTTTCTCCTCTGCAAATTTATCGTAAAGTGGTTGAATTTGGTGGATGAGAAACCAGAAGTGCCAAATCTTTGAAGGCACCAGAAGTTTGCTTGTGTTGTCCCTCTGCCTTGCCCAGAGCAGCTGGCGAGGAGCAGCTGCCGAGGCTGTGGGGGACGCCGGCAGCCCCGTATCGCAGGATCTGCGCTGTCGGGATGCTCCATCGCAGAAATCAGGGGCCGTGGTCTCATGGGCTGCTCTGGCTGTGAATATCTCTGACTGGGACAAAGTCAGACCTGAGTGCAGCCCCGCATAGAAACTCCACCTTTCTCTGGGGTGTTTTCTTGGTGAACCAAAACTTTTACAATTATTTGCTTGTTTTGTTTGTGGTGGGCTCGAGCCGCCCTTTGCAGTGCTGAGCCCCAGGGTCTCAGTCTCCCTTTGCTTCTGTCCTGCAGTCCCACCCGCTGTCCCTGTGCAACACCAGCGAGGATGAACACACTGAATCGGGGTTCATCACCATCGTCAAGCTTGAACAGCCGGATCGGGATCCCAACCCCTGCCTGTCTCTGGCTAACAAGGTAGGTGCAAAAATGCCCTGAGTTTCACCAACCTGGGAAGTGAAACCTGTGGTGGAGGGAAGAGTAAGAGCAGGAGACAGCAGCGTAGGAAAAGCTGTTGGAAAGTGGAAAAAAGGAGAAGGACAGAGCAAAGCCCTTGGCAGAAGGGGTCCTTTGGGAGAGACACTGTGCCAGCCATCCCATATACTCACCCCATCTTGCTCTTTGGGCTGCCTGGCTCTGTAAAAGGCGTGGAGTTTACCCTACCCTGACTTCTCTGGGCCAGCTCAGACCTTACCCCAGCATCCCAGGTGCTCTCCCAGAACCCCAGGCTGGTTGGGCTGCAGGAGCTCTGCAGATCCCCAGCCCAGCCCTGCTCACGCAGGGTCACAGAGCAGATCACACAGGTGGGTCCAGGCGGTTGGAATGTCTCAGAGAAGGACACTAAACACCCGCTCTGGGCAGCCTGGGCCAGGCTCTGGCACCTCCCAGCAAACAAGTTTCTGCTCATGTTCACATGGAGCCTCCTGTGTTTCAGTCTGTGCCCGTTGCCCCTCACCCTGGCGTTGGGCACCACTGAACAGAGTCTGCTCCATCCTCTGACACCCACCCTGAGCTATTGATCCATGGATCAGATCCCTCTCAGCTTCTCTCCTCCAGCTGAACAGCCCCATCTCTCTCAGTGTCTCCTCATCACAAAGATGCTCCAGACCCCTCAGCATCTCTGTGTCCCTCCGCTGGACTCTCTCTGGGCCTTTACTGCTCAGCAGCATTGTGCTTGCTGGCCTTTTGAGGGGGATTTGTATTTCCCTGTGTCCTGTGCCCTGTGGGCAAACATGGACACAGAAAACATCTTCTGTGGCTCTGGCTTTAAAAAGAATACTGTAATACTGTAATATTTCACATTAAGAATCAGCACTGAGCAATTCAGACAAATGCAAACAAAGTAGTGGTGGGATGTGACTGAAACAGCACGGCCACCATCTGTGCCACAAAGGGATGGGAGATCTCAGGAGTCTTCAGATCTGGTCTCACGTGAAAGAGGGACCTTCATGAAACAGCAGTTCCTGTGCCAAAAGCTGAGGTCGCTGGTACTATTCTCCAGTAATAAGGAAGTCATGTAGGAACGAGGGTCATTTTAAACCTTAAAATCTTTGTGTCTCTGATAAAAGTTGTGTGGATAAGGCTGAAGTTGGCTTTTTCTTCAGTGGTTCACCGTGTCCTTTTATTGTCTCTGCACTGAAACGTGTTATTTTCCACAAGCACTGTACAACATGAGAAAAACCCTTTGTTTAGCTGTTGTAGGCTTTATCTGGGTTGCATTCAGGTGATGCTGCCCCTGTTGTCTGCTTTCTTCTGGTGGTGGCATGCTGAGAATGGGGACAAGTCCTTTTCTGGCGTCCCTGCAGCTCAGCTGAAGAGGGCAGGCAAAACTGGGACCAAGGGGTTGTTCCTAAGCAGCAGGTTTGTTTTTCACAGAGTCTGTGGCAACAAAAGTAAGGGAAGGGATGTGATGCTGTCATGGATTTGCCTCCTCGGGGCTGCTTCCCCACCGCTGCGTAGGCAGCCAGGCAGCAATGCCGGACCCTTTCTGGACTAGGGGAAAGCCTAAGTGAGGTTTGCTGCTGCTCGGGAGCTGATGCCAGCTTTTCCCATGAGCCATCCACTGGAGTTATCGACCTGCTATCAGTCACCCCACATCTGGAAAATGGCCTGGTTCCACCTGGGGCTGTTAGTGATGCTGAGAACAGTGGGATAAAGAGTGAACCCAAGGGCTCCCGGTGCAGCTGGTGACAGATGTGAGAGCACGGGCTCTGCGGGTGCCTCAGGGAGCACAGCTGGGTGCTTGTGCTCTCCCGTGTCCATCCAGACATGACCATCAGATTACAGAGGTCCCAAGTGGCCACATCCCACCAGGGAAGGTGCTGGGGGTGGCGGCAGCAATGGCTGGTTTGGTCAGTGCAGCTGCCGTGGAGAATCTCAAACAGGAGGAAGGAGCAGCTTCAAAGGCTCATCTTCCACCTCAGAACGTAAAAGTTTTAGCAACTGGTTTGCTAGTTTTGTCCTTAATCTTCGAGTCTCTGACCACAGCACTGGAAGTACCAGTGTGTTCATGAGCCCGGGATCAGCTGAGCAGCGTCGGCACAGGGAAGACAAGACGTGCTGCACCACTGGGTTTTGAGATCCAGCTGAACACAGCATCAGTTACCATCCTGCCTGCAGGTAGATCTCCCCAGGGAGGCTCACATCTCTTCTCCCCCGCAAACAGGACTGGTTTAGCCATGAAATACAGGTCTGTGCTCCTTAAACTGGCCACATTTCAGGCCCTGCCTTGTACCTTGGTTCCTCCATGTCCTGCAATCTGCTGCTTCTCTGTCCTCCTGAAGCCTCTGCCAAGCTCCTTCACTCCACCATCGTACAGATCTTTTCCTCAAAATCCCTGGATGATGCTTCTCCTGGAAAGCAGGGATGCAGCTGTGGGATGGGGCTGGTGTTTGCTGGAGCAGGAGCCTGGTTTCCCTGGCAAGTGTTTCTTGCTTTGCACACTGACTTGCAGTGCCCTGTCAGTGGTGATTAGAACAGCCATGTGCAACGTGTTATCGTAACCTCTGCTTCAGCTGTCACGCAGCCAAGCCGTGCACACAAACAACCCCGGCCAGCCCAGCACGAGGACAACTCCACCAGCCACCTGATGAACTCCTCTGCTTCTCCTCTCTAAAATTCCTGCACTGCTTCAGCATCCAAAGCTAAAACCCGTCGGGAAGGTGTCTGGTCTGCAAGGGGAGAGGAAGGCACAGAAAATACCACTGGAATCAATTCAAAGTGGTTTATTTTTCTTTCTGATGCATAAGTTATAATTTTTTGGCGTGCATTGTTTTTTCCTGATTTTTGATTGCACGTAAGTCTGGCTGACAGACTGTTGAAACATCCTAAATCATCCTGTAAATACATATTTGCACCAAAAGCATTGCAGCCCCCAAAGAGGGAGGTCAGCTGTGCTGCGTGGCTGAAGAGATCTGACACAAAGACAACAAACACTCGGGAAATGATGGTGGCACGCAGGTTGTGAATAGCTTGAACAAAAATTGCATGGCCTGCAACAGGAGTCAAAAGGATGTTGAGAAGAGCCATTTGTCTGGTCTCAGTCGTTCTCTTCCACATCATTGGTGTCTTTAGTGGGATAAAATCTTTGTAGAACTGTTCATTGTTCCTCAAAGCTTGACTGGCTCCAACAGGTGGAAGTTACTACCTGAAAGTTCTGTTTCTTCTTCAGTGGTGGCAAACGCTGAGCTTCCTCGGATCCCCAGCAGGACCCCAGTTTCTGATCACTGCCTAGAGCCTCTGATCCCACTTCTCCAGCTACTCCACCTGTTGTACCAAACCCAGGAGTGTCAAGTAACTTCAGCCCTCCCTCCTTTAGCTCCTTCCCACCCATCTGCACCGCCATTCACACCCTCCTCCCTGTCCCCAAACCCGAGCACCCGCCTCTGGCACCGACGAGGTGCGTGGAGGCGACAGGCACCTGCAGGCGAGGGCCGGAGCTGAACCTGCTCCGCCGGGAATGCCCCATCCCTTCGCTCGGCCAGTGCCTCGCGTTTGATATCGCAGCTGGGAAGCGGCAGGACTGACCTCTGGCCCCCGAGCTGGAGTTTGGCAATGCGGCGGGTAAACTGCTGCGGCAGCTCCGGCAGCTCCCTGTTTGCACAGGCGCTCGGGACGCGCAGATCAAAGGGCTCCGTGTGAGTAAGAGCGGCCCTGCCCTGCACTTAGTTCACGTTCCCGGCTGCCTTTCCCAAGAGGCTGCCTCTGCCTGCAGGGCTGCAAGGGCTCGGTGGGAGGACGTGGGTGACCTCGCGAGGTCCTCGGGCGCTGTGCTTTGACCTCACCCCGGTGGCATGTATACTGTTGGGGTGGGTCTGGAAGCTGTCCTCCTCAGACCGCAGCACCAGGGGGCTGTGAAAACCTGTCCTGCTCCTAATCCCAGAGCAGACCTGCAGCCCAGGCATCACCTCAGCTTCTCTCTGACAACACAGAGGGACAGGGAGCAGGGAGAGCGGTGTGTGTGGGGTCAGATCCATAGACAGCTGGTGCAGACATGGTGAGAGGGGGCGACCTGCCGAGCTGTCTGCTGGCCTGGGACAGGAGGGCTGTGTAGCTGTCAGGGGCTCCTGGGCCTGCAGATCAGCACAGGACACACATGGACCTGCTGGAGAGGGGCCAGAGGAACCAGAGAAATGATCCGAGGCTGGAACAGCTCTGCTGGGAGGACAGGCTGAGAGAGCTGGGGTGTTCAGCTGGAGAAGAGAAGCTTCGGGGAGATCTTATTGTGGCCCTTCTGTGCTTACAAGGGACCAATAAGAAAGATGGGGACAGAATTTTGAGCGGGGCCTGTTGTGATAGGACAAGGGGTGATGGTTTAAACTAAAGGAGGGAGATTCAGGCTGGACATGAGGAAGGAATTGTTGCCCTGCCCAGGCTCACGGCAAGGGTTGGACTAGATGAAGGTCCCTTCCAGCCCAAACTATTCTATGATTCTGTGATAACTAAAAGAGGGGAGATTCAGGACAGACATGAGGAAGAAATTGTTGGCCCTGAGGGTGGTGAAAGCCTGGGCCAGGTTGGCCAGAGAGGTGGTGGATGAACCGTCCCTGGAGACATCCCAGGCCAGGCTGGACGGGGCTCTGAGCAACCTGAGCTGCTGAAGATGTCCCTGCTCATGGCAGGGGGGGCACTGGGGGAGCTGGGAAGGGCCCTTCAACACAAACTGTTCTGTGATTCTGTGGTCTCTCCCCAGGACATCCACAGTTCTGAAGCAAAGGGGCACACGGCACAGAGAGCTGGGGAATTTGCTGGTTGATTTTATGGGTTGATGTGACTAAAAGCTCACCAACTCATTTGCCTCCACAAATATAGGGAACAAGTGTCCATGAGCCGCAGAGCTCTAGCAAGAGCTCGACACAGGTACAGGGAACAGGGTGTAAACTATTTTCTCAATCTAAGCAGCAGGTGCTTCATTCTCCTGTAAGAGCCAGGGAGACAGATACATGTCCAAATGGCAGATGTTAATACAGATGTACAATATCAAATGTCCACTGAATCTTCTGTTCTTTTGGACAGGCAAAGCTGGCGGGGGAGCGTGGAGCCCGTGCGATCCTCTTTGACATTACTGATGATGAAAGCGCTGCTGATCAGGTACAAACCCCATTGGTATTATCAGCTAAACACCAGTGCCCCCTGTCCTGTCCCAAAAGGGGCCTAGTTCAGGACCCAGCGGCCACCTCCATGCACTAGGAGGTCCCAGGAGGATTCTGGAGACTGGATTTGAACACGAGCTCTTACCCAGCTTGTCCATGCACACAGACGGTGCTTTTCTCTTGTCCTCACCCCATGGCATGTCCAGATCTCTGTGCAGCACGAGCGGGCCAGCAGCTCAAGAACAGCATCTTGCTGCTCTTAAAATGTATTGTTTGGTCAACTGGGCTTTTCTGCCAGGAGCAGGACACTTGGGAAGTCCCAGGTGACCGATCCCAGCTGGCACTGACAGCCCTGCTGTAGCTTTGGGAAAGATGGTGTCTTGAGTTTTCAAGCCAAAGATATGGCTGCCCTACTGCGCTGCTGGTGATGCTCCTGCTGCAAGTTTAGCCTTGGTTTAGAGCCCTCCAGAGATCCCTTCCACCAGCACTGCTGTCATCTCTGGGAAGGAGCATGTCCCCCATCAGAATCGTCAAGTGATAATGAAAAGCATCCAGCATTAGACAAGATGAGGGAGCTGGTGCCTGAGTTTATCAAAATTCTGGGTTGTCTCCTGCTCTCTGGGTCCATCCTCCTGGGTGGACTTAAGACTGGAGAAAAGTGTGGCAGTGAGTGCAGACCCATGAGGTGACGCCGGGGTTGCTCGGTCAGGGTTTGGGGAGCGGTCAGGGGGTCAGATGGACCCTGATCCAGGCCAGTCTGGAGGAGAGGACAGACCTGGCTGAGCCAGCCCGTGCTGGGCTGCCTAGACCATGTGTCCGTGGTGGAAAACTGCAGGTATGATCAGAAACAAAGAGAATGTCCTGCGGGCCACAGAGAGAGGAGGGGGAACACTGATGGGCGTTATGGGAAGAGGAGAGGACGCACTGCTGTAGCGAAGGCAGCGCTCAGCAGGGTTGTTGGCAGTTACCACGTGGAAGAAGAGAAACCATGAATTTTGCACAGGGGCTTGAAAGAGAAACACAAGAGACACTGAGCAGCATCCAGTGGTGCAGGAGGAGGAGGAAATGAAGAAAGCCATGCTGAAGAGCTGGTGAAAGAGGAGAAGTTTCCACCCAATCTAATCATAAAGGGACAGTGCAAATTTGGGGGAGCAGCCAGCCTCTAAAGTGTGTGCAAGAAGCATCGCGAGGAACCAGACACACCTGGGGGGCCTGGAGAGTCCTTGTTACAGGCTGTCCTGGACCATCTCTCATGGTGTTTGTTTCTTTACAGCTGAGAAAGCCCAGAGGTCTGAGTCAGCCTGTGGTTCTGATCAGGGGCCACGACGCTGAGCTCCTCATGGGCGTCGTGAACAAGAACAGAGAAGCCCACGTGAAGATAGAGGTCAAGGAGCCACCAGCTTGGGTGAGAGACAGACCATTCCCTCTGCCTTCTGTATCCTCCCTCCCAAGCTGCTGTGCCATAAAATTGGACTTTCCCAAAGCTGCTGAGCTTTCCTCCCCAGGGATGGAGATCACAGCCCTTTGCAGGAGCTGCCTGTCTGCAGCATTCAGGCAATGTGCTGCAAATAAAGGCTCTAAAACGCTTTCAGCTTATTTAATTTATTTTGCTTAAGCATCCCAAGTGAGGTGAGGGGATTCCCTGTCTCATCAGGTGAGACCAACCCTTGATTTTCTCATCTTGTGCTACCTAGGCTGTGGCCTATAGCGAGTTGAGATGCTGCAAAGCAAATTTCATTCTTGCTGGAATGTGCAGAAAAGACTAAACCCTTTTTCTTTTACCTGTAAAGAACAAGGAGGCAGAGCTTGGCCAAGGGTCATGTCTTCCAAGGCTGATGGTCAGGAAGAGATCGGGATTCCCCTCCCTAGCCTCTAATTCGACCCCTGCCATGCAAGACTGATTTCTTTCCTGTTTTATCCAACAGCCAGACTATGACGTGTGGATTCTTCTCACGGTGGTCAGCACTGTTGTTGTCATCATTTTGATTTTTGTTGTTCGCACAAAGTGCCAGCTAAACAGGACTCAGGTAGGAATCTCACAGAGCAGACATGTCTGAGCAAACAGAAGTGCATGAAGGGCAGGAACGGACATGGTTTGGGAGGGGAAATGCACCTCTTTGTGAGCTGAAAATGTGGCCACAGGAGTCAGGGGCGTCTCTGGGTGCATGGAGTGACCCTGACGGGCGCCCTTGTGCTGTGACCTCGCTGTCCTGCCGCCCCACCAGCACTGCAGCTGCCACCCCAGCACCTTCCAGACCACGTCCCAGCACCCCAAGCTGGCCCATGAGCTCTTCATTTTAACAGTATCGTCTGTATTGACAGAGAGTAGAAGATTCAGTATTTCGAACAGAAACCAACAAATTAAATTATTGTCTTTCCAGAGTCAGATGTATTTCCAGATTTGAGAATACCCTATCTGTCCCATAGAAAGAAAAACCTTTGGGGCTCAAAAATTCAGCATTGCTGAGTGATTTTGAATGTCCAGAGCCAGATGTCACCTACTGGTGACAAAGCCCACTCCAGTTCAGCCACATTAGATGACAAATCATCTCTGGAAATTAGGATCACCCCCAAATCCCTGATAATCCCATTTCAAAAACAGAAGAGCAGTGAGAAGTGAGCAATAAGAAGAACGTGAGGCTGAGCCTCTCCGTAACGCCTCGTTTCCCCGCAGGACTCCCTGCAGCAGCAGACGGTGCAGGCCATCCGGCAGCTGGCCACGCGCACGTACCAGGCCCGGTGCCGGCAGGCGTCGCGCTGGGACTCGGCCAGCAGCTGCAGCTCGGCCCCGGTCTGTGCCATTTGCCTGGAGGAGTTCAGCGAGGGCCAGGTGGGCTGCGGGCACGGCTGCGGGGCGGCCACGGCTCTGAGCTCCCCAGCATGGTCAGAAGAGGCTGCAGTGGGAGCTGGGTGGGTTGGCGGGGTGAGAGGTGCTTGGGAGGTTCCTTCAGAGCTCCTGAGGCTGGGAAAGGACCGTGACATGCAGTGCTACAGGCTGGGGGAAGAGCGGCTGGAAAGCTGCCTGGTGGAAAAGGATCTGGGGGTGTTTGTGACAGCGGCTGAACGTGAGCCAGCATGTGCCCAGCTGGCCAAGAGGCCACCAGCATCCTGGCTGGTACCAGCACTGGTGTGGCCAGCAGGCCCAGGACAGTGACCGTCCCTGTGCTGGGACCTGGGGAGGACAAACCTCGAATCCTGGGGGCAGTTCTGGGCCCCTCACACCAAGAAAGGCCTTGAGGTGCTGGAGCGAGTGGAGAGAAGGGAACGGAGCTGGTGAGGGGCTGGAGCACAAGTGTGATGGAGCGGCTGAGGGAGCTGGGGGTTCAGCTGGAGAACAGGAGCTGAGGGGAGACCTTCTGATCTCTGAACTGCCTGAAAGGAGCTTGGAGCCAGGGGGGTCGGGCTCTGCTCCCCAGGAACAAGCGCCAGGAGCAGAGGAAACGGCCTCAAGTTGTGCCAGGGGAGGGTGAGGTTGGATGTGGGGAACAATTTCTTCCCCAAAGGGCTGTGGGGCATTGGAACAGGCTGCCCAGGGCAGTGCTGGAGTCACCAGCCCTGGAGGGCTGGACAGACGGAGATGAGGTTCTCAGGGACGTGGGGTGGGTTATGGTTGGACTCGATGATCTTGAGGGTCTCTTCCAACTAAAAGGATTCCATGACTCTATGACCACACTGATGCAAGGCTACCTGTCCCTTGGCCAAAAAGCCCAGCCCCTGCTGAAGTAAATTCCCTGCAGATTCAGGTTCCCTAAAGACTCCAGCTGTCACTGTAGGGTAAAATGTCCATAAAATGTCCATATTGAAGCAGCAGGGCACAAGTGGGGTTTACTTCTCCAAATCACTCGCCCCGCTTCCCAAGGGTGAGAACCTCTCTAGATGTTCACTCCTGAGAGCTGGACACAGTGAGCAGAACAGGCTGCTGCAGAGCCCCCTCTATGCAAAGCTGGGCTGCAGACTGTTCCTCATCAGATTTATTTCCATCCCACAAGGCTCCCTTCCATCAAGAGAGCCCCCGCTCTGTGTCCAGGTCTTGAGACGTGGTCCTGCTTGCTCACTCTCCTCCTCCTCTCTCTACCTCTCTAGGAACTGCGGATCATCTCATGCTCCCACGAGTTTCACCGGGAATGTGTTGACCCTTGGCTGCAGCAACACCACACATGTCCTCTTTGCATGTTCAATATTCTTGGTAAGGCTCAGACACGGCATTTCCTGACCAGGGAATGGGTTGTGCCGAGGACCTCCATGTACCCGTGGGTGATGGATCCAATTGGTCCATCAGACGCAGCATGTGTTGCTGTTCACGGGTGTGTACAGGGCGGTGTGTGGGTGGAGAGGGGTCCCTGCGTGTGAAAACCCACACAGCCCAGCTTGGTCTGTGACCTGCAACAAGAGGGGTTTCCAGTCCTGCGAGGTGGGATCTGGGGGTGCTGGGTGTGCCGGACCATCGTTTTGGTGGTGGCAGTGAGGAGCTGCAGGGCACACAGGACTGGAGTGGGAATGCAGTGAAGGGTCACCGGTGCTGGGGCTGCTGCAGCTGTGCTGGGGATGTGTGCTGGATGTTCCCTTCTCTCTCCACAGCCAGAGACTCGGTGGACCAGGCCGTGGCCACTGGCTCCAGGCTGGCCCCTCGGGACATGGAGCCTGGACGGCGACTCCACCTTTTCCGCCAGCACCCGGGACATGCCCTTTACCACCTCCCACACGCATATCCTCAGAGGAACCTCCGGAGCTTCCCCTTGGAGCCAACCCACAGCAACCCCTTCTTCCACTCTCCAGAGCTCTCCCAGCTGGATTTTAGCACCATCCACTACGTGCCCTATAGAGCAGCCACCTCCCTGCCCGCCTGCGCCCACCCATCCCCCCTGGCCGCAGGTTTGCTGGGCCAGCAGCACCCCAACCCCTCAGCATGTGGGCAGACGCTGTCACCCCACAGGACTTGTTCCCTCCAGCCCACCTGCCTGGGGCTGAAGGCAGCCCTGGCACAGAAGCAGCACCGCGCACCCCCCCTGCGCCGGGGGGTCGGCCATGGGCACCAGCACAACAGCAGCGGCTCCGGGGAGAGCTACCTGACCGAGCACAGCGGGTACCTGGCGGACGGGCCGGGCAGCGACTCCAGCTCAGGGCCCTGCCATGGTTCCTCCAGTGACTCCATGCTGAACTGCACGGACGTCAGTCTGCAGGGCATCCACGGCAGCTGCTCCACGTTCCGCAGCTCCCTCAGCAGTGACTACGACCCCTTCGTGTACTGCAGCTCGGAGGGACCCCCCACAGACACGGGCCAGGAGCAGCCGTGGCCGCTGAGGGACACGCGGCCCAGGTCCTTGGACCTGTTGGTGCCGGGGGGTGCTGCTCCGGCCAAGCCCCAGGTGCTCAGCCACGTCCACTACCACCACCACCAGCACCACCACTACGGCAGAGATGCGGAGTGTCCCCCTGGGCGCGCTGGGCAGCGCAGATCCCGGCACTCGGGTGCCAAGGTTGGCTTCCACGGTGTTCGGACACAAAAGAGAACTGAGAAAAGCCATCAGTGTCAGCAGGCCCTGGAAAGCAGCGCTGTGCCGCAGGAGGCAGCTCCAGCCTGTCCCCAGCAAGGCCGGGAGCCTCCTCATGTCCCCTCCGCTTCTCCAAACAGGTTGGACTTCAGTGCCACCAGACAATCGGGAGCACCTGCAACGTCCCTGCTGCCCCCGAGACACAGCTTACAGAGCCGTCATCACCGAAGGAAAAGAAAATGTCCCCTGGAGCCTGACCCTGCTCTCCTGCCCGAGGACTTGGCTTTGCCCAAAGCCTGCGATGCTCACGTTCCTCCCGGCCATCCCGCTGGCTACCGCTGCTCGCCCGAAGTCCAGCCCTTGATCCCAAGCGCTCCCCTGCCCCACGGCTCGGGCTCTCGGCCGCTCTGGAAGTGTTTAGTGCTGCAGTCCAGCTCCGAGCTGAGAAAGCAGGAGGAGGGGTTGTCAGGACGGGAGGGAAAGTGCACGGTTCCTGCTGATTTCTCAGGGACGGGCACCCCCAGACACAGTCTGAGCGTTCGCCTTCACGCCCCCTCTGGGCGGGGCAGTCAGGGTAAGTCTGGTGTTCGCCTCTCCTCGCAGCAAGCGGGTGAACCAGGGTGGTTTGCTGAAGGTCCTTGGGGTGCCAGTAGAGCTGGTCCCTTCACAGTGGATTTTCCTCCAGGACCACTGACACCAGAGGTGTGTCAGGGCTCACCTGGCTGCAGATGGTGTCCTGGGTGATTACTAAGTCTGCTAATGAGCACACCAAGCCCTGCTGCCTCGTCCTAAAATAATACAAATGAGAAATAAGGTGGCTGGTTTTAACTAAACATCTCTAGCAGCTGGAATATCTCCCAAAGGAAGGGTTGGGACCACGTTTCTCAGTGTCCTTACATCAGTTTTACTGGCAGGGTCGTTATCCTTAAGGCTTATTGGGATCTAGTTGCTTTAGTCAAGCCCAGCTAACTGGAATCAATAAGGAAGGAAGCATGCGTGGCTGGTGGTAGTAGGAGAACAGACTGAATGAGTTTATGGATTTGCACATCTCTCACCTGCTTCTGTTGTGTGGGAGTTGCTTTTTAGCGTCTTTTGGAAATCAGATGTAATTGAAGTTTGGCCCTTTGCCTAACTGCAGTACATCCCTCCCTGAGAGAGGGAGAATGTGTTTGAGACGAGGCGGTTTGAAAGGACCCGAGTTCAGCTCCCAGCCCTCGCTCTCTTGGGAGGCAGGATGCCGTGTGTCTGCAGGGCAGGCGCTGGCTCCCTCCTCGCCACTGACTCACCGCAGCTCCTCGGGCAAATCATTTTGATTTAGGTACCAAACACAGATCTAGCCGCCTAATTTCTGTTCAAGTGCCGGCTTTAGACTCATGACTCACCGTGCCCATTGTGCCGCAGAGATAATAACTTCCTCCCCGTGCTCGTCTATCCAGCCCTACCCCACGCCCAGGCTCTGGGGCTGCAGGGATGGCGGAGGCAGCAGAGGCTGGATGGGGGCACGGTGCTGCCTGCCCGCGGCGTTCCGGCCTCCCCAACTCCCAGGAACAGATTCTTTTTACTTTCCCAGGTGCAGAAGTGCCTGCCAGTGCAGATAGGTGATACGGGAGTTCCTTCAAAGGCCCGGAGGGATGCTGCCATTGTGAGAGATGAGGAGGCGGTGGTGCAGAGATGACTCTCTGGTTTGCAGGTGGCTCTGAGGGCTGGTGTCCCCTGAGCTGGTGGCGTTGGGCGGATATATTGCCATGACACAGGACATGGGGGTCTTCTGCATGGAGAGAGCCCTCCTGGCACGAGGACAGGCTGCTCAAGAGCTGCTCTGAGCTCCCATTGCAAAATTAACCCAGGAGGGACTCCCTGAGCCCCAGCCGAGGACCCAGTGGCCCTCAGGTGGGCTGGGGGTGCCACAGTACCGGGGGCATCGCAGGGGTCCCTGCTGTGATGTCCATGTCCCTTTGCAGATGGTCTGAGTCCCAGATCTGTGCCAACTTCCCAACAGTGTGATGGGGGCAGTGCTCTGACACCCACCCAGAGCCAGAGCCAGTGTGCCATGCCCAGCACACGCTGCCTTCCTTCCCTCTTCATTCCCTCTTCATTCCTCCCCTTACCAGGAGTTAGAACAATCAATGTGTTTGACAGTGGTGGGGCTGGGTTTGACTGCAGTAGCTTCAGCGGATGCTTCCAGGACCAGCCAGAGGGTCAGAATCTCCTTGTAATGTTGAGAGAATACATAGAAAGGAAGAAGAAAGTGGGAGCTCATGCAAGGCTGATGCAGAAAAGCTATCAAGCTGAAAACACGTTGGCTGACATAACACTAAATCTCAGTTATAATCACGTCAGTTCTTTATCTTAGAGACTGGACATAAATCATTATAGAACAAGTAAAAAGAGCAAAGAACAATCTCTATAGAGAGTCCTATGTAAGCAGGACACAAAAAATAGACAAGGAGACCAAAGAGAAATGCATATGTGCCTCTAGATAAATAATGTATGGCTAAAAGTATAAGTGGATGAGTTAGAAAGCCTGGCTTTCAATTAAAGTTTTGATATAAACTTTTCAGAAACCCAGTTTAAAAAACAAAACAAAACCCAAACAAACAATGGGACTCTGTAATTCCCATGTGAAATTACAGAGAGGAGAGGAGAGGAGAGGAGAGGAGAGGAGAGGAGAGGAGAGGAGAGGAGAGGAGAGGAGAGGAGAGGAGAGGAGAGGAGAGGAGAGGAGAGGAGAGGAGAGGAGAGGAGAGGAGAGGAGAGGAGAGGAGAGGAGAGGAGAGGAGAGGAGAGGAGAGGAGAGGAGAGGAGAGGAGAGGAGAGGAGAGGAGAGGAGAGGAGAGGAGAGGAGAGGAGAGGAGAGGAGAGGAGAGGAGAGGAGAGGAGAGGAGAGGAGAGGAGAGGAGAGGAGAGGAGAGGAGAGGAGAGGAGTGTGTCTGTTTTGATGGCATGGGAGGGACATTATGTGTTAAGGAGAGTATGAAATACAGTGACAAGAGACACAAAAATCCCCAGCTTCACCTAAGGAGGAGTGTGGTGTGAGGGTTATAATACACTGTGTTAGCACAGGCTGTGAAAGAGGAGCCTGCATATACATGGGAATCTTCTTCACATAATACGAAAAGCAGCAGTCAAAAGAAGATGCGTTGGGGCACAGGCATCATTTAAAGCCCCAAAAAGGGCTGGCCGAGCAGCAGAGGGGGCAAAATTAAAGCAAGAAGCCGTTCTTCTGAAGCAAAGGTGTGGTGAGACAAACAGATCAGAGGAGGGCTGGGTGCAAAGCTAAGTGCAGAGCCACGGCGAGGCAGCCAGGGGAGATTGCTGTGAACAGCTTGAAAAGAGAGAGGCTGTTAATGCAAACGTGTTTGGCTCCAGTAGAAGGGAGAAGGAGGCTCTGCAGGTCCAGGGAGCAGCGCGGGTCTCAGCGGGATGTTCAAGGGCTGGAGCTGCACTGAATGTATTGCACCAGTGATGAGGGTGGAAGTGCTTGAGGAGCTTCTCACATCTCTGTGAGGTAGAAGATCCCTCACAAATTAAACCATCAGTATGGGCATTTCTGAAAGCGGCAATAAAGTGGATAGTGACAAATTGCCCAGGCCGCAGATCACTCACCTGAGCATCGTGCAGGGGCCGAAGCACAAAACTGCTAAACCAGGAGCGTGGACAGCAACGTGCTGCCCGAGCCCTGAGCCACAGAAAGAGCTGGGGAACATCAGCCTGACACAGCCGAGGCCGTGGAACGATGAGCCTGACTTTCCTGCCAAGCGAATCGTTAAAAATTCAAATACAGGGTCTGACTTGTAAGCACATGGCTAAATGTGAAAACCAGGGGAGGAGGTAATGCAGCTTTTGTAGAGAGAGATAAGGCCTTGCAGATCTTTTAGGGGAATGAAGCTTTCAAAGGATAAAAGGGAAGGTGCTCTCATAGGTAAATAACTGGCTAAAAAATAGCAGACAAAGTGCAAATCAGACTTAATGGAGGAAAGTTACTCAGAGAAGGAGGTAAATGGAGTTCTCCGGCTGTCTGCGCCTTTCAGCAAGCTCATAAATATCCTGGACAAGGAGAGGAGATAGCAAAGTTTATAAAAGCCAAAATCCTTCAGGACTGTCAGCTTTAAAACCGTTTACAAAGCATTAGGGAAGGAACTCCTGTTGCCAGGTTCCTGGGCAATAGAGTGGCGGATGAAATCCCGCGTGAGTAACACAAAATGCCAGACACAAGCAGAACTGCTTCTCAGTAAAAATCAATTGATTATCAGGAGTTGTGAGGGAACAAACGGGGGAGAAGCAGAAAGTGCCCTCGTGCAGCTGCGTGTGTGATGCTTTCACAGCTCGCATCCGCCGCTGGTCACCGCTTCTCAGAAACGCGTACAGCAGACTGGGGAGACGTGCGTGAGGGCATCGAGCACACTCACAATGCTGGGGTTTTTCTGAGAAACAGAAAGAATATAGAGACCTTGATGTGGGAAGAAGATGACAAGCAGAGGATATGAAGTCAGGAGAGCAGGGGCAAAGGCAGATAAGAAAGACTCACTATTGTTTATAACAAAATAAGCGGTGGCATCAAATGGGAACCAGAAGCTTTAAAACATCCAATAAAGTAACACAGGGTGCGTAGGGAACTGTTGCTGATTGCCCAGAGGATGTAGATGCCAGAAGTCAAATGGGTTTGAGATCCGAGATCAAGAGCTATCAAAGGCAGAGATGCAAATATAATCTCTGGCTTGGGAAGTCTCTAAACCAGGGTTTCTAGAAGCTGAGGGTGCTCCTGTGGGATGCAGCACCCTCGGGTGCGTTCCTACCTCGCCCAGCCGCAGGTGAGGCTGAATCCTGGTCCAGGAGAAACTCACTGGTGCAGGCAGTGCTGTGCGCTGGCACCACAGGGAATCACTGCCCACAGCCACACGACCCCAAAGACACTTGGTGATCTTGGAGTTTATGCCGCTTCCTTGAGCACCAGCTTTTCACAGAACCCCAGGCTGGTTGGGCTGCAGGAACTCTGTAGATGCCCAGCCCAGCCCTGCTCATGCAGGGCACCACTGAACAGAGTCTGGTCCATCCTCTGACACCCACCCTGAGCTACTGATCCCATTGATCAGATCCCTCTCAGCTTCTCTTCTCCAGCTCAACAGCCCCAGCTCTCTCAGTGTCTCCTCATCACAAAGATGCTCCAGACCCCTCAGCATCTCTGTGTCCCTCCACTGGACTCTCCAGTAATTCCTTGTCCTTCTTGCACTGGGCAGCCCAGAACTGGATGCAGTACTCCAGCTTTTCTTGGTGGGGTTTGCATAAAGACACATCCCAGCCTCTCTTGCCTGGGTGACTGTACCCGGGAGTCATTTCACTGCAGTCAGTCCTCAGGCAATGCTGAACGGATCCTTTGCAGAGACGTCAGACAGCTGGCAGTGAATTACAGCTAGACGGCTGCCTAAACCACCCAGCGCACACAGATCTCACCCCAGAACAGCAGAGGCTGATGAAACCTCCCGATTTCTCTCTCTGGGCAATGTCAGCTCCTGCAGCCGCCGGCAGCATCCTCCCCTCTCTGCCAGCTCCTGCTCGTCCTCTCGGCCGTTCCCTTTCATGTCGTGTCTTTGATCTTTACTGGAAAGGGGGAAAAGGATTTGAAGGTAATCACCACCGCTAAAACCTAATACCCAAAGAACAAGATTTTTGCTATATCCCCAAGGTGTGTCCCTGCAGGTCGTCGCCCTGTGTGGGTCACGATGGCCGGTTCGGCAGCTCAGGCTCTGCCACCCCTCCCACTTCACGGCCCGTTTTTAACCTCCCTTCCTGGTTGTGTAACAGGGACACTCACACAGGCACAGCTTTCAGAAAGTACTTCAATAATGCTCTTTGAGACTCGGGGCATCCGACTGATCACAGAGGGAAGCTGCACAGTCTTTTGTGTCACACATGCGCTGGGGTCCAGGAGGAGCAGTTGGCAATGGCTCAGTCAATGTACTGGTGACAAAACACCAGACACGCTCAAACTCTGTCTTCTGGTACTTTGACCATGCCTGCACACACATATATATGTATAACACTGTGCCTGCGCGTTGACTTTCTCACATCAATTTGCTACATTTTCAAAGCAGAATCTCATTTGTTTGTTTTCTTCCCATATATTTAATTTTCAGAGGTCCTGTTCCTATAGCTGCTGATTTATACCCAACAAGAATTCGCTGTGACTGTTTCGAAAAGTTGGTTTGAATTGCTCTCTATGAACGTCTGTATGGGCATTTGTTTCCTTTTGATCTCAGGAACATTTAGGAAAAAGGAAACGTAGAATAATGCACGTGTAGCTTTCTGGGGTATGCTGACCCCATGCAGGAGCTCTGGGCAGAGCTGGAAGGGACTGTGGTGTGTGTGTCAGCACGAAATGCGTGTGCCATCCCTTTTTTGCACAAACACACCACTTGCTTTTGCTGTCTGCAGTTCCAGTTGTTGTCCCCTGTGCCTGGAAGGTGCTGCCGTGGCACTGTGAATACAAATCAGTGTGATTTTCTGTTGCTAATCATTTTTTAAATGGCCATACAGACTTTTCTTAAAGAGCCAATGTCAAAAAGCCTCAAGCAAACGTGGCAGTGATGTGAATCCTGGGGTGCACTGTGTCCTCAGCCTGTATCTTCTAAAATATATAAAGAGGAGCTTGACATCTTACCTTTCTATTTTATTGTGCTTAGAGGAATAAACTGATTGGGGAAGTGGCCAGAAAAGCCCCTCCAAAATACTGAGAGAAACTCAGTGGCTTCCACCGCAGCATCTGTTCCCTGTGTTGTGGGGTCAGGGCCCCCGCAGCTGCAGAGTCCGGGGATGTTCAGCCACTTGTAGCTGATGCTTTTCTCTTTTCCTTTTCTTTGAATGCAGGATCTGAAGAGGAAGTCCAGGATGTCCACGAACACTCTGTTTAATAAAACACTGGCCTGTTTGCCTACTGGAGAGCTGGAGCGGACAGAGATGTTCAGCGCACCGGCTGCAGAGGAGCTCACGGCTCGCTCTCCGCACGGGCAGCGCAGAAGGACCAGCCCGGCCATGCCACGCTGCACACAGCAAACACGGTGGTGTCCTCACGTGTTCCTGAGTTGCGATGGTCAAGAAACACAGAGCCGTGTTCTCTGTGGGAGGCACAGGCAGCCCCCTGCACCCGGGGCATCATCGTCTGCGTGGGAGTCACCAGCTCGCGGAGCGAGAGCAAGCTGCTATTTTGGCATGTTCATGCCTCAGAAGGTTTTGCTAAACCCTTCAAAAATAAACAAGCCTTCGAGACCAAAAGCTGCAGAAACAACTTTCTGTGGCCTGATAGCTCCTGACTTCATTTCTTCACTTAGGTCAAAAGCCAGACTTCTTCATTTAACTTTTCCACTCTTATTTCAGACACAGGAACAAGGTGTTCGCCAGGTCAGCGCTGCAAGGCGCTGCTTCTGACTTCACTGGAAACCAACAGCTCTTGCCACTTTTGATCACTTTGTTGTCCCTCAGCTGCCATCATCTCGGCCGTTCGCTGCGTTGTGCCAGCAGCAGGAGTGGGGACACGGGGACAATGTCAGCGTTTCTGGAAAGGAGCTGGGCCAGACTCTTTCCATTGCAAAGAATCCACCCTCTCATCTGGCAATGTGAACGAGACTCTTCACTCATCTTCTAACTCCCTCGCTTACCCTCAGAACAGGGGAGGTGGCAGCCCTGGTAGGAGCAACTCCTTTCTTGAGCCTGTTTCACATCTGAGATGCCGCTCCCACAGGAGTCACGAGGAAACCCTGAGTTCACGAGGCTCCTGCTTCTCTCCTTCCTCCCTCGTTGCCCCAAACCACAGCAAAAAATCCCAGCAAAAGCATGTGTAATAAACGCAGAGCAGAGCCCCATCCATCACCCAGCTTTATCTTCATATTTCTGAGACACCTGAAATGACCCTGCCAAGGCATTTTTCAAAATACCCTTCTGCCTTTTCTAGCGTTTTGATGATGGAGAGAGAAAACTTGCAAAATCGCTTGGCTCTCATTTTATTAGTTTTTTTTTTCCCGCTCCCTTTTTTTTTTGGAACATCACTAGCTCTTATTTCCTACATCTCATAATTTGGGGACGTCGAAGGAAAATAAAACCTGCCAATTTCAAAGCACGTAGAACCCAAACAGCGGGGAATTAGACTGTCGAGTTCATTGCCCTAAATGATCATTCAGGCCAAAGAATTCACCACGTGAAGCGGAGCTGAGGGTAACTCCTGACAGTGTGAAACCCGGAGCAGGGACAGACTCCCCCCACCTGCCCAGTGCTCGGTGCTTTCTGGGGCTTCTTGTGAAGCTGCAGCTTCTTCTCCACTTTGTGAGAGTGCACTCGGTGTCAGTTCGGGCTCATCCTGCCTTCGTGGGTGAGGAAAGCTTTCACGGGGCTTCCTGCCCTTAATCTTTTTCCCAGCTGCTTCTGACTTCACTGGAAACCAACGGCTCTTGCCACTTTTGATCACTTTGTTGTCCCTCAGCTGCCATCATCTCTGCATTCAAGCGATGGTGTTAAAAATCAGCTGATAGCACCGTTTTAAACAAAACATGATTCCCTTGCCAGTGTTCATTTCTTGTCTCCCGTGACCGAGCCACTGCGGGATCTTTCAGTCTAGAGAAGGGCTGAATTTCTTTCTTCAAAGAACCCAGCAGAATTCCATTTTAACCGTTTCAGGCTCTTTTTGCTCATCCTACGGAGCAAGCAGAAAACACAAGCTCAGACGTTTTCTCCCTTACAGGAAAGTCAGTCTTTAAATAGAGGAAAAAACCCAGGAACGGGTCTAGATTCCCCCAGTTCAACTTCTTGTGCGTGTGGTCCATGGCTTGTCTCAGCCAGCTCCCCTGTCCTTGGCCATCCTGGAGGGCTCAGATGACTTTACAGCGGGGAGGGTCATGAAGTCCGAGTGCTCCCGCTGGTTTCTTTAGGAGTCAAGAAGGCCGAGAGCCTCCAGGGACACATTTCACTGCCTCAAAGGAACGACCGTTTAGTTTGCAGTCTGAAAGTCCTCTTCTCTGGGGGTCCGAATCTGCGGCAAGCCCTAAGCTCCTTGAGAAAGTGGTCAGTACTAACGCACCCCCTCCACTCCCACTGCAGTATTACCGGGCTGTGCAGGGCAGCGCCTGCTTCGGAGTGTTCTCCTTTCCTGAGGTTTATGCTGCTGCTCCTTTTCTACTAGAAAACAGCCATCCCAGATGCTGGGCCCCCTCCCTGGGGTTTGCAGAGCTCAATGAGAGCGTGCAGGTCTGCCTCGGTGGGTTCCTGGGTGGAAGGAGAGGGAGGAACGCTCCTGAAGGTGGTTTTTAAGATCCTTTTCAGTAGAGGGACTGTCGTCCTTGGCCGCCTGGAAGAGAAGAAGCAATGACTGAGAAAACGGGGAACAGCTCCTCTCAGCCCTGCAGCTCTCGCGCCGGCGCAACACCCCTGTCCCATTTCTTCAGCATCGCTGCGATGAAGCCGAGCTCATTTTCCTTCGTTGTGTCCAAAGTCCCAGCTGAAAACTGACGGAAGCCAGAGCATCCCGAACGTGCTCTGTCCGAACACGAAGCCCCTTCCCCAGGGACCGTCACCCCGGAGCTCCCACCCCCCGTGGCACCGCGGCCGGACCCAGAGCCCCTTTTGTAACAGTCAGATCCTTTTGAAATGTGAATATTGGTTATTTTTGTCGCTGGTTTTTTGTTTTGTTTTGTTTTCTGAGTCTGTCCTGGCTCGTGGGGCTTGGGAATAAATTATGACCCTAAAAAAAGAAAAAAAAAGAAAAAAAAAATACGTTTTATATATATGCAAAACTGTATATTTATATCCGATAGAAACAAAGATGTGTGAATATGCTGATGTGCTCAGAAATATATTTATTTACTAATATATTTATCCATGTACCCGGTGTGCTCGCGTGGTTTTGTTCTTTGCACCGAGCGCTGCCAGAGGCGCCTCCGACCGACACCGCGGACCGACCGCAGGGCCCCGGCGCCGACAGAGGGGCCGCGGGGAACGGACCGGGGGCCGGACCGGGAGCTGGGCCGGACCGGGGGCCGGACCGGGGGCTGGACCGGGGGCTCCGCCCGTTCCGGACCGCGATCCCGCGGGGGGTGTCGCCCGCCCCCTCTCCGGGCCGCCCCGCTCTGCGCCTGCGCGGCGGCGGCGCGATGGCGCTGGAGACCGTGCCCAAGGACCTGCGGCACCTCCGCGCCTGCCTGCTCTGCTCCCTCGTCAAGGTGCGACCGGCCCCGGGACCGCTCCCTGCCCGGCCCCGGCCCTTGTGCCCCGGCCCGGAACAGCCCCTGCCCGGCCTGGGCCTTTCTCCCCGCCCGCCGCCCGGCTCGGGCCTCCCCCGGCCGCTGGGCGCTCCGCCGCCCCGACGGGCCTTTCCGCTTCCCGGGGCTCTCTCCCTTCTCCCGGTACAGGCCGCCCCGGCTGCTCTCTCTTCCCTCCCCAAGCCCCTGCGGCCGCCCCGGGCCCCGCTGGGCCCCGTCCGCCCTCCCCGGCCCCGCGCTCACCCCCCCCGGCCCCGCGCTCACCCCCCCCGGCCCCGCGCTCACCCCCGTGTCCCCTCAGACCATCGACCAGTTCGAGTACGACGGCTGCGACAACTGCGATGCGTACCTGCAGATGAAGGGCAACCGGGAGATGGTCTATGACTGCACCAGCTCCTCGTTCGACGGGTGAGTGCGGCCTGGGCCGCGTTCCCCGCGGTGCCTGGGGACGCCCGGCCGGGGAGTGTCCCCTCACTGCCACCCCTCCCGCAGGATCATCGCCATGATGAGCCCCGAGGACAGCTGGGTCTCCAAGTGGCAGCGGATCAGTGAGTGGGTTTTCCCGTCTGGTTTGAGAGCTGGAGGTCCCTTTTCTCCAGCAGCCCCTCTGTGGGGCTGCACGGGGGGTTCTGCTCCCCGGGGGGGCAGGGGCTGGTGGGGAGGCTGGTCCATCCCTGCGGGTCACTCCGTGTTTCTTTCCCCAGGTAACTTCAAGCCGGGTGTGTACGCGGTGTCGGTGACCGGCCGCCTGCCCCAAGGTAACACCGCCAGCTTTTTGAGGGGGAGGCTCCTGAACGGCTGGGGATTATTGTGTGTATGAGGTGTTGGGGCTGTAGCCACCTCTGAGGTGACAAACTCGGCAGCGTATTGCACTGGGTCATGAAATCACGATTTTGGGCCTCGGTGAACACTGTGTGTTGTGACCAGGGCGCAGGCCGTGGGGGTGAAGGGCAAAGTGACTGCGAGAGGGAGGGTGGTTTGGGTGTTCTGCACACAGGTTTTCTACCTGCAGCCGTTTAACACTGTGCCTGCCAGAAGCTGATACTGAAAATGCTGCTGAATAAAACCTGTGGTGCCAGGCAGAGCATCAGAGGGATAAACTGTGGTCGAAGGGGCACTCCAGAGAGTGGGTGCCTTTCAAACTGCTCAGCTATAGGGAAACACAAAGGTTTGTCTGTAGAAAAGAGCTCCGCAGGTGGAGGTGCTATCGTGGCAATCTCGGGGAGCAGGCGGCGCTTCCCCTGCTTCACTGAGGGCTTATGTTAAGGTGGGGTTTGTGTTTATAAACGGAGCGGAGGGTGCAGAGGGCTGGCCCTGTCCCCGTAAGGCACAAACCGCATGTGGGGCCTGGCTGAGAGCCCCTGCCCTGCTCGTAGCCCTGCGCCCTGCCCCAGGAGTTGTGCAGCCCCGTACCCCGGGCTGAGAGCTGTGCCTGCAATCCCAGGCTCCTGATTTCTGGCCCGAGCTCCTCCGTCTGCATTGGGAAGGAGCTGGAACATGACGAGGTTGGAAGCTTGGACCTGCTGGCCTGGCTTGGGGCACATCCCAAGTAACCGGAGTGTGGCAGATGATGGCGTGAGCTCGATGGGGCCGCAGGCAGCAGCACGGGGCAACGTGTCGAGGGGTGCAGGTGGGAGCTGCTGCCTTGGGCCTCGCTCAGCCTGTCCTCACATCACCATGAGAGTGAGAAGACTGGGGAGCATGAAAACCGGCACTTGTGGGCCCCATGAGCTGTCGTCTGGCTGTCCATGGTGTGAGGCGCTGGTGAGAACCGTGTCAAACCCCGTGGTACCTTCTGCTCCCGAGGGTTACTGAGAAGGTGGGACGTGCAGACAGGTCACAGAGTGACTGAAAGGTTTAAGGACTGCGCTTAGGAGCTTTACCTGTTCAGCACAGTCATAATATTCAAACAGTTTCAAGTAGAAAATGATGTAAACAAAATCTCTTACCTGCTTCTTTCCAAAGGCAAAACAAGAGTTGACATTTGATAGCTCTGTCTGGGCATTTAAACCAGAAGAGGGAACACTTGAGTGAAGTTGATATACAGAAGAAATAGATCATCCAATTCTTGGTCTCTCCGGTGAAGGCTTTGTGATGGAGCAACCATGTTTCTCCAGGGCTCCTCATCCCTCGAGAATACTGAGATGTGTTTTGTTTCCTTGCTGCAGGGATTGTCCGAGAGCTGAAGAGCCGTGGCGTGGCTTACAAGTCCCGAGACACAGCTATAAAAACCTAAGGGACTGTGGTGCTGCCCGGAGCATTCCCCGGTGCTGGGTTTGGAGAGCTGGCAGGCACGCGGGCACCGCTCCGAAACCTTCTGGCTTCAGCATGTGGGGGCGCGAGCAGGGACTCCGAGGGAGCTCGCTGGCATCTCCCGCTCAGCACCTCTGGACTCTGACATTCCACTGGCTGCCCACACAGACCGTAGACCTTTATTTTGGGCCTTGACAAGGGGGAGGGTGTGAGTACGTCTGGGAAAGTGGTGTTTGGTGGTGAGACACCAAGGGTTTTACAGCTGGTGTGGAAAAGAGGAGGAATGGGATGTAGCTGTGTAAATATTTCAATAAAACGTGCAGCCTGGCAGAGTGGAGCCCACATGTCTGGTCGGTCACTGTTTTCACCTGCTGCAGCGAGGGGACGGTGTGAGGGGTTGTGTGCTCAGCCCCACGCCTGCCAAGCTGGACCCTGCGCCTCCCTTGTGCCATGGACCACGTTCCAGTCTGGAGATCCTGCCCTGGCTAAGCTGGGGTGTCCTTCACTGTGGGAACAAGCAGACCAGCAATTTGTGCCTTACAGCTCACAGCTGGGTGGTAAGGTGATGGTCAGTATTTTGTGTGGAGGGAGTTACCTGGAGTTTCAGTGCCCTGAGCCTGCAGGGTTCTGGACCAGGGACATGGGCTTGAAGAACACTCAGGTGGCTGTTGGTGGCCTCCAGGCTGGGCAGAGCAAGGTGGGCCCTGTGCTGGTGTGGCTGGGGGGCAGCACTGGGGAGGGCTGGACAAGCAGGGGTGGGAATGCCCGTCCAGCCTCCTGCTTGGAGAGGCCTGGCTGTCACTGCATGTCCTGAGCGTCTGCATTGCGAGGGCTCTCAAGAGGTTTAATCTCTTTAGCTGATGGCTCTTCCTTAATTTCTTTTGTTCCAGTTCAGCAGCCACCAATCACAAAGGTGGCTTGTCCAAGATCAGGAGCCCTGTGAAATAAGCATGTTTTTTTCTGTGCTAATCATGTAGCTGGAAAGGTCAATTTCTGTGTTTTTTTGTAGAAAATAGTGGAAAACCAATACAGCCTGAAAACTGCGTTTAATCTGGGACGAAAGCGGCTGCAGCAAAGGGAACGTGTCAGTGTTGGGGAGTGATGCTGCCGGGAGCGCAGAGGCGGCGTGTTCTCTGTCCTGTGCTGGTTTATGGAGCTGAAGAGTCCCAAGTGCAGCAGGTCAGCCAGGACACGGCTTCCTGAGGGGTTTCATAGCGGACGTGCGGCTGGAGAAGCCAGGGGGGCTGTGTGGGGGCCACAGTATTAGTTGAGGTGAAGCACTGCAGAGAAAGATGTTTCAACCCACGTTTGGCTTGGGGTCTCACAGGCATTATGCTGAAGTTGAGTATTTGCACGGTGCAGACCGGGACCGAGTCAGGTTGGTGGCTCTGAGCTCCCGCAGACGCTTCCAGGCACAGATCAATGTTTGTGTGGCAGCCCCTGGCTGGGGGGTCAGAGCCCCCTTGGGAAGGTGGAGCAGCAGGTTGGCATCTTCAGGCAGAGGAGGGAGCTGACTCTGGCTTTCACACGTCCCTGGTGAACGTCCGAAGCTTTTGAGTTTCCTGATAATTCTCCAGGCTTGCTTGCTTGCAGAGATGGGGCAGGAGAAGCACCTTGGCCATGCCCAGTAGGTCTGGTCTGTGGGACAGAGATGAGACTGTCCCAGCAGGTGGGGACACAACTCCATGGGGTGCTCCGGTTTAGGCATTTTGGACACAAATCTCTGAGCCCTGGAGGGTGGTTTTGGTGCCACGAGAGGCACGGCCTGAGCTGGGATCCCCCTGGGCTGTGTTCATCCCTCCGGAACGGTCCAGGAAAGCTGGAGCCGTGAGAGCTGCCGAGGTTCATGTTGAAAGGGGCTGGGGAGTTGAGGCGGGCGGCTCCTTCCGCAGCTGGAGGGAGGTGGGGCTGGGGAGGTTGTGTCTCCAGATAGGTGGGGAGATGCTGGGCCATGCCCAGCCCTGGGAGGCTCGCTCGTCAGGTGCCACGGGGTGGCAGCACGGCCTTGTGCAGCGGGGCTGGGGTGACATGCTGGAGATGGACCTGAGCAAGAGAGACATGAGGCACATCTCTGTGTCCCGCTGGATGTCACAGCACCTCTCCCTCCCCACTGCCCCCCCAGGCTGCGTCCCCCTCCCCTGGCTCCAGTCCAGCTGCGCTGGGGCTGCTCCAGTACTGGAGGTGCATCAGGCCCCCCCACAGTGCGCGGCCACCTTGTCCCCTGGCCCCATGGTGCAGAGGAGGTGACAAGAGGGCCCTGCACAGGTCCAGGGCAGGGTGGGCTCGTGTGACCAGTCTCCGGGTGTGGGTCGGTGGTTCACATCATCCCCCCAGGAAGCTGCACTTGCTGCCCAGCACTGGGAGTTTTGCTTGGGAAATGGTCCCCAAGGAGCCGTGTGTGTTGTCACTGTGCCTCTCAGTGAGGGTGAGGGGGCTCGTCAACCTCACAGGGACCTCCCCCTTGCCAGGATGTGCAACCACTCCAGCTTATATGGGCTTAAGACTGGTGGGGGCTGCAGTGTAAGTGCAATAGAGCCAGAGTGGCGAGGCAAACGGGCTGAATGCTGGTGGTCTTTCAGGGGGAGCTGCACCTCTGCTGTCTGCAGCACCTTGCAGCGCTTCCAAGAACCCGGTGTCTCTACCCGGGCTGGCTCGGTGAGCCGCTTCCTCGCCCACGCCTGCACCGCATCGCCAGCCCACGCCGCCCCAGTGATTCATTGCTGCCAGCCTGCCGGAGCTGAGCGTTGGACCCTCTGCAAAGCACCAGAAATGAGCATTTCAGTTAAGATTCCAGCCCTGGAGCTGCCTGAGTTTTCTAGCAGCAAAAAGCAAATGAACGCAGAGCTTTATTCGCTGAGAAAAGTAGGGCAGGGAGCTCTCACGTTGGAGAAGTTGGAGGAAAAATGTGCAGCGGTGGCAGTCTGGGCTGTAATCGGGAGAGAAAACATCAACCGGGCAGGGAGCTGTAGATCTGAGTCAATTTAAGACGGCTCCTCCCCCTGCACCAAATGACGCTAAAATATTTCAGCCAGGCCTGAAAATCCTGCAGGTTTGGCATCCGGAGCAGCCTGGCCGCTCTCAGCCGCAGGGGGGGCAGCCCCGGCAGCGCGGGCAGGAAGCACAAGGCAGTGGATTTTCTTGGTGCGGGTTTTGAGAACCGATACCCGGCTCTCCTTTGGGGTGAGAAAAGTGACTTTCCAAAACCACAGAGCACACGGTGTTTCTGTGTGAAGCAGCTGCCGGCAGTGCTGGGAAATGCCCCGCTGAGCCATCCCCACCTGTGTGGGGGCCCCTGTGCTGCCACCCTGGGGATGGGGACCTGCCCACCCACGCTGCTCCCACCACCCGGGGACAAGAGTGGCTCCCGTTGGCCTTTGTCCCATAGCTTGGACAAGCCGGGCTTCAGAGGAAGGGCCATGTGTGTTAGAGGGTGTTGGGCTCCAGCCAAGGGGGCTGTGGGTGAGGTGGGGTGAACCCCAAAGTTTTGCTCTCATGGATGCTCTGTGCACACCATGGCGTTGTCCCCTGTTGTCACCCCTGTGCTTGCACCAGGCCAGCAGGGAGAGGTGCCGGCCGGGCCGGCTGCAGCAGCCCCAGCTCTGCTTCACCTGAAACACGTTTTCACTCGCTGCCTTCTGAGCACGGGCTCAGGCTTTCCGGTGCCTCTCGGGGTCCCCCGTGTGCCTGGGGGGCTGGTGACTGCTGGGGTGTGGGGACCATGGTCGGGGCTCAGGGACCCTTGGTGGTAGGTGCTGGGGGGTGAAAACCCTAAAACAAATCCCAGATTAAAACTGTTTTCCTTGGCAACTGACCGAGGAGACCTTGGCAGGGTGGAGGTGCAGTGGAAGATGACCTGGGTTGTCCCCCTGGTCCCTGTGCTGCCTGCCCAGGGCTGGGGTGAAAAGCTGCTGGGGTGAAGATGGCAAAGCCACCGTGCACACCGTTAATGGGTGGCCCGTCCTGCCCATCCCCTCTGCCTCAGGGCCTTTGGGCAGGAGCCACTGAGCGTGTCTGATGTGGTGGGGAGAGGAGGGGGTTCCCACCATCTTTTGGCAGCACCTATTTGGACAGAGGGGATGGGTGCAGGTTCCAGAGGTGCAGGCAGCTCCGAAAGCTTTCGAAGCACGGCAGAAATGAGGCACAGCCGCCACGTGCGCCGTCCCAGTGGGTTTCTGGTGCACTGGTGATGGAGGCGGGAGGGCGAGGAGCTGGGACTCGGTCCCTGCTGAAGGCATCTGCAGGGAACACAGGGAGCTTGGTGTACATGTGTCCTCTGGGTGTTTGCCCCGCAGGAATCGCGGTGGGAGGAGGAGGCTCTGCTCATTGGGGAGAGCCAGGCTGGCAGGAATCAGCTCCTGAACGAGTGCTGGCAAAAGGTGCTTCCACCCTTTGCACGTCTGGCGCTGTCTGCAAAGAGGCCATCAGCTGCTTCATGGTGGACCCTTCTAAACCCACTGGTCTGCTGGCAGGGTTGGGGTTTTGTTGGCTTTGGGGACACAAGAAGCTGCTGGAGGGTCCCAAACCTCCTCTGGGCTGAGATGTCTCACCTCCCCAGTCAGGTCCTGCAGCTCCACGTCACGGGAAGGGGAGACAGCGAGGGCTGGTGGGGTGGAGTGGGGTCTTGCCCTGATGGTGGAGGTCGCTGGGGGGCACGTTTCCTTTGGGCAAATGGCAACGCAAGATCACAGCTGAAGTCACAGGAGAGATTTGAGAACCGGATGCTATCTACCCCCCCCGCAGCTCTCCCAGATCCCCTGCCGCATCCCAGGTGCCCCTTGTCCTTCCTCCTCCTGGCCAGCTGTGCATCACTCAGGCTCTGCCCCAAGCAGTTTCTGGGCTGGAAGGGGCTTTTCCCCCAGGGCAACGGTTCTCCTGCGCAGGCAGCTGCACAAGGGCCGTTGAGTGCCCCAACACCGCCCTGGGACACACACTGCCTGCAGACGTTGCATCTCCTCTCGTGGGTCCCCTGCCAGCTGGGGCGTGTGGTGCAGGGCAGGGTGTCAGCATGCCCCGGCGGCCGCAGGATCAGGCCCCTTGGCCAGTTTGGGGTTTTGATACCACTCTCCCAGCACCACCTGGCCCAGCTGGTCTGGAAAGGTGCCATCAGTGCCAGGTTTGGGGAGATGCTTCCTGGCAGCTCTGGATGCCTGTCCCCCTCCTTGGGGTCTCCAGACCTTGGAGATGCTCAGCTCTTCCTGCGCTGTGTCCGGGGCGACAGGGACAGCCAGGAAGGGAGGGACGGTCACCACAGAGCTCAGCCCCGCATCTCCTGCACCTATCCTACCCCAAAGGTCCAGAGCCTGGCGAGGTGGCTCTCTCCCCCTCCGTGTGTTGTGCTGGGCCCCATCCCAAAGCATCCTCCATCCCAACCGGGCCCGCGCTGGCACTGAGCATGCCGGGAGGTTGTGCAACCCTCAGTTTAAAGCAGGAAAAGGGAAAACAGGAGTTGCTCATCTGTGCTGCTACAGTGTGGCACAGGCACCGTGGGGGGCCTGTGTGGGGGTGCCAGCTCTCCCCTTCCCCCACCTGAGAGGCCGGTTGCAGCAGGTGACATGGAAAATGACGGGGCACTTTGTGCCCCGCGGCACCAGCCCAACGGTCCCGCGCCCGTCATTGGCGCAGACGGGCCACGATTTGTCTATATATGGGCAAAGCGAAGGCGCCCGCGCTCACCCGGGTGTCCCCCCGCACCCGCCCCGGCGCGTCACTTCAGCTTTTTGAGGTTTCCCTTCGCGCTCTCATTTGCCTCCTGCTCGCCGCCTGTTTCACCCGGCACTTTCTAGTTGACTCACTTTTAACGGCCTCGCCCCAAGCCTGGCCCCGCCGGCAGCGGCGCTTCCCGGGGGACGGGCAGGGTGCGGTCAGCGGGGTCAGGCAGGGTGCAGGCAGCGGGGACGGGCAGGGAGCACACACCCCATGCCAGCATCTTCCTCGTGCCCCATTGTGCCTGGCAGGATGCTGGTGATCGATGCTCTGCCCATCCAGAAAGCTCCTGGGAGCTGTTTCTGGCACCCCTGATTTTTCTGGTGCAGCAACCACCCTCCCTGCCCTCTCCAGGAGCATCGCCAGGTTGGAGCCCTCTGTGCCGGGGGTCTATTTGAGGCCATCCTTTGTGCTTCAAAGCAGAGTGAGCTGTGCTCATCCCTGCGCCTTGGTTTCCTGTTCTCAGAAGGAAGAAAGTGGCTTGTGTAGGGAGGGCAGTCATTAGGCTTCAGTGTTAACAGTGGCACGACTAAGACACTGCGGCTGTGGTGGTTTCTGGCAGAATGATGGCCAGGAGGAGCTACTGCCCGGCTGTGCCACTGGGGCTGTGACTGGCAGACCCCCTTTCACTCTCGCCCCAGGGGGCTCAGGGAGGTTTTGGGTGAGACAACCCCCTCCCTCCTCCTCCTCCTCCGGCACAGCTCTCAGGCCCACGAGGTGCTGGATGGATGGATGGAGAGTGAACAGCTGCCTGTCCCCAGCCCGAGCTGGGGCCACAGCGCAGGGCACCGGCAGGAGCTCGTCTCCTTTAAACACAGCGCGAGGCCGAAGGCAGCCAGCCTGGCCGCCACTTCCCCTGCGTGCAGCGAGCGCCGTGACCGCAGGCGAGGAGGGAAGTTGCTGCAAGACTCGATAAGAAATATCAGCGCTTTCACAGCGCCCGGGCTGTGCAGCCCGACAAGGGCCCTTCCCCCTGCCCGCGGGCCGGGGCCGACGGCGCTGCTGCCCCCCGAGCCCCTAGTTCCCACTCTCCTGTGCTCGCTGATACTGGGAGAGTTACTGGAAAAGCAACAGCCCACGTCCTGCAGGGAGCCCAGGTCCTGGGGGAGGCGGCGGTAATGCACCCTTGGCGCTCAATACAGAGCATAAACTGGGTGCACGGGGATGCCTGCAGGTGTTCGACCCACATCTGGGTGCCCTGGGACAAGGGGAAGGGAGGGCAGCGCCAGGAACGGTGCCGCGGGGGGACGGTTTGGGCTGGGGAGCTGCAGCAGCACCCAGTGCCCTGGGGTCCAGTGGTGAGTCCCTGGGTGACATGAGTGGGTGGGCAGGGTCAGAGAGGGGCTGCGCTGGGGATCGGACACATCACAAGGTTCCGAGGGGGAACCACAGCCGCTTCAGCCTCCCCCAACCCCAAAAAGCCCCCAAAATCAGGAGCTATTTTAGCCAAGTGTGTAGAGTGGCACCAGAGATCCAGAGCCAAGGGCTGGGGTAGAAAGTCCTACGGCCTCGTTTGCCGGTCGGTAAAATTAACCAGTGCCCAGGGGATGTGGTAAGTTCATCATCAGTTGGAGACTTTTAGACCTTCCCATCTGAGCCTGAGGAACCAGATCTGCTGATTTCCTCCTCCTGCAGCACAGGCGGCTCTTGCTGGAAGAGCAAACCAGCTCGGGACACCCACAAGTGTCATGTCCCCCTGTCCGCGCTCGCTGGGGGAAAGAGGAAGCTTTGCCTCCCCCACTTCCCTGCCGGGAAGGCGCCTGCAGCCTCCCGCACGGCTCCTGGGCGCACCGGCTCGTCTTGCTTTGCAACACGGTTAGCTTCGAAATGGGCTTCTTCTCTAAAATTTGGGATAATCTGTAAATTACCCAGTAAAATGCGACTTGTGAGGGCTTCTCCCCACCACCCCCTGCCTCCCAGCCCTCTGGGTTTAGCAGAGGCCGGCTTGTCACTGGAGCAAGGCTTGTTGCCAGAGATATAGCCTCCCTGAGCAGCATCTCTAGGACCAAAGCTCCCTCCCACTGCCCTGAAAAATGCCCCTCAGCTTTGCTGTGAGAGCAGAGTTGGCTGCACCCTCTGCAGCTCTGACCCCCACCATGATGGCACCCACCACCCACCCATGGCACTGGGGTGGCCACAGCGCTGGGTGATGTCTCCAGGAGGGTCTTTGGGTCAGGAACAATTTGCGTGTCACCAGGAGGGCTAATCCGGGAAGCCCAGGAGACACCTAAGCCCAGCTCCACGTGGGACCAGCCATGCACGTGGTGGCCTCCACCATCACAGAGCTGCTGGCCACATGCCACTGGCAAGGCACGGGGACGCTGGTCTGGGCCAGAGCTGCATCAGCTGCCACATGGACCCTGTGGAGACATCACCAATGGCTGCTTCGAGCTCCCTGATGGATTGTCACCAGCCTGCTGACCATAAGGGATGGACACAGGCACGTGGCCAGCGATGGTGGGAGATGGCAGCCCACTGGGGATGGAGGCACAGGGACTGCGCTCACTCCAGCCACTTCTGGTGGGTTTTTTCTAGTGAAACTCCCTGAGCAGTTCAGCCCCAGTTTGGGGAGTTTCACGACCAGTTCCCTCTCTGCCAAAGCCCACTCTACCTGCTGCCAGCAGCGCATGTGTTGCTCAAGGCAAATCACTTCTGACCATGCCACTGCTTGGTTATTTTTGACTTTGCTCTTCCTCTGCCTTCTGCAAACCTCAACAGTAGGGTTGTTTTTTTTCACATTTCCGTCCAGATTATCGATGTAGAGAGTGAGGCGCGTCGGCCTAAAAAGAGGTTTTTGCAGTGCTGCATGAAAACCGTTGTGTGGACCAATGCAGCCCCTTTTACAGCCACTGGGATCTAGCTCCTAGTTTTTAATCTAGTTTAATGCGTGGTTTCATACAGCACTGGGGCAGGGAGTGCTTCCAGCATGCACTGTGGTCCTGGCCGTGCAAACTGCCCCCATGTGCTGTCCCGTGGCTGCTCCAGCCCTGGTGCCACGAGGCAGCGACAGCCCCGGTGACCCGGGCGTGCAAACCCTGAAAACGCAGCTTTCGGTTTTCTTCCCGGGGGCCTTGTATTCCCATGGCCGTCACTGCTGCCCCAGGGCTGGGCTGATGTTGCAGAGCACCCAGAGCGAGAGGCTCCAGGAGGTCCCTTGCGCAACACGTTTCCTAAAGAGCTGGTTTGGGGCTCAGAGCCCGCTGGCTCCCACATCCACACCCATGTCACTCCTGGCACTGGGCAGTGCCCTGGATCCTGCAGACCCCACCACGGGCTGCTGACACCTCCGTGAGGTCTCTCCGTGTTTGGGGACGTCTTGCCCCCATACAGGTCCCACCATCAGAATGGGCCGAGGAGACGCCATGGAGCCACGTGGCCGCCCTGTCCCCATGCCGCCGTGGGGCGGGGGGTGGGTTCGGTTACTGTCACCCTGTGTCACCCTGTGCAAACAGCCTTTTTTTTTTCTTTCTTTCTTTTTTTTTCTTTGCACAAACATGTTTGTCGCTTTCGGCAGCGAAGCCCAGGAGAGCGTAACCGGCTGCTCTGCAACGGCCCCCGGTGCTTCCGGCGCTCGGTGGCGGCCGCCCCTCGCCCGGCGGCTGGGCCGGCTGCGGTCGCGCTGCGGGGTGGCGCTGGGTGGGACCCTGCACCGTTATCTGCTCAGCAGCTACGGCTCTTCCTGTGGTCTGGGCCACGTGGGCAGGATGGGGTTAAAAGCAGCCCCGCTCCCCGCAGGGGCCCATTACTCCCCGGCCACCATCACCCTGTGCAGCACCCCACGGCACCTGCACCTGGCATGGGCTACCAGCACCCAGCGTGGGCCACCAGCAACCAGCACGCACCACGAGCACCCGGTGTGGGTCACCAGCACCCAGCATGGGCCATCAGCACCCAGCATGGGCCACCCGCGCCCCAGCCTGGTAATGGGGGGACCCAGCCAAGGTGCCCACGTGGCGCTCGAGGAGCAGATGGGGTCACCTAGGGTACCAATGGCCGTGGCCCCAATCCTGCTACGAGGGGGCGGTGGGTGCCGGGGGCCGATGGCAGGTAAGGGGGTGCCCCCCATGCCGGGGAGCGGCGTTGGGGGAGGAGGTGCCGCGCTGGCGGGTGGGCGGAGGCGGGAAGTGCCCAAAGCAGAAGTGACACCCGAGGGTTTTCGGCGGCAGCGGGGATGGGACCGGGTGGACGCGCAGGCTGGCGGGGCAGTGAGGTGAGGTTGGCGGGGCTGGGGATCTGGATGGCCCTGGGTGCACGGACCTCCACATGACCCCCAGCACATGGCCTGAAGGGCAATGTGGCATCAAAAGGGTCTCCATGGGGCTGGCAGGTGGGTGAGGTGGGGTCCCATGGGGAGCACCAGTCCATGGAGCTCCCGTGGTCCCAAGGGCAGGGGTATGGGGCCATGGGGCGTGCGGTAATGGGGATGGGGGGACAAGATAGGGTCCCCCATGGGGTGGTGGGGATGGGGTTTGCCATGGGTTCCCCACCATGGGGACAAGGTGAAGGAGTCCTCTGTCACCTGCATGATCTTTAGGTGAGGTCTCCACTGTGGCGACAAGGCAATGCAAGGTGGTCCCCACCACAAGGGCAGAGTTTGCCATGGGCTCCCCACCATGGGGGCAAGGTGAAGGGGTCCTCTGTGACCAGAGTGCTGTTTAGGTGGGTCCCCTCCTAGGGACATAGCAAAGGTGGCCCCTGTGACACAGATGGGATTTGAGGGGCAATGAGGGAGTTTGAGGTGGAATCCCACCCTGAAGATCCAGGCAATGGGGTCCTCTGTGATCAGGATGGGGCTTGAAGGGCAGCAGTGGAGTTCAAGTTGGGATCTTCCCCATGGGGACAAGACAGGGGGGTCCTCAGTAAATGGGAGAGGGTGTGAGGTGGAGGTGTCCCCATGGGGGCAAGGCAAAGGGACCATGTATGCCAAGGATGAGGTCTAAGAGGGGACGATAGGGTTTGAGGTGGGGTCCCCAACAGAAGGGACAAGGCAAGGGGGTTCTCTGTGACCAGGGTGGAGCCTGAGGTGGTGGTCTCCTGGTTGGGGACAAGTCAAAATGGTCTCCTATGACCTAGATGGCATATTAAGTGAAGTCCTTCGTTGGGGGACAGGTGAAAGCTTTCTCCTGTGACCAGAATGGGGACTGAACTGAGGTCCCTCCTTTGGGGACGAGTCACAGCTGTCCTCCATGACCAGGATGGGATCTAATATATCTTCTCTGCTTTGGGGACAAAGTGAGGAGGTCCCCTGTGCTCAGGCTAGAGCTCAAGGTGGGACGATGGGGTATGAGGCACAGTCTCACCCATGGGACGAGGTGAGGATGTCCCCTGTGCCCAGGACGGGGTTTTAGGAGAGACGAGGGGGCACAAGGCAGGATCTCCTCCATGGGGATGAGGATGTCCCCCATGCCCAAGGTGGAGGTGGTGCCCACAGGTGCCCTCTGTCCCTGGGCTGAGACCAGACCTGCGATTCACATCCCCGTCCGTGCCGACGCCGAAGGTGGCCCCACGGACGGGTCACGTGGGGTGTGGGAGGTGGCCCCGCGTGGGCAGAAGCGAGCACCTCACCGGAGGAGAAGCAGCCACCGGACACCGACTGAGAGACAGTGCAGTCACCCATAAAGTAGAAAGCACTACTAAACAGCACTGCAGGGTGTAGTGTTTCCTACTTTATGGATGAGTGTACTGTGGGCTACGGAGAAGAGAGCACCGCTGCCACCACAGCCGGCATGAGTCCTGTGCAGTCACGGAGCGGGGAACGCGCTGTGCCCGGCTCACGGGGGTGTCTGCGCTCGGCCGCCCGCCCCACGAGCACTGTCACCACCCCCGGGCTGCGGGTGCTCTGCTCGTCCCCCTCTCCCTCTGGGGACGGCCACGTGGGGAAGAGGGGCCGCATGGCCGGTGCCCCACATGGGGCCAGCGGGTGGGAGGGAGTGCGGTGCTGGGACGCCAGGTAGGTAGCAAAGACTCCAATTCCCGCTTTTTTTTCCCCCTCATCTTTGCTTTCCACGTGGCGAAGCCCTGGGCAGGGGTGGCCACGTGCAATGGGGACAGTCCTGAGTGGTGGATGTGGCACCATTTGTGCTGACAAATGCAGTGGGGCGAGGGGGTGCTAAATAAAACTCCTTCATCCTTGACTTGTGGACTTTTTTATTCTGTTTCTGGGGAATACAAAGCCAGCCGCAGTGCCCAGGGCCACGGGCACGGGGACATCACACAGTGGGAGGCACCGGGAGCTCATAGGCTGCTGAACCCACGGTTGAAGCCCCCGAGGAGCCTTTGAGGCGTACAGGGCCATGGGTGGGGGTGGTGGAGATGGCTCAAGAGGTGCCAGCAAATCTCAGCCCATCATCACAGGGGTCTCAGCTTCCATCCCGCCAGGCTCACCAGCAAAGCCACAGTGCCCCACTGCAGCCCCAGCCATGGCCACAAGGCCACGTGGAGCAATGAGATCATCGGGTGGTCCCTGTCACCCTCCAGCCACACACCCCTGGCCAGTCTTTCCTGGGGGGTCTCAAACCAACCAGGCTTACAGGGGTGGCTGCAAGGTCCCTGTTCCCCAAACATTAGCTCCCCAAAAGCCCCAGGCAGTCTCACCCTGGGCTTTGAGTGGGCATCTAAAAATAGTAGACAAAAAAAATACTTAAATACTAAAAATACACATTATTTTCCCTTTTTTTTGAGCCCAAAAGTTAGTGGAAAGTTTCCACATTTTGTAAAACTTCTTGTGCTGTTTTGGGGAGTGTTTGTATGTGTTTTTCATTGAGTTTGGGGTATTTTTCTTTCACTTTGACCCCTTCCTGGACCAGCCAGAAAGGACCGAGGTGTTTTGCTTCTCCTCGCTGTCCTGGCTTTCCCACGTTCCCTGGCTTTGTGACTGTTCCAATGGGATGAGGAAGGAGAAAAAAAACAAATCAAAACTGTCGTCATGGTCACAAGGAGGCAAGTTTTTAAACAACAAAACCAGAAAAGGGCTAAAAAAAGCCCCAAGCAGGCAGCGCAGACCGCCCCGAGCAGCTTTCGATTTGCTGCGTGCCGGGACGGAAAAGCAAGCCCGAGGTTTTAACATGCAAAAGTTTTGAAAGTTCACCTCCTAATAGTGAATATTCAAAACATTAGGAAGGATAAACGCTGGATGTTTTTGATCGAGGGCTGGCTGTTGTTGTTATGAATATTACGGCCACTCTGTGTTCACTGAAGGAAGAGATATCGGGAAACACATTTCTTGCTGAGAGCAGCAAAACAGAAACTGCTAGTTTTTTTGTTGTTTTTTTTTTTTTTTTTTTTTTTTTTTTTGTTTTTGTTTTTTTTTCAAAAAGCAACTCTGGTTTTAGCGCCTTCCCGTCGTACTGAATGTGTTTTGGTGGGGAAACGTGTCCTCTCCCTGTTGGGGTGAGCTCCTGGTCCCCTCAGGACCTGTGCCGGTTTATCCTTGCCCTGGCGATGCCGCAGAGCTGGGCGGGCAGCCCAGACCCCAGTCCCTGCTGCTTTGGACACCCACAAATGCCCCGAGTGGGGCAGGGACGGGGCTGAGACCCCTCTGGGTGCTGCTGAGGGGCTGGGTGCCCATCCCCGTGCTCTCAGGGCCGCTTTGGGGAGGCCTATAGACTGTACCGGTACCCGGGGTAGGAGCCCATCTCTCCCGCATCAGGTCCACATGATGGTGTTTCCACCATGTCTGCGGCTGCACCGTGACCCCCGGCAGCGCCGGCCCATCACATCCCCTTTTCTGCTGGCCTATTTTTAACCGGGGTCTGGTCCCTGCACTGCTCTACAACACGATGTCACCAGCAACCATGTGCTGCCAGTGAATGGCAGGATCAGGGGAAGAGTGAGTGTGGGCAACATGGCCATCGGCTTCTCCTTCATGGAGCTGGGCCAGGATGTGTCAGAGCACACCCTCACCCCAGGGTGGGTGCACAGAGGTGGGAAGCAGGAGCTGAAGGACGCCGGGGAGAGAGTGGGGACAGGTAACATCACTGTGCACCCCCACGGTCACTCACGCACGGGGGCAGGAGGGGCTGGGCCATCCCCAGGGATGAAGGTGGAGATGGGTTGGAGCCCACTGGTCACCTCCATCTGGAGGTGACTGTGAATGCTGACACATGTCACTGTCCCTGCACCCCTCTGTGGGTACCCCAGGGCTGGCATGGTCCTGGGTGGAGCTCAACAGGACCCAGCAGGCACTAATCGGTCTTAATTGCTCTGAGCAGCCCCACCTGCAGACCTGCTGCCCCTGGGCCAGGAGCACTATTTAAGCTCAGTCCCGGGTTTTCAGTCTTTGTTTGAGCTTTGGCAGAGGTAAATCTCTGTTTGGTTCTGTTACCAAGGTGGTCCCTGGATCTGTATTGTAAGAAGCTTGTCTCTAGCTGCATCTTCTGAATAGGCACTAGCTGCATGTTGCAGGTAGGGTGTCTCTGGTCCTGCACCTGGATGGACCCCACACCTTTGCTGTAGCCTTGTCTGTAGTCCTGGCTCTGTCTCCTGTTATTCTTGGCTGGGGTTCCTGGTCCTGGTTCATCTCATCTTGCCTGAGGCTGCCAAGGGACCCTATTATCAGTGTCGTGTTCAAAAGCAGTGGGATGGCCCCATGGTTTTGATGATCATGTGTGTGCTGGGGTCACTCTTGGCTTCTCACTTGTTGCCCATTGTGGAGCAGCCCCATCCCTGGTCTTTCCTGACAGAGGAGGGCAGGAGGCACTGATGGACCATGCACTGAATTCCTGTCCCTGCACCACCAGGCAAAGGCCTGGCTCTTTTGGAGAGCAGTAGGTGCTGCTGGAGGGCTCTGCTGGGGTCCTTTGTCATCTCCCCAGACTTGAGTTGTTGATCTTGAGATCTCTGCTATCAGCCATTCTTCATCAGTTGCTTTATGGCATCACCTTTCTCCTGAGCCTGAGGTAGCTTCAAGGGTCCTTCTAAAAAGTGCTTTGGCTTATCTCCTCTACAAGGAGCATGGCCCCACAGCAGAACCCTGGGTGACCTGGAGGACTGGGGTGCCTGTAGCACCCCATCCCTGTAGCTCTTGTGAAGGCTTCACTGACTTGCAGCTCAGCGAGCTCCTGAGGCACGGTGTCATTTATTTTTTTTGATAGCCTGGATGTATTTGTTTTCTCCCCTTCCAGAGGGAAGCACCCTCTATTTCTAAGGGTGGTCTGTAGCCATGATTTACTCAACTGGCTAAATAGCTGCAGACTGGCCAAGGAGGGAAAGACCATCTCCAGCTTCCAAAGCTCAGGGCCTGAGGATGCATCCCCTTCGTCCTGGGGGGAGTGTGGACATCCCATCCTGGACCTTCATCTAATCTAACTGTGGCTTTGAGTGAAGGCTGTGGGAGATCCAAAACTGAGCCTGGCTTGTCCCTGACCCCTCTTTCTGCAGGGCAGCATGTCCTGGGGGGACATGGAGCCACATGAGTGAGGGACTGGTGAGGGAGAGGCAGAGAGGCACCATGAGGCACTGGTGAGGGAGAGAAGCAGAGCTGCCTGGGGGGCTGTGGTGGCAGCAGGTCCAGATAAGATGAGCGGAGACTGAGCAGCACGTGGCAGTGGAAGTGCAAAACAAGCCGTGACAGAGCAGGGTTTCCAAGGAGGCTGCGCTGTGAGTGGTGTGCACACTGTTCACAACCACGCGATCTTATCGGTGGTGCGTTTCCCTTCCCACCACTGGCTCTCGCCTCCTGCTAATTAAACCTGCTTATTCTGTTTTGTCAGCAAGCTGTGGAGCGCTTGGAGATCCTGCCTGGTGTCTTCTGGGGGGGAAACAATCATGGGCAGGGACCAGGGGGGTCCCAGCAGTGGGATGTGGTGGGACCCATTCTGAGCTGTTCCTGGAGTGGAGGGGGTCACTTATGAGGGTGTTCTGAAGATACACAGGTACCAGAAAACACAGGGAGGTGGGTTCACTTGTCTGGAGTCTTCCCTCTGGTCTGTTGGCTGTATTCGTTGCTCATCACCAGCCTGAGGCTTCCTCCAGCATGTACACGTACTCGTTAAAATGGACAGCTTGGAGATGCGGGGCTCGGGTGGGATGCAGGCCCCTGTCTGCTGCGAGATGGGACTGTCAGACCTGGCGGTAACTCCCCACACCGCAGGACTCCATCTAAGTGGGTCATCTGCACCCTTTGCAGTCAGCGGTGAGAAATAACTGTCTCGGTGATTTGCCTGTGCTGTCTCTGCTCAGGCAGAGATGATGCATAGCCAATGGCATCCATTTCGAGCACTGACACATCTGCACAGTACACATCTGGATGTGCTGATGGAGCTCTCAGAGGAGGTCATCATAAAGCAATGTTTGAAATGGCCACCAAAGGCCCCTGCGCTGCATCTCCCCCAAGGCAGAGGCCCAGAGTAGCTCTCCTGGTGCAGGAACCACAATCACAAATAGAGCAACACGCTGTGAAATGCCAAATGCTGTCTCCACCCCACAGCTGGGAAGCACCAGCAGTGGGACCGGGAGATGCTGCTGCACGCAAGGACAGAGGGAGGCAGGACCTGTCCCCAGCTGCCCAGCAGTGCTCTGGGGTCTGTGCCACCCGCCTTGGTTTTTGGGATCATCAAACCTTGCTCTGCAGTGAGTCAGGCTTTGAGTGGGGCTGGAGAGCAAGGCCAGACAAATGTCCCCAGGGTGGTCTGGTGGCTTCTCCCTTAGCATCGCTAATGCCGCACAGCCTGATGAATGAGGTGATCTATCAAAGGCACAGCAAGGCGGGGAGCAGGCAGAGAGAGGCAGAGCACACGTCTGCCCGCTGTGTGCCTGTGTGTGCTCAGAGATGGCAGTGCCTGCTTTGCCACACCATTAATGCTGCTAACTCCTGTCTCCCCACATCAAATCAACCCCCCCACCTCCTGCTGTGCTCACACCACCCTCCACCTCTTGCCCACGGCAGCCCATGCCCTGGGCATGGTGCAGGCAGGGCCCAGCCTGTGTTTTGGTGTTGATGCAGGCTGAGGTTCTGCTCTCCCAGAGGGAAGGTGTGTGAGCATCCCCAGGCAGAGCTGAGCTGCCCCTTCTTGTGCCCATGGCTCATCAGAGCGGGAGGGAAGGGGGAAAACCCACTGGCTTTCCCGGGAGCTGACTTGCTGTCCCCAAACCCTTCATTCCAGCGGGCTGGGGGGCTCTGAGGGACACCGACCCCGGAGTGCAGAGGGGTGATGTGATGTGGGGGGACAGCCCGACCGCTTCCCACCTCTCCTGTCCGCTGCCGCATCAATAGGCAGCAAACCCCATTCCCGCACCATTGCCATGGAAACCGGCGGAGCCGCCGCTATTGGCGGCCCGGGGGCGCGGCGCGGCCCCCCCCGGGGTGCGGAGCCTGGCTTCATATTGATGACTGGGCAGCGTCTGCGGCGGGGGCTGCCCGGAGCCGCGGTGAGGGGCTGGCGGCTCCCCCGGCCCCGCCGCTGCGTCATCCCGGGCCGGGCGGGCGATGGGGCCGGGGGCGGCGGGGGGCTGAGGGCAGCAGCCTTTGTACGGTGTGCGGGGGGGGCCGAGCCGGCGGATCCAGGCGGGGATGGAGCCTCCCCCGGCGCAGAGATGCTGCTGCTGCCGCCGCCTCCGTCCCCGCCGGGAGGGAGCGCGGCCCGGGCTGCTCCCGCCGCCGCGGCTCTGATGCCTTCGGGGTTTCCGTGGCGGCTCCCGGAGCCAGGGGCAGCCCTCGCCGGCAGCGGCTGAGCCCAGCGCCCTGCCCCAGCCATGGAGCAGCCGGAGCGGGGGGTCCCCGGCGCGGAGCCGGCGGCAGCGGGACACAGCGATACCGTCCCGGCGGCCTCCGCCTGCCCGGACACGGACACGCGTGAAGGCGTGGGGGCTGACGGTGACACGACGAGCCACCAGCTGTCCACGGGGCTGGAGGGGACCGGAGCACCCCAGCCCCAGGAAGAGTCCCCAGGCACCCTCCGCTGTCCCCCTCCAGACCCCCAGCGGGTTCGCTCTGTGCCGGAGCTCATTAGGCCGCTGCGAACGATAGAAGGGCTGGGATGGAACCGAATGGACAGACCTCACCAGGTAAGGCGGCTCCCGGGGGGGTATTGCTGGCAGGCGGGGTGCAGCGGTGCGTGTTGTGGGGAGAAAAGCGTTTGGGGATGTCACCTTGGTACAAGACGGGGGTGGGGAGCAGCTTCACTTCGCGGTGCCTGAGCCACCCACAAAACCTTCCCCATGGGGCTGGGAGCTGCCAGAGCCGCTGCCACACACCCGCATGCGAGAGAAGGAGCTGCTGCCTTTGCTGCCCTTCCATGGGCATTTCCAGCTGTCTCTCCCCTGGCCGGTGCCGGAGCTGGTGGGGGGTCTCACTGGAGCGCTGACAGGGCCAGCACTGGGCAGAGCCCACCTGGTGCAGACACAGCAAAGGCTGAGCTGTCCCTGCGGCATCTCCTCGCTCCAGCAGCATCAGTGGCTCTGCAGGTAGTGACCGGGACAGGATTCACTGCCACCCCCTTCCAGAGCAGCCCCTCTCCACTCGGGGTAGCCTGGGAGGGCTTGGGGCACCTGTGCTCGAGGGGAACCTCATCCCTGCAGACAGCATCAGGGTACCTCAAGGCAATACAATGCCCGTCCCCTTGCAGCATCGCTAAAAACAGCCCAAAAGGCTCCCCCAGAGTCTCATCACCTTGATTCAGGCCACAGAAGTTCATCAGCTCGTCCTGTTTGGGCCAGCTTGCCTTCCCTTCCCATGGGTAAAAACAGCCATGTTCCTGGGATCCCCTGGGGTAGCTCTGCGGTGCTTTTAAAATAGGGGAGGAATAAGCTCTCAGACTGTTCTTCTTGAGGATGGGGGAGAAGGGCTGAGCAGAGCTGCTCGGGGTTTAGCAGGAGGTTTTTGAGCCAAGCCTGCGCTGTGCTCCTGAGCCCGGCTGGGGAGCAGCCTGGACGGGCTTGCAGGAGAAATGGTGTTGCTGGAAACCCATTGAGAGAGAAAATGGTTTTATTCAAAGAGTTTCTTATGGGTATTTTTTGAAGGGTTGTTTGTCATGATGCTTAGGGAACGGCCACATTTAACCACCCAGTCCTCAGTCTGCCTCTGACCACAGCCCCTGGCTGCTCCAGAAGCACCCCAGCCAAAAATGGGGCAGCAGAGTGCGAAGGATTTCTGCTCCCACCCCCCCTTCTCTGTTCCTCCCAAGAGTCAAATCAGTTGTGCCAAACTTACTGTCTTCTGTGCCTTGGGGAGAGCCGGCTGGCAAGGGAGCAGGAAGGCACTGTGTTGTGGTGGGGGAGCGTGGGTGGGAAGGCTGGAGGGGCGGGGGGCAAGTGGCTGGTGCAAAGGGGGTTTGTGGGTGATCCAGCACCCTGGGGGGTGGGCCCGTGCACCCAGCTCGGGCTGACCCCTGCAGTGGGTCCCTCCTGCACCAGCTGTGAGCATGGGTGATGGTGGAGGGGGTGAAGACCCTGCTTGTTTTGGGCACCTGCCATCCAGTTTCCCTTGGACTTTGGGCTGTTTTGAGTGTTTTCCCATGATCCTGGAGGCTCCTGGCTTGGTGGGCAACTAACGTTTCCCTTCCCACTCCCATGGGGCTGTGGCGGCACCATGGTAATATCACCACAGTGCTAGTATACTGGGGCAGTACCATGGTGGTACTTGATGTACTGTGGTAGTGCCGTGATGTTACGTGGTGGTACTGGCAGTATGTTGACCCCCAGAAAGGCTAACTTGTCCTTTTCTGAAAGAAAAATAATCAGCATTTCCTCCTTGAAGTCAATGTCTTCAGTGATGTGAAAGTCTCCCAGCTCAGACCCAGGAGGGAGCTCAGCACTGCTGTCCCTGGCAGAGCAAGTGCTGGTGCTGCTGGGCTGTGGAAGCCGCATCCTCGAACCCGCTTCCTAGGGAGCAAGGTGCTGTGTCACAGCTGGGGACATGGGGACACGGAGCATCTCCAAAAGCGTGGCTCCTCCTGGCCAGGCTGGGACTAGCACTACGGATGCAGCGTGTCCTGCTGCTGGAGCTGGGCTTCCTTTAGGACATCTGTCCTTGGGATGTCAGTGCTGCATTGTGCAAACAGGACAGCTGCCTCAGGGAGTGATCTCCTGGTGTGGGGAAGAGCCTCCTGAGGGCTGATGGCTGACAGAGTTCATTAGAGATGTTGATTTTATGAGGAAGCTCTTGCCCTGCATCCCGGCTTCTGCCACTATTGCTCTGCCATCCCCTCAGGGTCAATCTGTGGGCAGATGTTAAGACTGTCCATAGGTCAAGTTAATCTCAGCTTTCTTGCTCAGGTCTCTCCCGCATGACGAGGGCAAAGAGCTGTTGCCCTTCTCCCATTTGGGGGCTGCCAAGGGACCTCTGGAGTCATGGAGGTGGCTTGGGGGACACTCTTGGAGCCCCCTGCCCCGAGCAGAGCTGGCTTCAGAGCTGGCAGAGGTTGCTCAGCATCTATCCAGGCAAGCGTTGAATATCTCCGAGGGCTGGCATCCCACCACCTCTCTAACCCTGTCCCGAAGCTGCAGCGCTCTCATGGAGAAGAATGTTCTCCATAGGTCTGGTGGGAATTTCCCTTGTTGTGACTCATGCCCATGTTTTCCCATCCGTTTGCTGTGTGTCTGCATCCTGCCGTGCACCGCAGGATCACCCGGCTCCTCTGCAGAGTAACACACAGACGTGTGTCCCACCACGTTACTAATGCTCACTGGGGGCTTGCTCTCATGAACCTTTTCTTGGCCTTGGGCCTTTGAAATCACTCTAGTCTTGCTTTCCAAAATTTCTGCGTGGACACGGGAGGTAAGAAAACAGTTTCCTGCTGAGAATCTGCAGGTACTGCAGGTGTAGGATCCCAGTCATAATAATAAATATCAGAGAAGGAGAAAAACGTCTTCTGTGTAGGACAAATTGGGTTAAAGTGGCACAGATACAGTCTGGCTGGAAATTGGCAAGTTCCCATAATGGTGTCAGATGGATTTTAGAGCACTTCCCACAAGAGTTCAGTTGTCTGCGTCTCTTATGGGATGTTGCTCCGGTGGGATCTGCTTTGGCCCGGTAAACTTGGGATGGTTTGGTTGCTGAAGCGCTGGCTCTCTCCTCGTGCCCTGAATTGGTAGAGGAGAGAAAAGGGGGGTCATTCGCCTTCTGCGTGTTCCCTGCATCCTTCCCTTCCCAGATTGCTCGACCCCCAACCTCCCCAGCTGCACCTACAGAAGGGACGAGCTCCTGTCCCTGCTCGGGCACCCCATGAACCGCCACAGCGAGGGTGCTCAGAGCCGGCTCTCGTGACTGCTCCTCGCTCTCAAGGGGTTGCTTTGGATCTGCATTTCTTCAAAGCCAATCCTCAGCTTCCCTTGAGGGCGTATGGAGCTGAGAATATTAAAAAAACCTGTAAAGCCCAACTGAAGATGCTTAAACCAAGGAGCCCCCCAGTCAGCAGGAATTTAAATACCCACAAAAGAACCTTTTGCTCTCAGTGGGGCTTAATAACACAAAGCACAGACACAGTGAGAATTATAAAATGCTGGTAGAGATCCTCCATGTCAAGTGTTCATGACAAACTGCGTTTAACCGTAAGCTCTGCGCCTTTTGCAGGAATTCACGGCATTTCGAGAGCTTCAAATTTTCTGTTGGCAAAGATGGTAAACTATCCATTTAATGTCTGAGGGTGTGTAGAGCTGTACCCTTGACTAGAAAGGGTAGGTCAGCAGAATAAAAGATGGCAGTAGGGTGGGAAGGTCTTCCTGGGTAGTGAAGCCAGTTCTTGCTGTTACAGACACCATTTCCCGCAATCCCAATTACAAAAAGGATCATACTCCATCTTGCTCAAAATCCAAGTGCATTAATTTCTCTTGTCTTGGCAATGCTCAGCCTCATGCAGATGACTTGGTGCGGTTATCTGCAAGCACTGTGGATGTACGGCCAACCTCGGAGAGCTGCCTGCCGCGGAGAGACAGCGCGACTTCTTTCGTAGGAATGAATGGGAGAAAAGGCAAAGCGAGGTTGTATGAAGGGGACAGTAGCTTTTGTTTCAACTGTCTTTCTAAGTAAGCTCATACTCTCTGTACAAATACATGTCCAAATGGCTTGGCCAGGTCACTTGTGTGGGACGTGGAGGATGAGGGACACTAGCCATTGCCTCCTCACCGTGTCCTTGGCTCCTCTGGACTGGGGGTGACCAACAGGTTTTGGGGTTGGCCATGTTGGGCTGGGCATGACTGCACCGTGATTTTCTGCCTCAGCAGCTTTCTTATTTCACCATCTCTAAATTCTCGGCGAGGGGACACGGCAACATCTTTGTTCCCTTGCTTTGGGCGTCCGGTGGCTGTGTTCTTCCTTCCTGCTGGACGAACACGAGCAGGAACGGCCGTGCCCTGCTGCCCTGCTCCTGCTGCATCCCGGCCATCTGCACAGCGCTTCTGGGAAAACACCCTTTTGGGCAGCAGCTCGTAAGTCTTCTGCTGCTCTTGCTGTTGACATTTCCACGTTGACCACCAAGCAGCACCTCTGGCTCTTGTGAGTGGTGCAAGGGATGACTTTTTCCTCTCCGTCTCTTCGTTACTTGGTAAGCCCATTGGAGATTTGGGGCTTCTCAGAGCAGGACAAAATCCTATACTTTCTCCAAATCAGTTCTTGCTTTACTGAGAGAGGCAATAAACACCTTTCCCGACATGCCAGAGCCTGGACAACTACAACAGGTTTTAAGGCAATGTGACCCAAGCAGAAAAGGTGCTCCTGGCCCGTGGGAAACTGCAAGTAATCTGGAAAACAGGAACAGGTTGGGGAGAACTGTGGAGCAGATATCTGGGCAAAAACCGAGCTGTGCATATAAAACCTGCTGCTCCAGTTGCATGATGTGCCTCCCGAGGTGGAAGAGCACATCTGCCTCCCCACAGCTGGACGTGGAAAGGAATCCGGTCTCTCTGCTCAGTGAAAGCAGGACCAAAGGCTCACACTGTTCTAGGAAGTGTTTCTTTGGATTAGAGTATCTGTTACAAGAAGGATGAGATTTCAGACAGAGAACAGTTGTCCCTGCTCTAGCCGTCAAAATACCAAACCTGCAAAGTGCTAAATATTATCATTCTTCTCCAGGGTTTTTTTTTGGTGTTTACAAAATAGAATTATCGGGTATGTGGCATCCAAAAAGAGTCCAGATGCTCCACAAAGACCTTGGGACTGTCTGGGCCTGAGCCCGCAGTGCTGGGAGCTTTAGGCTGAACGTTGCTCACAGCTAAACAACAAAACCCCCCCAAAATTTCTGTAGGAAGCCAAGACCCATGTTTTAGCTCAAACAACTGGCAACGCACATGAGTACGCAAGAAGCAGGGGTTGCAAAGTCTTTCTGTGTCTGTGCTGACCATGTTAACACATTTACTTCCCACTTCCTCTACGTTTTGCTTCTTTTTTTCTAGTGGAAACACTGTTGGTTGAGCCTGCTGCTCTGCACGTTCAATGGCTTGCTCAGCAGCACCTAGAAAAATCTGCAATGGTGGAAAAAGGTAGCTTGGCTGTCTTGGCACCTGAATTTTACAACTGAACTAGGTTTTGTGGGATATAGCCTGGCTTTCACACATTCCCAACCTGTGCGATGAAACAGAGATGCTGTCGGTGTCCCCTGGCCGTGGTGGGGACAGAGCACAGTCCTGCGGCTGGGACAAATCTTTCTGAAGGGTGATGAGAGAAAGGGGAGAAGCTTGTACACCAGTGTTAAATGCTAGTTGGTAGAACAGGCTTTGTACATGTTTCTCCTCCTCTGAAATGCAGACATCCTTCTGACAAGGTGAGGGATGCCCATGGGTCACCGAGCGACCCAAGGGCAGGAAGGTGACAATGTTGTTGTACTCGGTGATCTCACTTTGCACAGCCCTGCGCTGCAGGTCAAGCTGGATCATACCCCAGCAACCATCAGCCGTGGTTTCTGGCTGTGTACATCTTGGGTGTGCAAAACAAAACTTGTGTTTGACGTGGAGAGAGGTCAGGTCACGGCTGGGGAAAGCCTGTCCGGGGCCACCCGCACCTCGCCAAGCAGAAGCTGGAAGGAGCAATGGGTACAGGGCTCTGTCCCACGCCGGAGAGCAGGACGAGGAGCAAACCTGGGACTGACGGTGCCAGCGGCCGCTCAGCCAGACGAGCAGCTGCACCCCGAGCACCCTGCTCAGGACCTTGTCCCCATGGGTCCGTCCCAGGTCTCTGCAGCACAGGGACTGGCTGGCCTTGGGGGAAAGGAAAAAACAAAAGGGTTTCTCGAAATCCTCCATTCCCCTCAACCGACTGCCCTATTTTATGTCTGGTTGCGAAAGGTGAAGAAACGTGTGCAGTACATCAGGAGCGGTTCAGAGCTGCCTTTCAGCAGCCATGTGGTATTTCAGTGTCATTTTTTTCTCATCTGCTTGCAAAACCTCTTGAGTTTTGGATTTGCTGCTAAATGTGATCAATTGTGGTGCACTGGCCCCGGCTGCAGTGGGTTTTGCAGAGCTGACCCTCTGCATCGCCCTGAGACTTTATTTTGCCCTCACACTCCTTGTCTCAGTTTTGCAGGAACATTGACTTCTCCCTGGCTGGGGAGGCTGGAGAAGCTGAGCTCACCGCAGGGCAGCCGAGCCACAGCTCCTGAGGTGATTTTTCTCCTGGAGTGGCTGAGTTTGTTTTCCCAGGACCAATGATGGTGCTTTCCTAAAAGGCTTTAAAGATACAGAGGACACGAATTTGTGAGATTCCAATTTTAGCTGCTGTCTAATTTTAAACACACTGTGAGGAACGTGTGAAGAGCTGGCAGTGGTCAGAGGGTGCGCAGGAGGGAACGCATGGGGAAAGTGTAAGAAAGAGCAAATCTCTAGTGAACGTTCCCCTGAATATTCTCTTAATATCTTGCGATTTGTGGCTCCAGCACTCCCCATGCTGGAGGCAGTATGTTTGAAGTTAAAAGCCTTGGACGGATTTTTTTCTTCCGTGAGTTTGTTACATGTGGTGATAACAATCAGATAAACGAGGAAATCGCATAAATACGGGCGAGTAGTTGGGCTGGAGGAGGGACGTGCAGCGGGAGCAAGCGCTGACTCATGGAAATGGGAGCTGGCGACGCGCGGGGTGAGGAGCTGCCGGGGAAGTGCCGTCAAACCAATGGAGAACAGAGAAGTTTGTGTCTGAAACCAGGAACCTGGCGCAAAATGAAGGAAGTAGAACAAGTGCTGTGAGACACAGGCTGCCTGTCCAAGGATGGCAGAATAACCGCGACCAGGAGCGTCTCGTACTTCTCCTGTACCTTTAACAAGAATATCCCCGTGCCCCCGCTGGGACGATGCTCGATGCAGCGTGAGCCATCCTGGCTGTGCCGGCAGCGGGTTTTGTGCTCACTCACTGACCGAACAGGAGGGGATGCTATTTTTGTCTTGGTTTTGACACGCAGCGAGGCCACTGCAAAGAGCAGACGATGGAAAATAACTTGGTTCTGTGAGGGAGCCGATTGCCTTGAAACTGGAGGGAAGAAAATTGATTGGCAATGACAGGTTTCATCTCCAAGTGGCAAGGATTGAGAAGTTAAGGAAACTAATTACCACAGTCAGCTGGAATGAACAGCTAAATGGCTTTGACATGGTGGAGCTTGGTGATTTCAAATGAAGATGTGGTGGGGCTAATAATTCCAGGGTAGCAGAGAGCTGGGGTAGTTTCACCTGGGAAATAGGTCTGCAAAGCACCTGCAAAGGGGTTTGGTTTTCAGAGATGGCTTTTGCAAAGCAAACCTGGACCCATATCTGCTGGACACGGGGAAGTCACTGCAGGGACGTTTTGAAAGTAGATGTGTTTTTTACACCCTGAAATTGTATATGTTTTAAAATCAGCCATGAGACCGTCTGTTTCCAAAGGCCACCGGAGACCACCCGCTCATGGGGCCACCTGGTAAATTCCTGTTCCCCGTCTGGCTCCCTGCAGGGGTTTTAAAACAAGGCTGGGCTGAACGTTTGGCACGTTCCCGGGGCTGGCGTGGGGAACCCTGCCGGCTGGTCCGTGCCAGGCCGTGCCGCGAGGCACCGGCAGCCGGAGCCGCATTGCAGAGCAGCCGCTGTCGTCCTCGCCGCCGCTTGATTTACTGTCCCCCAAATGGCTTCCTGCAAGTTTTCCGCAGGACTTTAAAGACAGCGCTGGATGCTGGGTGTTTCAGGGGGATTTTAACTGCGTGACCCATTTAGCAGCCTGGCTGGGCACCTCTCCCTGCAAAAGCTGCTGCAGCTCTCCATTGCTTTTTGAAGTTTTTGAGTGAAAAAGCAGCAGTTTTCTTGCACCTGCCGTGCTGAGGCTTTTCTTTGTTGGCTCATTCATAATGCATCCTGAAGAAACTGTATTTTGTGTTCTACCTGCCAAAAGAGGTGACAGGTGACGATGATTTCCCTCTAACAGGAGGCTTCAAAGCTGTGTGCAGGCTGCACAAGGAGCTGTGGTCTGTTCTCCCCTCAGCATCCCTGCTGCTCTTCTGCCTTGCTCTGGTTTTAGAAAATTTCCCCCAAGGCCAGAGAACATGTCACTTGGGTTAATATTTTAGCAGCTGGGGATGCTCCTGCACCAGGGGACGTGACAGCCCGGAGACCCCCCTGCTGCTCCGCAGTCCCAGCTCTGCCTCGCCTCCTGCCAGCTCCAGCTCCCTGAAAACCTCCCCGACCAAGGGATGCTTTTGGATTGCGGCTCCTGCGGCACTTCTGTGTGTCTTTATCAAGACAAGTCGCTTCAGAGGGAGCCCCTGAGCCTCTTCTCCCCGAGGATTCCCTCAGCTCCCTTTGAAAAGCACTGTCCACGGGGCCATGAGCAAGCCCTGCAGCGAGGCTGCTCCGCACACCACAGGAACCCTGAGGAACGGCGGAGCGGTTAATAAATTAAAAGCTATTTCATTATAGGAAATGAATGTTTAATGAGTGTGGGATGACGTCTAGACGGTCCTTCGGTTCCAGGCTCTACGTGGTCTTGCAGGAGGGTTCAGCTGGCGCAGGCGGCGCTGGCTCAGCACCAGGGGGAAGGTTTGGCAAAGCTTTCCTGGGCAGCGAGGACAGACGTCCTGGCACGGCAGGGACCTCCTGCCTCCACGTTGCCTCGCTGCAGATGTCCCTTGTGCCTGTCCAGGCAGAGCCCCAAGGAGCTGTGGGGATGTGCTGGGAGAGGTTTGGCTGAGCGCCCGGCCTGGCCTGGAGCGCATGGTCACGCTCTGCTGCCCCACAGCAACCTTGCCTGGAGGTCCTGCAGCCCCCCGGGAACTGGGAAGGTCTCTGCATGGTCTAAGAGACAACCCAGCATCATAGGGTCTGGAGTGTGGCACAAAACCTGAGCCGAAGTGGGGACAGCCCCATAGGACGAGTGTGAGTGGCTGTGAGCCTTTGCATCCCACCCCGATCTTCATGTTGTTTTACAGCTACAGAAAGTGGGTTTCAAATACAGAAATTTGGATGTAGGTCCCCGAAAGATCCCGCTGCCATGCTAGAAGTGCTAATTGTACCCCACAGGAAAGCGGTGGCTGCCTGGCAGGGAGAGGCAGGAGCACATCAGCTCCTCCGCAGAAGCTCCCGAGGTCCCGTCCCAAGGCAGAGCTCGCTGGCTGGGTTTGCTCAGCCTGTCTCAGTGCAAGCCAGCACAGACAAGCAGCTCGAGGCCTCTTGTCAGCGTCAAGAAGATGGAAATAATGTATTTTGACTCCATCCCAGGGGCTGTCTGCTTGGCTCTGGGGATGGTGGCAGTGAACCAGCCCAAGGCGCTGCCACGCATGGCAAAGGAGGTGCTGGTGGGATCCTCCCACCATGCACCCCCCCTGCTGTGTCCCCCCACACCAGCACCCCCCTGCTGTGTCCCCCACCAGCACCCACAGCCTCCCCCACATGGGTGTCCCACCCAAGGACGTGCTTTGCTGTTCTGGAGCTGGCAATAGGGAAATCATCTCGGGGCATCTCACTGTCCCTAAAGCAGCAGGGATGGGACCGATGCCCCGGGATCTGGTACTGGGTGTCTGGCCCAGAGCGCTGCTCCGGACAGGGCGCTCAGCTCCCAGGGGAGCTTCTTGGCTCCCCCAGGCCACTGAATTTGGGAAGCTCCTGGTTCCTGGGCCTGGCCTGACCCCACTTGGAGCAGCCCTGAGCCGCTGGAGAGCAGGAGAGGACACCCAGATGCACGGGGGCTGCTGCAGTAACTGTGCTGTGTGCCATGGGGAGGAAAAAAAAAGGAATAGAAGCAAACAAATATATTTTTTCTTTCTCGCAAGTGGAAAGCAGTGCACTCTTTTTCCATGGGGCATTTCACTCCAGCTTTCTCAAACCCTGGGACTTCTGCAAGGGGGACACCTGCAAACCACTCTGCCACAGGCCTGTCAGCTTGTGGCACCTCATGTCCCCTCTTGGTGGCTTAGAGGGCTGGTGGGACCCGGGGACACTGTGTGAGGCCAGCAGGGAGGACTAGCTGGTAATTTCTGGTTTTCAGTCTATTTGAGTCGTGTTTTCCCTCCTTACCCTGCCAGGGCATTTCCATGTAGGTGTGAGAGGCTGGGAGAGCCTGGTGCAGGCAGCCACACTGGGGGATTCAATGGGGTGGCCTTTGTGGCTCTGGCCTCCTGCCCTTTTGCTCCAATGGCCACAAATGAGAAGCCAAATTATAGTAATGATCAAAAGTGTAATGAGTTTTAGCCAGTTTCAGGCTTCCCCACAGTCTGAGTGCTGTGAGCCGCCTGTTTGACTTCTTGCAACTGAGAAAGCTTGGGCAGAATTTATTTGGTAGCCAAGGGACATTACATTTACAGCCTTGACTTGCAAACTGCATTTATAAGAAAGCCAAGGGACATTCCACTTGTAGCCCTGGCTTGCAAACTGCAGAAGCCGAGCTGTGCAGCAGGAAGGTCACGGTTGTTCAGCAGCACCAGCAAAGACTTGCTGGGTGCTGGGAGCGGGTCCCGGCTGCTGGGAAAACATCTGGCCCGCTCTTGCCGAGATGTGCGGCTCGTTGCTGCCATATGGCAGCTGTGAAGCAATCACTTGGCTACGCGCTTTGCTAACACACAAAAATACTTCATGGGAGCCTGCTTCGGCAGCGAGCCTGCGGCGAGCGGCGCTGAGCAGGAAGCTGTAACCACAAAGCTATATATACAGCTCCCGGCAGAGCTGCTGCTGCGTTTGATGTGACAAAATTAAGGTGGTGTTTTGCAAAGAAATCCGGCATGCTGCCTTCTCACAGAGCTGAGGCCGACACAGAGAGGGCAGAGCCTGGGATGTGGCTCCTGGGCCGAACTGGGGAACTGGCATGGGGGGTGGACGAGGAGCTCTCATTTCTGAAAGCCACGTGGTCCCTGAGCTGTGGGGAGCAGCGCACGTGTCTGGGCTGTCCCAGCTTGTGCTCTTGCTGGCTCTTGAGCTGGTTTAGATGGTACCGTGGCAAAATGCAAGTGCTTGATGATGACATGGGGTCTGGGCAAGTTGAAAACATCCTTAAAGCTATGAGACGGTAGCTGTCAGCCACAGGTGATGTAGCCCAGCCCTGAAGGCCACTTGTCCCCCAAAGGACACACAGCCCCTCACATCCTCCCGAAATGAGCCTCCACATTCCACTCTGGCCCTTCGCTGCAGCACCCGGTCCTGCCAGGCTGGGCTTCCGCAGGGGTGTGCAGCTTGGTCCATCTTCCCTCGGCCCTGCTTTGCCTCTCCCGCACTGTTTTGCAGAGCGAGGCTGACTACGGCTTCCTCGTGAGCCAGAACACGAAGCTCCTGAGCGCGCTGGAGGACCTGCGGCACCGCTGCTCCAGCCTGGCCGAGGAGAACAACTTGCTGGTGAGCAGAGGACGCAGCTGCATCCTGCACCCTGGCCGGGGGCTGGTCTGGCTGCCCGCTCGGGCTTTGTGGGGAGGGAGACCCGGACGGGGTGAGGTGTTGCCTGCTGCCAACTCCCAGGGTTGCTGGCACATGGGATCGTAGCAGGGCCATGGGGAAAGAGGGTCTGGCTGCTTTGGGTCCCCTGGCTCTAGCAGGACCCCTTCCTCGTGATGCTGAGCACAGTTGGGACCCTCTGCTCCCTCTCTGCCACGTTTCTCTGGTGCTCCTTGCTCACTGGAAGCCACAAGAGGCTTTAAGGCAGCTGCCCAGGAGAGCTGGCAGAGAGAAGGGCAGCGGTGAGCTGATGGCAGGGGAGGGGAGGGGAAGTCGCTCTCATTTCCTCTTTAACTGGAAAAGCAGAAGCACTGATTCACTCGGCCCTGATGCTGGGTGATGGTGCAGCACTGCCCCCTGCTCCCCCAGGACCTCAGCACCCCCCCAGCACCCAAAACCCACCAGGCTGCTACAGCCTGGGCTGCCCATTCTGTCCCCTTCCCATGTTGGGCAGGGACCCCCGGGGAATACGAAGAGGGGACGTTCCCCTCCTGCATCCTCCCTGGAGAGCATCAGCCCTCATGCAGCCCCATGGCATGGGGACGTGGCCACCATGGGCCCCTCAAAATCTGTTTGCTTCGCATCTCAGATCTAGAGAACCAAATTCAAAACACATATTTTAGATCATTTTCTTATGCTAAAAGCATAAATCCAGTATGACGTGCATGCTGGGGCAGGGGGGTCACCTCTTCTCAGTCATCTGGATTTTGGCAGAGCACTATTGTGTAAGCTCTCACAAAATCTTACTCCCAAAACCCAGCCTTGGTCTGCTGGATGAAGCAGAGAACAGCAGGTGCTCGTGGTGACATCTCACAGGGGCAGGGAGGAAAATAATTGGAAGGATCAGCTGACTTGACATTTTTGCTGATGTGAAAAGACAGCACAACACATCTGGATACAACCTTGGGAGAACGAGCCATCGGCAAGTGGCGGCTTATTGAAACGGACAGATAACAAATAAAAGGGGATTAAGAGCTAACAGAATCAATAGGAAGAAAAAGGAAATTTGCTTTGCAAACACAATAAAATCCTTTGCTGCTTTCTCGCTGTCCCCCCCAACTCATGCTTCAGTGTCATGAGAAAAAGGACGATGGCAAAGCTTTCAGCAGTGGCGCAGCACAAATACTCAGCAATGTGTTGAGTCCTATAACCCTGGGGAAATAAACTGGGAAGACTTTGGAAGAGAAAGGCCAAAGGGTGAGCGGGAAGGACAGACTGGTGCTGGAAACGCACCAGGACCCAGCCGGCAAGGGTGTTGTGGATGGAGAGGGACCAGGTGGGATGGCCCGGGGTAGGGTGAGGGGCATCTCATGGGAGCAAGGGTGACATTAACAAAAATACCAGGATAAACACAGGTTTCAGGGACTGCAGAGGCAACAAGAGCAGACATTGGTGTTTAATGGTTGGCACAGTGGTAGGAGAACAGGTCAAGCCCTGGCTGGGGAAAGCCCTGTGGGCACTGAACGGGTCGGCCAGGGCTTGGGACGGACCTTGTGTGCTCCAGCACCCCCGACATGCAGCTTTGAGCTGAGCGGGGGCTTCAGCTTGACCCTCTCCTTCTGTTATCCAGCGCAGGAGCTGTTTCCCCCAGACAGAGGAGAAGGTGAAGCACCTGAAGAGGAAGAACGCGGAGCTGGCGGTGATCGCCAAGCGCCTGGAGGAGAGAGCGCGGAAACTCCAGGAGGCGAACCTCAAAGTGGTGAGTGCTGCTGGGAGCTGGGCTGGAGAGCATCACCAGGACGTCTCCCTTGCTACTTCTATTGAGCTAGAAAGGCCTTTTCTTTCAATTTTTCTTAAACCTACAGCAAACACGCTTTGCACATCAGCAGCAGGGCAAGAATCATGAAACCCAGCCATCAGCAGATCCTTCTGCTCTTGCCTGGGGACCTGGCTATGAGCAATGGATGGAGTCACCGTCCCTGGAGGGGTTTAACACATGTGTAGATGAGGTTCTTAGGGACACGGTTTAGTGCTAGATTTAGATTATGGTTGGACTCGATCTTAATAGTCTCTTTGAACCAAAATGATTCTATGATTCTATTCTATGATTCTAATTTCCTCCTGCTTGGTTTTTCACTGGAAACATGCTGCCCTACCTTAAGGTGTTAGTTTAAGGCTCAGCTTTCCCTGGGCAAGACGTGAAAGTAATTCATCTGACTTCACTGAAAAGAAACAGGAAGTATTTGAAGAAGAAAAGGAGTGTGGTAAAGAAAAACAGGAAGGGGTGAGAGACACTGCTCAGCCCCATCCACACCTTGCTTGCCTTTGCTGTGCAAGCTGCATGGGTTTTGCTTTCTCCAGCCCATCAGCAGTTTGTTGCAAACCCTTTAGTATCTGTCAGGGTGCAGGACTCGTAGGAGATGGTTGTAGGATGGGGGATCTTCGAGACAAGCATTTGTATGAACTTCTTAAAGGTCAGTTGCAGCAGAGTAAGGGAAAACTTTCCTTCTGTTGGAAGGAACCCAGGGATTGTGATGGGGAATTCACAGAATCACAGAATCACAGAATCACAGAATCGACTGGGTTGGAAAAGACCTCAGAGATCATCCAGTCCAACCCTTGGTCCAACTCTAGTCCGTTTACTAGATCATGGCACTGAGTGCCATGTCCAATCTCAGTTTAAAAACCTCCAGGGACGGCGAGTCCACTACCTCCCTGGGCAGCCATTCCAATGCCTGACCACTCTCTCTGTAAAGAATTGCTTTCTAATATCCAGCCTAAATTTCCCCTGGTAGAGTTTAAGCCCATTAGGATAGAAAGGAGGAAGCGAAAGCTTTGCTGAAGAGCAGGAAGGGGTTTTCCTGGCACTGCCCACCCTCTCTGTCCCCCGGCACCGCTCTGTCCGTCTGTCATGGGGTTTTGGTACTTGCAGGGCAACAGCTGCTGCCATATGGACTGTCAGACACCATGTTAAGAGAAATCTTTTGATATACATCCAACAACTATGCAGACCCTTCAGCAACGATACAAATGCTGTTTTATTTTTTCCTCAGTGAAATTTTGGGGTGGTGACAGTTGAAGACCTGTGTAAGCCCTGGGAGAACCGACATGCTGGGCTCCTAAGCTGGTCCAGGTCTCCCAACAGCAGAAGGTGCCCAGGGGCGGAGGCTCATGCAGGGGGCAGATGAAGCTGAACTGCTTCTCCTGCTGAACATCTCCCAGTCCTCCCTGCTGGCCCTTGCTGGGCTCTCTCTTGCCTCCCCCTTTGCCTGTATCTTCCACCTATCCATGCTGAAGCCCTCTTTGCTGCTGCCTGGAAACCCACAGAATCATTGAGTCACAGGATAGTTTGGGTTGGAAGGGACCTTCAAAGGTCATCATGTCCAACCTCCCTGTGGTGGGCAGGGATATCTTCAACTAGAAGCTCCATTTCTCTTCCTTGGTTGGCCACCTCCATCTTTGCATCCATGCTTACCTTTCCTGCCATCGTCCTCTTCTCTGCTGCCTTCTCCCACCTTTCTGCCTTCATCCTGTTTTTCTCCTCTCTCCACGCACTGCTGCCCTGCCTGCAGCCCCTGTGCTGACTCCACCCATTGGCCTCATCTGCTGAGCACCTTCTCCTTCCCACCTCTTCTCCCATCCACTTCTCCATCCAGCCCTTCCTCTTTCACAGAATCACAGAATCCTTTTAGTTGGAGGAGACCCTCAAGCTCATCGAGTCCAGCCATAACCCACCCCTGGCACTGCCCCATGTCCTGAGAACCTCATCTCCATCTGTCCAGCCCTCCAGGGATGGTGACTCCAGCACTGCCCTGGGCAGCCTGTTCCAATGCCCCACAGCCCTTTGGGGAAGAAATTGTTCCCCACATCCAACCTCACCCTCCCCTGGCGCAACTTGAGGCCGTTTCCTCTGCTCCTGGCGCTTGTTCCTGGGGAGCAGAGCCCAACCCCCCCTGGCTCCAAGCTCCTTTCAGGCAGTTCAGAGATCAGGTCTCCCTTCAGCCTCCTTTTTTTTTCCTCTCACTTTTCTGTACATCTGTCATGCTCCTCTGTCTGTCTGTCCTTTGGAGCTGTTGGGGTGATGGTTAATGAACACCAATTCATATGTCTTTCTCCCTTGCAGGTAACTGCTCCGGTGCCTCTGAAGGGCCCCAGCCTGGAGCTGTGTAAAAAAGCATTTGCCCGCCAGCGTGCCAAGGACCTGACCGAGCAAGCCAGTGCTCTCCTGGCGAAAGACAAGCAGATTGAAGCTCTGCAGCAGGAGTGCCGGGAGCTGCAGGCTAAACTCAGTGCAGGGAAGGTGAGACTCTTTCTTGGACATCACTCAGTGGCTGGGGACAAGTGACCACAGTGATGGGAACCAGGCTCCAGGGCAGTCAGTCCCAAGTGCAGACTGAAAACAGAGGGCATTTGGTGTGGGAGCTGTCTGGGGGACATTGGGTGAGTGTGTGGCAGAGTCGGTGTCCAGGCCCCTCCAGCACAGGTGGTTGGGGGACACCCTGGTTGTCCCTCTGTGAATTCAGGGGGCTGAGCTGCCATTTGCAGCAGCGACTAAGACTCACCACTGGAAATCCCCGAGAAGCCACAAATACAGGATGACTTTTCACAGTGCTGAGCTTCAAGAAAGATGCAGAAGCAGGATCTCCTTTTAAAGTGTTTCTTTAAAAAGTAAACCAGCTAAGCGTGTTCTCAAGAAGCAGTCTATCCCAAGCTGCAGCTTTCTGAGTGCTCACAGCCACCGTGCTGGTGATGACTTGTGATCCTTGTGTGCCTGGGACTGAGGGTACAAATCGTTAGACAGGGGTGGGTGTTCATGAAACCATCTAAATGCTGGTGCCTGCACCCAGGCTGGTGACCTGTGTTCCCCTCAGCACCAGCACAGAACTTGCCATTATCCATGATGGGATAAAAGGGATAATTCAGCTCATCCCGAGACAGTTGTCTAAAAGTGGTGGGATGCGTCGCTCCTTCAAAGCACTGCTTATTCACACTGAGGCTGACAGGACCAGACACCTGAGGCCAGGTGAAAGGACTCCCACTCAAGGTGACTAAAGCAACCTGTTCCAGGCAAATCAGGTACATCTTTTGGTCATGAGCTGGATGCTTTCAGTTTAGGTCAGTTGATAAACTCTCATGAGAAGCTTAGTAATGCTTGGGCTTGCTCTGTATTCCCTGTTTCGCTAATGCAGATGTGGCCAAGTGCAACCTCATGTTCCTGCGTCCAGCTGAGCTGAATGAATACTCACATTTCTACCTACCCTACTTACATGATATTTAGGTGACAAATACTTCCTCGCTGAAAGCAGCTTTATTTTTGGCTTGTCACATGTTCATTTTAACTATGGGTTTGAAGGTAGACTCTCAGTCTTTCCCTATCGCAGATCTCGCCAAGACAAGAACAATCGGGTGTTTGCTGTTTGTACGGAGCTGCCCCACTGATCCCTTCTGACATTAAATCACAGGAGATTATCCAGGTCTGACTGTGCTCCATGGTGTCACCAAGAAGAGATTCCCTTCCTGTCCCCTTGATTTCTCACTGCAAACCCCACAGAAGTGGAACAGACCCCTTCCAGAGCAGCCTGATTTTCCTGGCAGAGTGTGCTGGGCAACCTGAATCTGCCAGGGACAGGGGAGTGACAAATTGTTGAGGAATGTGACAAAGGCGGGTGAGCAAGACTCACTGCTGGCCGGGGAAACACACATGGGTGCAGTCCTCAGGAATTCGGCTGCTGCTTTCCTAGGGCATGGGTGACCACGCTGGCTCGGAGGTGAGAATGCGTTGCTGCCGAGGCACCAGTAACTGGGAGCATCGATACAGGAGCAGGGAATCCTCAGAGAAGAGAGGAAATCATTCTGCCTGATCTTGGTTTTCCCATTTCTCTTCCAAGCAAGCTGCTCATTAAATTTTAATTGCCAGCTAGTTAAAATTCAAAATTGACCTAATCTGTCTGCAGCATGCAAAATGCATTATGCCAATGAAGGGGTTTATATGCAGAGATATTATGTGCAGGCTCAGAGTTTGTAACCAAATCAATTTTAATGCAGGGCATTTAAATCAGCACACATATTTCAGTAGCTACGAAATGGATCTAATTAGTTCCTTTCCAGCGGCAGGACGGACACCCTGCACGCTGGGCTGCGAAACCACTGCCCTTGTTTCGCAAAGTCAAGGCTCTTAGGATAGGATAAAATGATTTCCTGCGATCGTACTCTGGTGATGGGCTTCCAACCTAAGCCCAGCTCCAGCTAAAACCAGGCGGCAATTTCTTGGATTCTTGGAAGCGGGGGATTGCGGGGAACAGCCAGGCAGCTGCAGGAGACGTGTAGAACAGAAACCGTGAGTGGAGGACTGAGCTTTTTCTCTGTTCCCTTGTTCCCCCAGGCTTCACAGCCTGTCTGTTGGGAATAGCTGCCTTCTTTTTTTGGTGGGGGAAGGGAGATTTTATACAGTGTCACAGCTGATTTTCTTTAAAGAACCACAATCCTGATAGCCTGAGCATGAGGCTGGCACAGAGGAGGCCCAGCTGCTCACGTCTTGAATCTGTAATCAGTTCCCGCTAATGCTGCCTCAGTTTCCCCCTTGTAGCGTGAGAGTAACCATGGTTTTCTACACAAATTGTATTTATAAATCCCAAACTATTTTTAGGGTGAATAAGAAGTGAACAGGGAAGCAGATTAAATCTGTCCTGGAGACGAAGCATGCATTGAATTCACTGGCTTAGGAGCTTTCCAGGGGAATGAGCAATGTCTCCTCCAGCAGCGTGTTTGCAAAGACAGGTTTTTATAACCAGCTTTTGTACGTGTGTACGGACACGCAGGTACGTGCTTCTTCAGCTTCCTGAAATCTGAAAAACCTTTGAAGAATTAAACAAGCTGGTGACATATTCTCAACATTTTTGTGAGAGTAAAATTGCGCTGGTTTCCTTGAAAAGCTGCTGGTTTTGGGTCTGGGGTGGGTGGGCGTGACCCGTTGTGCTAAAGATAGGGGCCGACTCACCCACACTGTCTCTGAAGAGGTTAGAAATCAAGAATGTTTGAAAACCAAACATTATCCTGAGTGGGAACTGAATTAAGTCCCAGATGTTCTTCATCCTTTACAGCATTTAAAGCCCTATCCAGCGTTAGGGCTGCGGAGGGTGCCAGCACCCACACCAGGCAGGCAAACCAGCCAAGGCTCTTGTTTGGCTGGGAAATGAGATGGTCTTATCCTGCCACGCTCTCTGCTGGCAGGCGCTGAGAGAGCACACACTGTGGGTGACCCTGGGATAGTCAGAAGCATCACAGGCTAGTTTTTATCTGCGGGAGGAATAGCATATTGGCAGAAGGGATGCAAAGTGTCAGCTTTTGATGCTTTGGAGACACAAGAAGGAATCCTTGTGTGCCACATTACCTGGTTTTCACCAGTGTCTCTTCAGTAAGGCTTCTGGAGTTTGCATGTTCAATCACTACCCCGAGTTGTTCCACCTTTTAGAGCCTGTCAGCGACACAATGTTTGCGTTTCCCGCAGGACGACCCTCGCTGCCTGAACGTCATCGAGTTCGATCGCCTGCTGCGGGAATCCCAGCGAGAGGTGCTGCGGCTGCAGAGGCAGATCGCGCTGAAGAATTTCAAGGAGTCTCTACGTTCCTCTAAGAGCAGCTCAGGCGGCTCTTTGCCAAGCGCTGCCGCACGCTTGGGACCGCTCGGACTGACGCTGAATACCTGCACCAAAGGGTCACCGCTACCCAAGGAGGCTCGTTTGGGGGACCCCGCGCTGGGAGGGGAAGGACGCAGGGAGGTGAGATGAGCGCGTCAGTGCCCTGGAAGTTGTGCTGTTTAATGAGTCAATTAATTACTGTTCTTAGGAAACTTCTTGGGAGCATGTGCGCACTGTGGTTTGCATCCCCTGCAAACAGGTGATGGGCTGTTTCTGAAATGACTGAGTAAAGCACCGTGTCCCACAGTGTGAGGGGGGACACGGTCTAGGAAATCAGGCAACCCCTCGTTCTGCCCTCATTTGCTGAAAACAGACGGTTTGGTGTTTACAGACGTTCGCATGTTGGCTCCTTGTAGGTGAGCGATGGGCACAGCATCCTAATGCTGCTGCTTTTCATGTTCGCTTACCTCCTTTAACTAAAATATTCCTCTTAAGCCTACAAACTCAAGCAGCTCTGGCTTGATGCCTTGAGGTTCGTGTTTCCCAACAAAAAAGGGCTGTAGAACATGACAGATGTGCGTTCAGGTGCAGCCGGGACGATCAGAGTGCTGCAGATTCCTGAGCACCAGGGCTGGGATGCTCTTCTGCATCTGAACCTCTGCGTTGCGTTTGCAGGAGAAAATAGCGGCGGGGGAAGAAAGAAGTGAGAGCACTTGTGGGCTGCCCGGGTAGTGTCCAAGCTCTGAAGGCTGCCACTTGGTGCTGTGACAGTGCCTGCCCTTCCCCAGACCCACACCGGCAATCCCTGACGGGTACGGTGCGGGGAGACCCGCTGCTCTGTGACCGCCGGGCCGCCCCCGGCTCCGCGCAGGGCGAACCCCGAGGGCCGCGCAGAGGAGCCGGGCCGGGCCCGGCCGCCCCCCGGCCGCAGTGGTACAGCCCGGCTGATCCGGGCCGCCCCAGGGCGCCGCCTCCCGCTGGCGGCCGCGCAGCCGGCAGGTAAGGCCGGGCCCTCCCGCGGGCCCCTCGCCGGGCCGGGCCTGGGGCGGCGGCGGGGCCGCGTCCGTCGGGGAGCGGGGCGGACGGGCCCGAGGCCCGCGGGCAGCGCCTCTCCCGCGGCGGGGCCGAGCCGCTCCCCGGCCAGGCCCGCCGGGGCCTCCACTGCCCGCGGGGTTGGGCAGCGGGGCTTCCCCTCAGCGCCGCAATCCTCCACAAGGGAGGACGAAGCCACCGAGGAAAGGCCGGGGGGCTCAGCCCGCCGTGGGGAGCGGGGTCTGGGCCAGTCCCGGTGGGCGCTTCGGCGGGGCGCCCCGGGGCCGGGCCGGGGTGAGGGGCCGGAGAGGCCTCGGGGCCGCCCGCGGGGGGTGCGGGAGGCGGGGCCGCGCCGCCCGGTGCCCCCGGCTCCGGCGGGTCGTGGGTTCCCGCGGCCGGGGCCGGCACCGCGGGGGCCGCTGGCGCCGGGTGGGTTTGTCTCGGGTGGGTTCGCCCCGTTTCTTTGCGAAGTTCTCAGTGCCCGCGTCTCCCGGGGCAGAATTTCACATCTGTGGGTTGTGAGAGGACTCGTCTTCCTTCCCAACTCCCGCCGGCTGCTCTCATTTGTTGCTCCCCACCTCTCAAGGAAGATGTAAGGAGTATTCATTCCTTGTTCATCTTTTCCGAGTCACTTGTGAGTTTATAGGCCCCACTTCTTCAGCTGCTTTTTGTTGTTGTTGTTTCTTTTTAGCCACTTCCATTATTCAGTGTGACTCATCTTTGCCTCCTTCCTTTGCGCATGTTCTCTTGTTTTTTTGTGTTGGGGGAAGCAGCGCTGCACACAGTACCCCAGACACTATGTCATTGATTTACATGGTGGAATAATGAAGCTGCATCTCCGTTTCCCCGATAGATCTCTTTGCCTTTTTGGATGAGCATTGGGTTCTATTACACCATTATTTGTCTGACAGCCCTCTGTAATCTCTCAGTGTCATGAGGCCCTTTTCACCATTTGTCTCTTTCCTACCTCAGTACTCGGAGAGCACGGTTCCCGCTGCCCCTCTGAGCCCTCTCATTTTTACCAGCTATTTACCCAGAGGAGGTCTTCACCCTCATCCCGTGCTGGGTCAGTGTCTGCAGAAGCTCAGAGCACCATAGCTGGATGTGTTGAGAGCACCAACAGAACCTGCTGGATCTCACCCACCCGTTTGCTTGCTAATCCTTTAGAAAAACTCTTTGTAGCTCTGTGAGTGTGGGGTTTTTTCCCAATATGTGTTTGTTTGGTTTTGTTTTTAAGTATCTGCCTAACCTTTGTTGCAGTTTCTATCAGTTAGCCTGGAACACGTGTCAGATGGACTAGTCTGTGTTTCCCCAGGTTTCTACTTGGAATACTCTTAAAACTTGACATTTGCCACCTTCCAGTTATTTCGTATGAGGCTGCTGTCGGGGGAGTGACACCTGTCACATCTCAGTTCAGTTACTGCTGAAGTGAGAGATTTGGTTTATGCCACAGGGGGTTTTTTGAACCTTTGAGTGAATATTGTGTAATTTGGATGATTCAGTACTGTTTATTTTGTTGGCTTTTACAGTCGTTCTTTTAGACTGTTCAGTTTGAGAGAGATGCTCAGCTCTGTTCTTCACAGTTTGAGGTTTCTGTCCTTCTGACCCCTCGCCCCCAGATTCCTCCATGGTGATGAGGGATGCACAGACCTTCTTTTTCCCCCCTCTCCTCTTCCTTTGTCTTCTTTGGACAGCCCTTCCATACCTTGATTTTCAACTGACCCTGCAGATTCTGCACACAAGAACATATATTATGGTCTTTCTCATAGGTGCTCTTTATTTCTGTGATTCAGGAGAGTGCGTCCTCATTGTCAAAAGATTTTTCTGGCTGATAAATAGCGACTAAGTCCAACAGCAGTAGTGAAGGGGGAGCACAGAGGCTGTTGCTGTTCTGTTCACATAAACCTGTGATGCAGAACAGCCCGGGCTCAACGGGCTGAGTTTGCGCAGGCGCAGCGGTGCTGTGGTGAGGGGGAAGTCAGCGCTCAGGGCAATAATCACAATTATCGTCATTAAAAGAAATTACTGTGCTCTTCTGTCCTGCTGTCCGGCGCAGTGCGTCAGTGCAGTATTCCCCGGCTCTCCGAGAACTTCCTCAGAGTATAACAATCAAGCTTTTCGTCTGAGTGTCCTTGGAAAATCCCATTTCTCTGTTCTCCTTCTGATTTCTCTCCTTCTTTATTTAGAGTTTTGGGTTGATGCTTATCTCTATAATGGTAAACTATAATTTAGCAGGGACTTTTTAAACAACCTCCTGTTTCCCACTTCTCGGTCCCGCTGCCCCTTCAGTTGTGTCAGTGCAGCTCCCGTTCCGCAGTGGGATGTGATGGATCTGAGTTAAAAACAACCTGGCAAACCCAGCCTTCCTCCCGCCATGTCCTGAAACCTGCATCAGTTTTTCGGTCCAGCTCTGCCTGAGGCAGCACAGAGCTGCTGTGGTACAGCGGAGGGGATGGGCCGTGGTGAGGTGGAAAACGCTTTAGCGCTTCTTTTGGGGCAGGATTGCGATGATGCTTTCAGGGTGTCAAGGGCAGAGCTTTCTAGAAAGTCCACAGCGTTTTAATTTATGTCATGCTTTAAACTTTCTGGTTATTTGCTAAAGCACAAGTGCTTCTGAGCCTGCTGTCTGTTTGACTTCAGCGGACACAGCCTGAGCATCCTGCTCTCTCGGCAGGGTCTGGAGCATCTTTGTGATGAGGAGACACTGAGAGAGCTGGGGCTGTTGAGCTGGAGAAGAGAAGCTGAGAGGGATCTGATCCATGGATCAATAGCTCAGGGTGGGTGTCAGAGGATGGACCAGACTCTGTTCAGTGGTGCCCAACGCCAGGGTGAGGGGCAACGGGCACAGACTGAAACACAGGAGGCTCCATGTGAACATGAGCAGAAACTTGTTTGCTGGGAGGTGCCAGAGCCTGGCCCAGGCTGCCCAGAGCGGGTGTGGAGTCTCCTTCTCTGAGACATTCCAACCGCCTGGAGCCACCTGTGTGATCTGCTCTGTGACCCTGCGTGAGCAGGGCTGGGCTGGGGATCTGCAGAGCTCCTGCAGCCCAGCCGGCCTGGGATTCGGTGATTCTGTCTCTGCCAAGGTCGGTGCTCAGCACGGGTAGTGCTGGGTTGGGAAAGCAGCTGGTTTACGGTGATTTTTAACTGTCTGGTTGAACAGATTCCTTGCATCTGGCTCATTCACCAAGCGGCTCCCGGTCCCTGCTGTGGATGCGGGGCACAGCTCCAGGTCCCAGCCCTCTTCGCGATGTGTGCCAGTCTCGTTTATCACTTGTTTAATATGGTGATGAGTCAGTTTTGCAGAAAAATAACAGTATATGAGCATGTGGCTGGGGACATGTCTTTGTTTGTGGGTGGAAATTAGGTCCATGTGGGCAAATTCAAAATTTTGTAGTTTTTCTAAATTGTCTGTAATTAGCAATGTCATGGTTTTGTTTAGCTTTTTGCTGGGAAATGATCACAAACAAGCAGATTTGTTGTCTTGCACATCTGTTTGCAGGAGAGCATGACTTGTGAAGCACAGTGCAGTGGGTATCTGACCTCAGCTGGTATCCACTTGCATTCCTTGGGACCTCATGTTATTAAATTTGACTAAAATGCAATGGCTTCGGTTTGCAAAGAAGCATAATTTTAGGGGGGAGATGTGAAATACAGATTTGAAACTTTCTCGGGTGGACTAAAAAAACGTCTCAGAAGCATTTACACGTGGATATTCCAGAGCTAAACACCAGTTTCACTGCACATCTGAAAGCTCCCAAGGGCTGGGGCTCCTCAGGTGCTGTGGGTTGGGTGGAGGATCTTGAGATTTCCAGGCACCCACATGAACCGCGCTGCAGGACGCTGGGTGCAGGATTGTGTTTGGAGCAGAAAATCGGAAAGTCTTGGGAAGCCTGCCATTGAGTTCGCTCTCTTAGGGTGTCCTGGCTTCCAGCAGTGGAGCCACGAACATAGATATAGTTAAAACCAGCGTTTCAAGCCTAAAACAGGTAAAAGAAATGTTGTTTTAGGTGCCTCGACACTGTCCCGGTGGCTGATTCGGTGGCGTAGATCCCTCAGCGCTGTGGGTGTTCCCAGTGAAATGAGAAATTCTGCTGCTGATGAGAGAGGCCGACTGAAAGGAAAGAGCTGTCAGGGATTACTCTAGGCAGACAAGGCAAGGTCAAATATCAGTCGAGAGTGAAAACTGAGAGGATCAAGGGTGTGTTTGTCTGGAGCTCAAATTGAAAGGGTGTTTGTTAGAAACTTGTGAACAAACGTACAGAAAAGTGTCTCCTTTCATCTGCTTTGGTGGTGGCTCGTGAACCAGAGCACGTCTGCTGCCATCTCAGTCCTTCTCAGCTACCGGCTGGGGTGGGATGCTCCATTTCTTGCTATTTTTTGTCTGCAGTTTCCTGCCTTTAGGTTCTGAGATTGTTACTGCTTTCTGCTGTTGTGTTTGTTGTGCTTTCTGAGGTTGTGTTCTCCCTTCTGCCCATCTTCCATCTTTTGATTGCTTTGGAGAGGTCCCTGAAAGGTGTTGCTGACGCCTCTGATTGAAACCTTCAGTGAGGCACAAATGGGAACTCAGATCCAAGAGCCTTGTGGAGCTCACTGTGGCATGTGGGTGGTTTAGTCATAGAATCATTTTCGTTGGAAAAGCCCCTCAAGACCATCAGGTCCAACCATAACCCACCCGTGGCACTGCCCCATGTCCTGAGAACCTCATCTCCATCTGTTTGACCTTCCAGGGCTGGTGACTCCAGCACTGCCCTGGGCAGCCTGTTCCAATGCCCCACAGCCCTTTGGGGAAGAAATTGTTCCCCACATCCAACCTCACCCTCCCCTGGCGCAACTTGAGGCCGTTTCCTCTGCTCCTGGCGCTTGTTCCTGGGGAGCAGAGCCTGACCCCCCCTGGCTCCAAGCTCCTTTCAGGCAGTTCAGAGATCAGAAGGTCTCCCCTCAGCTCCTGTTCTCCAGCTGAACCCCCAGCTCCCTCAGCCGCTCCATCACACTTGTGCTCCAGCCCCTCACCAGCTCCGTTCCCTTCTCTCCACTCGCTCCAGCACCTCAAGGCCTTTCTTGGCATGAGGGGCCCAGAACTGCCCCCAGGATTTGAGGTTTGTCCTCCCCAGGTCCCAGCACAGGGACGGTCACTGCCCTGGGCCTGCTGGCCACACCAGTGCTGGTACCAGCCAGGATGCTGGTGGCCTTGGCACTGGGCTCCAGCAGACTCCCAGCACAGGTCTCTGGTGGCCACGAGGTCCCTGGCACAGCGTTCACCTTTCTCCACGTCCAGTGGTGCAGCTCAGAGATCTGGGGTTTTGATGGGGAATGTTGCTCTCCCAGGCGGTGCTGCCTGTTCTCCCTCGGTGTGCCTGGTGTGCTCTGGGGTCCTGGCTGGCACTGACCTCTCTGGTTTCTCACTTGCTTTCCAGGTGGAACCAGGTGTGCAGTCACTGGGACCTGCCTCTGAAGGACATGAAAATTTCCCTCCTAAAAATGCAGTAACAGACCCAGCGAGCAGGCACCAGATAAAGCAGCTGGTGAGTTGTGACCCTGATTTTGCATGAGGGAGCACTGTACATTTTCTTGGGGTTTTAATCCATGGAATCCAGGCAGAGATTTTAGGGATTTAAGTCTTTTTAGGTGCAGCTGCTCTGCAAAAGTGGGAAGCTTGGGGAATCGGTAGGAAACCACAGGCTGCTGGTGTGGAGGGTGTTGCTGGGTGGCACCTCCAGGTATTGGGCTGACAGGGGAATATGTCACAGAAAATGAGAGGAAAACAGGCCAGTAGATTCTGTGTTGTGTTTGGTTGAGTCTTGTTTGATCTGGGAACAGAAAAGACTGGCCTGGGACAGACATCACATGAGGAGTGTGTCCTTACGAGTGATTCCAGCAAACCAGGGTAGTTCACTGTGAGGTTGTGCAGTTCTTATTGTTCTGAGGAACGAAGGGTGGTGGCGAGTAACTGCAGGTAAAGGTACAGAACCAGAGGATGCCTCCTCTCTGTTAGGTGTCATCTGGATTAGAATGGGAGCTAAGATAGCACAGCTGGTGTTTCAAGCTGAATATTTTGCACAGCTCTTTTTGTCCCCTGCATCCTGTCCTCTGGCGCTTTCTAAACATTGTAAGAATGCATTGTAAGAGTGTGGACATGCTGATTTACTAATGCTGGTTTCATGCAGGAGTTTGAACTCAAGAAAAAGCGCAAAAAATGTGAAAACCTTGAGCATGAAGTGAGGAAAAAGCATAAAAGATGCAAGGAACTGGTAAGTGTTCTCATTACCTGCTGTTGTGAGCATAATGGTGGAAGAGGAGCTAAGCTGTTGTTTGCCTCTCTTGGATTCTCTTCAGTTTATCTGAGTAATGAATCACCAGTCTGGCTCCAAAGTTGCACAGTGTCACAAATTTGGGGCTCCAGCCCTTGAGGCTGGAATTGTTTAATTAGTCTTTCGGCCAGCTGTGGCTTCAGTATAGCTACACGAATCACTGGATGAAACTCTGTCTTTTGCTATTTTGAGGAGATAACTTGCCATTTCCAGACAAGTATCAAAAGATTTCTGCATCTTGAGATGGTAATTACCCATACTCTCAGCCATTTTCTTGTGCTTCCTATTTGTTGGATGAGATCTTGCTGCTTTTTAATCTCATGGAGGTTTTGCAGGTCATATCACAGCATCTGGGTTTCTCCCTTCTGTTTCTGCTTTGCTCAGCAGCACTGGTGGCATTCGTGACTATGACTGTGGGTTGGCCCAAGGGTGCTTACCTTCTGAATAGATGTTTTATGTCTTGCTCAAATCTCAGTTCAGGTCAGTTCCAATGCATAGCTCAGACTCATCTGCAGTTCATAGTATCACCTCATTGTCTGGGTTAGAATGGGATGGTTAGGGAATAGGTTGGTTAGACACTTAGTTTTTCAAGACCAAGAAGGGACCAACTCACCTGCGGCCTGAGGCTGCACACATGGGAATTAGCTCTTGGGACAGCCAGAAAATATTTGATGATCCATAAAACATTGGGATGGGGAAATGGATGCAGAGTCAGGTGCGGTTATGGAACTGTTAAATTTCTGTAATACTTCACGGGGTTGCTGCAGATGGGCTGGACCTGAGAGATTCACTCAGTGTCTCTCCACAGGTCCATGGTCTCCTGCCTGCTCTGATCTTGAGCCAACAGGGAAGCTTGTTGAATGGTTGTAGGTGGAGGTGGAGTTCTGGACCACGGTATAGAATGTGACTCTGAGGCCGTGAAGCAGACAAGGAAAAGTCTTTCTCATTCTGGGCTTTCAGGCTATGTAGATGGGAAAAGAAACTTAAGGGCTGGTATCTGCTTGAGCAGAACTGCACCTGGCACGCCGCAAGCAGCGTCCTGCACCATCAGTCAGCAGGAGCAGGGAAGCTGCTCTGCAGAGTAATTTGGGGAAGTTAGTCGGGCCTTGGTGTAGTAACACGCGCTATTTCTGGACAGGAGATCCAGCTGCAGGAGGTACAGAATGAAAATGCACGACTGGCTGAAGAGAACTTGCAGCTGAACGAGAAGGCTGGATGGGCAGGACAGGTAAAAAGCAGTGTCTTTCTTTGATGGATGGAGCGTTAGCTTCTCTAAAATTTTGCTGAGAAGCTCTTGCTAGCTTGCTAGGTGTTCAGGATGCCAGCTGAGTAATGGTCGTGTGTCCATCTGTGTACGTCTGTTCTGCGTACCCCGTGGTAACCACAAGCAGAGCAGGTAACTGCCCTATTTTCATTAGAATTTCCCCAAAACTTGAGTGGGGTGCGTTGTCCTTACTTAAGTTCAAACTTGGTAGAGGAAAGGGACCTGGGGGTCTTGGTGGACAACAGGATGACCATGAACCAGCACTGTGCCCTTGTGGCCAGGAAGGCCAATGGTACCTGGGGTGTATTAGAAGCGGGGTGGCTAGTAGATCGAGAGAGGTCCTCCTGCCCCTCTACTCCACCCTGGTGAGACCACATCTGGAATATTGTGTCCAGTTCTGGGCCCCTCAGTTCCAGAAGGACAGGGAACTGCTGGAGAGGGTCCAGCATAGGGCAACGAAGATGATTAAGGGAGTGGAGCACCTCCCTTATGAAGAAAGGCTGAGGGAGCTGGGGCTCTTTAGTTTGGAGAAGAGGAGACTAAGGGGGGACCTCATTAATGTTTATAAATATATAAAGGGTGAGTGCCATGAGGATGGAGCCAGGCTCTTCTCGGTGGCAAACAATGATAGGACAAGGGGTAATGGGATCAAGCTGGAACACAAGAGGTTCTGCTTAAATTTGAGAAAAAACTTCTTCTCAGTGAGGGTGACAGAGCACTGAACAGGCTGCCCAGGGGGGTTGTGGAGTCTCCTTCTCTGGAGACATTCAAAACCCGCCTGGACATGTTCCTGTGTGACCTCACGTAGGTGTTCCTGCTCCAGCAGGGGGATTGGACTGGATGATCTTTTGAGGTCCCTTCCAATCCCAAACATACTGTGATACTGTGGTTCACCTGTGGTAACTCATTAACGCGTTCATGACCAAAGCCGCAGACTGGCTGGTGGGCAGCAGCGTGTGCTGGTCAGAGGGTGGTGGGGCAGAACCCATCACTGCAAGCACAGCGTGTGTTCGAAAGTCCTCAGTCACCCTTGGCATTTATCTTTCGTCCTCAAAGGGGTTTTGGTGGCTGATGGGGCAGGGGGGAAAGCCACAAATGTAATGCACAAGAGTTAAAAAGCCACTTTTGTCTGTCCCGTGTGTCAATCTTAGAATCATCATGTTGCCACCATGCGTAAGACTTCCCACAAATTCAGTAACTATTTGTTCTAAGTGCAAGCTTTTGTCTTTGCTTAATAATCTGCATTGCTAATAGTCATTAAGCCATAGCGCACTCTAGAACCAAAATATGTTGCCAGAACTTCCTGTAATTGGTGGAGGAGGTAAACATGGTTTCAGCAGGCTGCCCTGTCTTTCTGCACTGTTCTCTGTGTCTAATCCTACCAGCTAGGGTTAAAAACCTTGCAGACCTTTGTGCCTGGTTTTGTGTCTCGTCAGAATGTAGCCTGTTCATATCCCAATCCCTTTGTCCTGCAAAAGGACGGGAGAGATGTGTCTGGTGGGAGAAACCGTGTGTGCAAATAAAAGTGTCCATCACATTGAGGACCGATATTTGTTTTGAGTGGAAGCCAGAGGGAGAGGAGGTTCGTGATTTTGGTATCATTACAAGTTGAAAGCAGGTCTGCAAAACAACCTATTGAGATACAGAAATAGTTTTCTGTTGTTTACCCAAGGAATACCTATGGCTACTTGTGCTAATTGAAAATCCTTTCTCTTCAGGTTGAATCTGAGAATGCTGACCTGAAACTGCAGGTTGTTTTGGTTACTAAGGAACGGGATTCAGTAATTCAGACGAATCAAGGACTCCAAACCAAGCTGGAGAATCTAGAGCAGGTGCTGAAGGTCAGTAGGATCCACACGGCTGGAAGGACTGTCCAGACACATAGTGCTGCTTTTGGATGGCACGTGTTGCCTCTCTGCTTTTTTGTGTTCGTTCTTTTATCTCTGTGCTTCTGTTGGGAATTCCCCTTCGGCAGGATCCTGGAACACGGCTTTCCGGAGTGGGCAGAGGTGCTTTAGAAAGGCTGCTGAAGGGGTTTGGGTGGGAGGGGAAATGAGGTCCTTGATTTAAGGATTTTCTTTGACTGTGTTGCTGTGGCCTAGGGAAAGAGTTTCCTGCTTTCTTCTCTGTTTAACGATGACATGGAATACAGGCCATGTTTTGACTTCAGGGCCTATGGTAGGGCACAGGACGGTATTTCGGTAATGTCACCCTTCAGCTGTCTGTGAATTGTTCTGCAGCACATGAGAAATGTGGCTGAGCGAAGGCAGCTGCTGGAAGTCGAGCACAAGGAAGCGCTGCTAGTCCTGCAGGAGAAGCAAGAGGAGGTCAGGCGGCTGCAGCAGGTACACGGCACCCGGCAGAACGGACGTTTTGCTCTCTGAATCCCTGGGAAGTGAGTGGACTCCTGTGCTGGGTGTCCTTGGAAGTGCAGAGTATGGAGGAGGTATATGTGAGTTTACATGATAAAGGAAACCGAGGATGAGTGTCTGTGTCTGATACCTGAGCAAGGTGAAGGGATTTTCTCCTGAATGGCGGTTCTGATCTCTCACTGCTGTTTGTCCAAAGACTAAAGATGCTTTCAGTCTGTACAGCGTTTTAAATCTATGATGGTCTATCAAGGTGGTGATGGGAGTAGTAGAAGTGCACTTACATAGGCTGCTTTCTTATTTACTCCATTTCTTATTTCTTCCTAGGCGCAGGCAGAGGCGAAAAGAGAACATGAAGGAGCAGTACAGCTTCTAGAGGTAAGACAGGAGAAAATAAGATGGATTAGTGGCTACAGATTTGGTTTATTTTGTTATTGATGTCAGTTTTTTTGATGCCCTGGGTTTTGCTGGTTCTTGAGCAAAATGCTTTAATGTCTGGAACAGATGCACTGTGTTGCTGCTGTGAACAAGTGTCGGTTGTGCTGGGGTAAGAGTTTGTGGGGATTAAATCCTGGCCTGCTCCTCCTCAGAGAGGTTATTGCATTCAGATTGTGCTCAACTCTTGCAGGGATGTGTTAAGTAACCAGCCTCAGACCTGCCTGCTCCATTTTCCAGGCTCATCTGCAGGGAGGCAGAATACTTGCGTGCATGTGATTTGAAATTTCTTTTGTGTGTCTGTGCTCTGTATTTTTTCTTAGGAGAAAAGAGAAGAAATGTAACCTTCGAGCACAATGAGTGGTGAAGTTTGAGGCAGATCCCTTGTCCCATTTGCTGGGCTGGGACCAGCTGCGCGAGGGCTCTGATGTCCATGCCGCATATGCTTTGCCGTGTGGCAGACGTGATGAGCACTGGTTTGGGTTTGATTTGCATTATCTCGGTGTTTATTAGGATGACTTTGGAGAAAACCTCAGCTGTGGGTTCCTGGATTTGAAAAGGCAAAGCACCAAGCCCTGGAACTTGCTGTGGTGATTTTGTGGCTGCCAGAGAGCTGGGTTAGGTGTGGTGGCAAATGGGGCAGCTCCTGCTCTTTTAGTCCACTGAGGTTTTCTGAGTATTAAACCATTTCACAGAATCCCAGAATATCAGGGACTGAAAGGGCCCTGGAAAGCTCATCCAGTGCAATCCCCCCATGGAGCAGGAACACCCGGATGAGGTTACACAGGAAGGTGTCCAGGCGGGTTGGAATGTCTGCACAGAAGGAGACTCCACAACCTCCCTGGGCAGCCTGGGCCAGGCTATGGTGCCCTCACCATGAAGAAGTTTCTTCTCAAATTTAAGTGGAACAGTTTGCACCCATTGCCCCTTGTCCTGTCACTGGTTGTCACCAGAAGAGCCTGGCTCCATCCTCCTGACACTCCCCCTTTCCATATTGATCCCCATGAATGAGTCCCCCCTCAGTGTCCTCTTGTCCAGCTCCAGAGCCCCAGCTCCCTCAGCCTTTCCTCACACGGGAGATGCTCCACTCCCTCCAGCATCTTGGTGGCTGCGCTGGACTCTCTCCAGCAGTTCCCTGTCCTGCTGGAACTGAGGGGCCACAACTGGACACAATATTCCAGGTGTGGTCTCCCCAGGGCAGAGCAGAGGGGCAGGAGAACCTCTCTGACCTACTGACCACCCCCTTCTAACCCACCCCAGGTACCATTGGCTTCCTGGCCACAAGGGCCCAGTGCTGGCTCATGGTCACCCTGCTGTCCCTCATTTGAGACCGAGCAGGACACCCCACTGTCCAACACCTGGCCAGGCAGATCTCATGGTAGTGAGGCTGTAGCTCTGTCTGTAGTGGTGACACGCAGACGTGTCAGGCTGAATTGCAGCAGCTCTGCGGCTGTTAGGAGCCCAGGGGAGCTGAGTGAGATGGAAAGTGTCCCTGGTGGAGGAGATTGCTCCATGGCTGCAAGGAGCTTCTCCTTTGAAGGGGGCCCAACCTGTTCCTGAACTGGAGGGCCCAAGAGTGTTGAGTTCCTGCTGGAGCTTGAAATTGTTGCAGGATGGGTGAGCATGGTGGGGAAGTGATGTTTCGTATTGTCCCATTTCCACGTCCTTTCTGGGACATCTTTTGGCTGTGGAGGCAGGATCAGAGCTGGCACGGTGCTGCTCTTCTGTCAGTCGGTGTTCAGCGGCTTCTGAGAAGCTTTTAAGGGAAGGGAGGTTTGATGCTTGCCATGGTGTTCTATGAACTAATTAATTGAAAGGCTGGAGAAGCTGCTTAGGTTTCAATGAGACATCTACCTGTGCAAAGGAAGAAAGGGCAGTCATTTTGTTCTGTCTGAGAGACTGGTTGTGTTCTTCTGCAAGGGCCTCAGCAGGTAAATATTCTTGCTTTCATGTTACTGGTACAGAGATGCTTTATAAGCCAATGATATGAGGTGGACCAGAGAAAGAGAAGTTGTCATTCAAAGACAGTTTAATGTGGAGTGACATAATCATAGTCATCCCAGAACACCAGTGTAGAGCAAAACTGAGGGACTTGGGGTGCCTACAGTGCCTGTTGTAATTTTACATGTGTTTGGGTTGCTTTTTGATATAATGTTAATGAAGAATGAGTGGGGACCATTTTCCTGTTGGAACAATTAAGTCATGTGGTTGTCATAAGCAGAGTCTCCTTGGAGATGTTCAAAACTCAGCTAGACCTACTCCAGCCTGGAGCTGGGTTGGATATTTGATCTCCAGAGCTGCCCTGCAACCTCAGCTGGGCTGTAGTTCCGAGGGAGGGCAGCGATGGGGATGAGTACGGGTTGGATGGTTTCAGTGTGCAGAAACCTCGTCTGAGCTCAGAAAACCGTGAGGGTTCTGGTCATGGGAATGAAGGAGTTCACTAGTGGTTCTGAAGCACATACAATTCTCAGCTGCCTTTTGCGTTCCACAGGTGCAAAAGGCAACAGGCTGGTTTCAGGAATCCAGTGTGGAATTTGGGAAATACGATGAACGGAGCTTAACTGTGCTTGTTTTCCCAGCCCTAGGAGCAGGACTGAGCAGGCTTGAAATCATGTCAAAGCCGGGCTCTGAGCTGAGCCTTGATTCCCCGCACTCCTCCATCTCAAACCTGGGGAAAGGTCTGGACACAAAGCATCCATTATTTCATGAGTGGCTGCAACATCCTGGGAAAACAGGGCTTGAAATTCAGCACTGACAAAGCATATTGTGATTTGGCTCAAAGCACATTGTGACTCAGAGGCCCTCAGAAAGTGCTTGGTTATCTTATCTGTGCATTTGGTATGTGGGATTTGGCTTTTGTTTAGCAAGTGGCTGCTGGTGGGAATGAGGTGGGAATCTCAGTATGAAACAATGCAGACGCTGGAAGTCGGTGAGGAAACAATTCCATTCCAGCAGAGGGTTGGGTTGTCTTTGGCAGATGGTTGATTTTTGGCTAGTGTAACTGCTGACGTAGTTTTCTATCTCTTTTTGCTTTTCTTCTTGCTACCAGAGCACTTTGGATTGCATGCAGGTACTGCTATAATCCTGTCAAACAGGACGGTTTTTCTCCTCTGTCCTGATTTTGACAGGTGCTTGATATTCTTAACTATACTCTGGAAGAGGTTGCAAGAGTGCCACCTCCAGGAAATGAATGTAATTAAAAGAGCTACCACTATGAGTTGAATGGAGCAGCTGCTTTCCCATTTGAATGCTTTACTTTCTTGTCCGTTTAGAATTAGGAGCTTTATTCTTTTGGCATTTCTAGATTTTTAGAATTGCCCACCTTTGCATCTTCTCCATGGGTCACTTACATTTTAAGGTCTTTTGGGAACTACTTGCAGGCCAAGAGTGAAGTGTTGCCTTCAAAACCTAAAAGCAATAGTGGTATCTTTGCAAATGAAAGTGTCATGGAAAAAAAGACAGGTCTTGCTGGCTTTGTGAGTAGTTGAGAGATGGGAAGCAGAGATCACAAATCATAGTTTTCACAGAAGAGTTGGTAATTAATGAAGCTACAGCTGTGCTAACCAGCCTGTTCACAAAAGGCTTGGAAAGAAGGCTGGTATGGAAGGGTTGGAACCTGATAGCAAACTGCTTTCAACAGTCCCCTTCGGATCTGCCTGCAAAGAGCTGTGAGGAGATCTGGCAAGTAACTGGAGATGAAATGATGGTACAAGACCTGCAGAGGAGGAGAAGCAGCCATGACTCCACATGCACAGGAAATACAATGTTTGAGGCAGAGGGGTTTTATAAAACACGAAATCGATTCACTGGTCTGGTCAGAAAGGCAAGTACAGTGTTGGAAACTTTTAGGAGAGGAATTGGGAACAGCCCAAGGACATCGTTAGAGGATGCCCACATCCTGGAGAAGTAGCGCCCACATCTACATGGAGTTCTGGATGTTCCTTCACTCCCTTTGGCCTTAGCCCTGCTTTGAGCAGGAGTTTGGACTGCAGACCTGTCGAGTTCCCTTCTAGCAACACCGTGATTCTCTGATCTCAATAATATATAGGAGAAGATGTGGAGAAAGGTAACAAGGCATCTGTAGGAGAAGTGGAATAGAGCAGCCATGGGGAGTGGGGAAGAGGACGGGGCTGGGCTGGTGGTGGTTGGGTCTCGCTTGGTGTGGAAAATCAAAGGAAGTTCCCAAATTGGTGGTTGATGTGACCCTGCCAGGCTCCTGCAGCCTCTTCTGGTAATGGTGCCACTTGGTCTCAGTTGGGTGGCTCCTCCTTCTCCCCCTTTTGTGTTGGGCAAAGACACAAGAGCCTCCTCTCTCTCTCCTGTGTCTGGAGCTTGACTCCCGCTGGTTCCCTGCAGCTCCTGACCATGTCCTTGGGCTCCTCGTCCTTGTCCCTGCCTCCTAGTCCAGCCCTGGAAATGTGCTGCTTGCCCAGCCCAGCTGTGTGTGAAGCTCCGTGGCGCTCTGCTAGAATTACTCATTGTGTATGATGTGGTGACAATACTTGAGCGGGGTTTGTATTATGTGTCGCTTTCAATAACACAATATCGGAAAGACACCTGAGTAATTAGGTGTCTCAGAATTAAACTGTGGATTATCTGGGCTCTTGACTCAGCCACCAGTAGGAATGGATTAAACTGTGATTAATAAATTTACAGAACCAAAGTACTGTTAAGATGCTATTAAACACAACATCCAGATGCACCTGCTGGCTCAGGTCTCCAGAGAGGACGGGAAAACCCTCTCTGGGTATTCGTGGTTTCTTTTCTCTATTAAGACATAATGTGGAAGGGAGAAGCATTTAAGTGAAAATTCTGAACTGTAAGTGTATTGGAAGCCTCAGGATTGCAGAGGAATCCTGGACAACATGGCCTGGTGAACAGGGAGTTGGTCCTGAGCAAGGTGAGCATGCAGATGCTTCTGGAAGGTGCTCATGGCATCTGACATTCTCTTTTGGTTCAGAGGCAGTTACTTCTTGCCAGACTTCAGAGGCTTCACCAGGCTGCCCATAGAGACTGAGAGCTCCTGCTAGTTGTGAAGGAAACAAGTGATAAATGGACATGTTTAAAACAGATATGCCACAATAAAAATGCACACTCAGAAGTTAGTAAGGAGTGGGCTAGAAAGATTTTGCAGTACCCTGAGACCAGAAAAAAGGCTTTTTCCAGGTCAGATGTGTTATTTTTAGAGCTGCCTAAAAGCCAGACAGAGTATTTCAAGACAGGATTTATTTATCTTTTTTTTAGTTGGAAGGAGAAAAAGACACTTGAAAAACACTTTGTAGAATGGAAAATTTTGAAGATCACAATACAGTCTTATGTTTTGATGCATCTTACCTACGCAAAATGATGAGATGAGCCCAAAGAGAAAAAAGGGAACAAATGTCATTGCTTGCAAGGCAGAGCCTGCACCTCAGCCACATGCTGAATTAAATATTTTGGCATTGACTCAGCTGAAGAAGTGCTGGTTGGGTAATATATTCCCATCCAGCTCTAATGCTTTTTGTTTGCTCGGTACCCGAAGCGCATGAGCAGGATCTACACGGGGCATCGTCTGGGAAGCCAGAGCTGCTGCCCGGTGGGAGAGTCAGAAGAGGGAAAAGAGCGGCTGCGTTCTCCTGGGAATCGAGGGGATGTGTGAGGACAGCCAGATCTCAGCAATAGTTTGGAAGAGGAAGATCTAGAGATGGTAGAAAGAGAATACTAGAAAATACAAACAAATGGTTCTCTAGCAGGAATGTGTCCTTCCCTCCTGTCTTTTCCCGGAGCAAGTCATCTCTGCGGGACCTGGTGGCAAAGAGTGTGTGCTGCCTGGACAAGAGAACGTTGTGCGGCGCGGGCTGGGACGCTGCTGCTCTCTGCCCTTCCGAGTGCCGGGGGAGCCAGACGGTCAGGAGTCCTGCCCAGAGTGCTGGGGGGGCCAGGGAAGGGTTTGGGAGCCCACTGGAGCCTCTGCAGTGATGGCCAAGACAGAGCATTGGGACAGCGATTCCTTTTGGAGATGTGATTTTGATGCTCCAGTGAACATGCGGAGCCTTTTCAATCTGTTTCTTTGAAAGGCTTATTTATCTTTGACTTGTCTCATCTGGTCTTGTGCAGCGCTTGGGTAGGAGTTCAGCGTTCAAACCCCACGTTTCAGGGATCATTCCTAATTGAGCTGCCAGCCAGTCTCCACATAGATCAAACTCATTTTCATCAGGGGCCACATCAGCCTCGCGGTTGCCTTCAAAGGGCCGAATGTAATTTTAGGACTGTGTAGATGTAGGAGTAGTTACATTGATACAGGCCTCAAATTACCTTCAGCCAACCCCGAGGCTGATGTGGCCGCTGGTGAAAATGAGTGTGACAGCCCTGTCGTAGATGATGAGTCTCGAGTTTCCAAAGGGCTGCCAGTTCTATGGACTGTTCCTGGGCAGGACACACCTTTAGGTTCGTGAAGTCTGAGACCCACTGAAAAGATGCAGCGAAGGCAGATGGTGTTTGGAACCTCACTGGTGGTTCTGGTGTGGGTTTGTGCCTCATCTCGTGTCTCTCCTGCCAGGCCCGGGTGAAGGATCTAGAAGACCAGTGTCGCAGTCAAACGGAGCAGTTCAGCCTCCTGTCGCAGGAACTCAAACAATTCCGGCTTCAAACAGGAAAAATCGACCTTCTCACCTCCACGCTGGTGACTTCGGAGCTTCCCCTTGCTCTGTGCAGCTCGACCCCGCAGCCCCGCTGGGAGAAGGGTAAGTGCTGGAGATACCTGCAAGCGTTTTGACAAATGAGTTGTTATTTGTGTAAATGGAAAGGCATAAAGGAAATAATGTAAATATTTAGTTAACTTTTGGGTTCTCTGTCACTCTCTCTTGTAAATACCTTTGGTTCATTTTTTAGTCATAGAGATAACCTGGCATTTCTCTGACCAAAGGGCCCCCAGTTTGTTGCACTTTTAAATGAATCACGTTTTAGAGACTTGAGCTGCTCCAAAGGGTGTTTGCTCGCTGATGCTCACTGCTGATCTTGTATTCTGCCTGTGGCTAAAAGTAATAGACAGGTTATTTTATTGCAGAATCGACTGTTCCTGGATTGCTCACTCACCAGAGCGCAAAGAAGGTTCACAATGAAGCGGCCAATGAGTTGGAATCGTCGCAGCGGGCGCCTGATGCCACCGTTGGCTCCCCAGTTGCTGCTGCCGGTGCTCAGAAACAAGCCAAGAGAGCGGAATCTCAGTCCAGCTCTTCAAAATCAGAATCCATGCACAACAGTCCAAAATCCTGCCCAACTCCGGAGGTCAGTGTGGGAGTCCCCTCTGCAGCCAGTGCTTTCTAGTCACCAGGGAATAAAGGCATTGCTGAGAGCACCAGCAGCGTTGCGTTCATTCCCTCCTGGCTGCCTGAAGAAAATGGGGGAAAAACAAGAGAAAAGATGTGGGAAAAAATGGGAGAGGCCTTGGATGCCCATGTCTGTAACGCTCGTTTGAACGTCCTGCTGAGCTCTAGGGAGGAAACACCCGGCTGGACTGAGCGCTGGAGCTGGGAGAAGGAGCCAGGTGGGGAGGTCAGTGGGACGGCTCTTGCCAAGCTTCCCTGTGACATCTCAGCTGCTGTTAAAACACGCAAAGGCTACTCATGGTTACTTTTAACATGCTGGGGAAGGATGTCCAGACAATTTTTGGCGTTGAGCTGTAAATGAGGGGCTCAAATTTATTTGGTGGTGCTTTTGGGTATTAAAATTTTACTTGGTGAAAGAAACCATGAAAAGATGCTGAGTTTGTGCTAGCGAAGGGATGAAATTAATCAGCTTTGCTTGTTTGTGTCATCAGGATCTCGCAGACAGTCCTTGCTTCTCCTCCCCGGTAGCTCTTATATAATATTATAGGGTTCACTTAAGCAGTGTCTGCTGTACATCACTTGATGTGACAACTGAGGGTACAGCAGTGCTGTGAGTGGGGCTGGGTGTGATGGGTGGGAGGCAGCTTTTGCTCTTTTGGTCCCCTGATGTATTAAAACCTTTGAGTCCACACCAAGTACCTCATTGTACATGTGGAGGATGCCGGAGCCTTGGCTGCCACGGCACTAGCAGAGGATGCTGCTGTGGCAGGCAGTGCCCAGCGCTGTGTCGCAGCTCTGAGAGGCTGTTCTGTTCAGGGACAAAGGGAGGGAGGAACAGGTATGTGACTGTTATCAATTCTGTAGTGGAAAAAATGACTATATTTTAGTTCAAGAGAAAGTTCGGGTGCCTCTGTGGAGAGATAGGGGCAGTAGTGCCTACAGCAGTCAGTGTGGGATCCTTGGGAAAGCGCCAGTGTGTGGAGCATTTGGCTTCAGCACCACCTGGTTGTGAGGACGCTCCAGGACTTTGGCCAGGCTGACAAAAGCTGTTCCCTTGGGCTCCCCCTTTGGGTGTTACAGGGTGCAGGTGTTTGTTACCCCAGGACACACTGCAAAACTGCATTACAAGAAGTGCGCTACCTTTCAAAGATTAACTTTGGCAGTTCATATACTAGAAAAAAACACCTACTTTGCATTCTAGTGCCTGTGATGGGTCTTCATCACTAGTACATTTGCCTTGAGGTCTGCTTTAAAATGGCAGCTTGAATTGGCTCATTGGCACCATTTCAAACAAAAGCAAAGGAAGTGCATTTCCTCAAAAAGAAGGATTGTGTTACAGAACGTATTGCCACTGGATGTAAAATTCCAAAATGGCAATGGGATCAAAAAGACTGAGACAAATCTCCCTAAGCTGCTCTTGCCGGCAGCCACCAAATGCATTCAGGGTGCAGCCTCCAGCTTAGGAGCAACACAAGCAGCTGATTGCTGGAAGCCAAGAGGCTGCAGCAGAAGGAAGATTCCTCACTTGCCCTGTCTCTGTACGCCTTCCTTCAGCAAATGCACGGGCTGCTATCAGACTGGAAAGAGCTTTGGCTGGAACTGGTAGGGCCTTCTAATGTTCTGAAAGTGTAAACCCACTATATTGAAGTATTTACAGGTGCTGGGGAGGAACTGCCTGAACAGAAGCGCTTAGAGACTTGGATGTCTACTGGAGCTATAATGTCTCCTGTGTTCAGATTGCCATTTATGTTGCACACAGGGAGAACTACCATGTAGAGGTAGCAAGAGATGAATATACCAAGTTATGGGTATATAGGGTGGAAGAGCCCTCCAGAGTCTTTAGTCTGGTCTCCTGCTCACAGTGGGACTGTCACCATGACCATGGCTTTGCCCAGCTGAGACTCTAAAGTCTTCAAGAACAGATCCCCCTCAGTGGGAACCTGTCCCACGGTTGCATCACCCACTGGGACAGGGAGTTTTTCGTGATGACTGATTGGAACCCCTGAAGCTGCAAGTTGGAGTTGTTGCTTCTTATTACTACCTCTTCACCTTAAAAGTCATTCTTCCAGATGGTTCTTAGCCCAGTGGCCAGACTGGCACCACACATGAGCTTAGAGGACTTGTGACTGGTGTTTGAACCCTTTGAGTGTTCCTTTACTCTGATTTCAGCCACATCATATCCTTCATCTTTCACGTTTTTAGGTGGACACTGCAAGTGAAATGGAAGAACTGGATGTTGACAGCATCTCTCTAATGCCAGAGCCAGGCAGCCAAGGCCATGCGAAGCTCCAGGTGTTCTTAGCTCGATACAGGTATTGGGTCATTTCCTGTGGTCTATGAGGTTGGACTGGTTATCTCCCTGTTGCCTACTTGACCCTGTTCTCCAGCATGAACCACTGTTAGAGACAGGTATTAGAATCATAGAATCTCCAATGCCCCACAGCCCTTTGGGGAAGAAATTGTTCCCCACATCCAACCTCACCCTCCCCTGGCGCAACTTGAGGCCGCTTCCTCTGCTCCTGGCGCTTGTTCCTGGGGAGCAGAGCCCGACCCCCCTGGCTCCAAGCTCCTTTCAGGCAGTTCAGAGATCAGAAGGTCTCCCCTCAGCTCCTGTTCTCCAGCTGAACCCCCAGGTCCCTCAGCCGCTCCATCACACTTGTGCTCCAGCCCCTCACCAGCTCCGTTCCCTTCTCTCCACTCGCTCCAGAATGATCATTAGCTTAGACCATGTATCTTACTCCTCTATACAATATTTGTGACCTGTTATTTCCTGGACAAGCAAATCCAAAGTGCTTGGCTTAACAAAAACGTAGTCAGCTCATTTGTTGTTCGTTGAACAGCACTGTGGCTTGGAGGAGAACTGGGCTGGTTCAGTGCTTGTGAGGAGCAGATCAGATGTGATCTGTGTCTTCATGTCAAAATCTTGGACCTGTAAGGTCTCACTCAGCTCACGGGGGTGTTAACATCACTTTGGTGTGTGGAAATCCCTTTTGAAGACTAATGAGCAGGAATTAGCAGTAGCTGTTTGCAAAGATAAAGGGGTTTTATGAGGCATTTTCCTGTGACAGGCCCTCTGATCGGCTCAGGGATCCTTGGATAAGCAGGTTTGAACTACCCGGAGTCCAGTCCTGTCACCAGCGTGTTTACATTTTCACACTAGCGGAGGTTTTGGGCTGCTGTTTAAAATGTGGAGTCACAGCACTGAGAGCTGTACAACTTGCATCCTGAGGGCTGGAGAATTATGAAGAAAAGGGCTAGAAACTTTTTCCTCACTCATGTCACTTTCTTCTGTGCTGTGCTTGTCCATGACACTTGTATGGCTGATAAAGTGCACCTTAATGTTTGGGGTGTTTTCAGTAGTTTTGTGTATATGGTGTGGGGGCTTTTTTGGTGTTTTTTTTTTGTTTGTTGCTTTTTTACCCTATTAAGCCCATGAAATTTAGAGGGCTATCTATATACAATAGCTAAGAGTGCAGGTGAATTTAAGGATGAGTATTTTAGAAATGCAGAGGCCCACAACTTACCTACTTGCTACACTCAAACACATCAGGCATTCAGGTAATTCGGATCTTTTTTTAAACACTTTCTTGAGTCACCCTGATCTGTTCCTTCAGACGTCACAAGGCATCTGTTCCGCTACGCAGAAAGTTACGCCTACCTGCTATTTGAATGCACAGCGATGTATCTATGCTAGAATTGGGTTAGGTTGTGGTTGGACTCAATGATCCTGAGGGTCTCTTCCAACCAAAACGATTCTGTGATCACAGAATCATAGAATCACAGAATGGACTGGGTTGGAAAAGCCCTCAGAGATCATCCAGTCCAACCCTTGGTCCAACTCCAGTCCGTTTACTAGATCATGGCACTAAGTGCCATGTCCAGTCTCAGTTTAAAAACCTCCAGGGCCGGTGAGTCCAGCACCTCCCTGGGCAGCCATTCCAATGCCTGACCACTCTCTCTGCAAAGAATTGCTTTCTAATCTCCAGCTTAAATTTCCCCTGGCAGAGCTGAAGCCCATGGCCCCTTGTCCTATTGCTGATGCCTGGGAGAAGAGACCAATCCCCACCTGGCTAGAACTGCCCTTCAGGTAGCTCTAGAGAGTGCTGAGCTCAGCTCTAAGCCTCCTCTTCTCCAGACTAAACAAGCCCAGCTCCCTCAGCCTCTCCCCATAGCTCTTGTGTTCCAGTCCCTTCCCCAGTCTTGTTGCTCTTCTCTGGACCCGCTCCAGCACTTCAATCTCTTTCCTGACCTGAGGGGCCCAGAACTGAACTCCAGGTGTGGCCTCACCAATGCAGAGCACAGGGGAAGGATCACTGCCCTTGTCCTGCTGACCACGCTGGTTTGGATACAGGACAGGATACCACTGGCCTTCTTTTTTGTCTGTGCAATTTGCTGCTTGCAAAGACTGGATGCAGTCCTGGCGAATTGTAAACTGATCTGAATGTGTTGCTACACAAAGTTAAGTCTTCATATTGTAACTATTTCAGCTACAATCCTTTCGATGGACCCAATGAAAATCCGGAGGCAGAGCTTCCGCTGACTGCTGGAGAATATATTTATGTCTATGGGGACATGGATGAAGACGGCTTCTTTGAAGGTGTGTTTTAATAGAATGTGACCACACTGCTGTGGAGAGTTTATATATATATATATGTATACATATATATATGTGTTCGGGTTTTTTT